>NC_143488.1:60227578-60550910 GCF_027475165.1 Benincasa hispida
GTAGGAGTGAATTCCGTCTTGCACCCTATGTTCCCAACTATCTACCCGATCTTACCCCTAAAATGGGAGGCTTATTGGGCCAGCGATGATGAGATGTCCTCACCTATGCAGATCTAAGGATAATTCCGAGTAAACAGGAGTTCATAGTTAGCTCAGGATTAAGATTAAGTTACCTAGGTCACCAATTAATGAAATAGTCAGTTTTATATATAAAACGGCATTTAGAACGTATAAAATGACTATTTCATGGTTCAGTCCTATGCAAATTCACTGCATAGGATGCCCCCACTCACATATCTTCATATGAACGATTTAGGATCACATTGTCTGTACTAACTACAAAGTGGGCCACATCCATAGTGTCCCCAGAATAAGGCACCCAACCTTATTCATATATTATAGACCATTTTGGCTATATATTTGAACTTGATCCAAATTTATGTCACTACATAAAGTTCAAACTACATTAAATAGCCCTAGGACCTTAGTTTATTGGACTCAAGATTACAATTTCAATAACAACTTTATCGAAAAACAAAACAGAATATGTTTATTAATTTACAAACTACGAGTTTTAGGACATAAAATCCAACACTCTTTCATTGGTTCACATCCTGAGATCATTCTGTATGCCCTCGTATCGCCTTGGAAGTGTCCCCCTTCGGATGGGTTTTGTGCAGTTGGTCAATATGAAGGTGAACTCCAGAAACGGATAGGGTCGCTTTAGGTTTTTCCTCAATCAGATTTTTTCCCTTCGAATTGGCCTTTTGGGATGGACCTCTAGGGTTTAAAATGGCGGGTCACACTTACGGGAGACTGTTAAGTAAGTTAATGATCTCTTGGCCAAATCAATGATGGCTTGTCGTTATAGGAACAAGAGTTGTTCTGGTATTAATGACTGGTTGAGAACTTCTCAATTTAGAGGAGGGATAACTGACCTCCCTTCGGCGACTTTTGTCCTAAACCTTTGAAGCATCATTGCGAAACTAGATGTCACACGGGGTTCATGTTAGTTTTGCTAAAACCTTATTGGATGTTGTTTCATTTTACAACGGGTATTTGCTTAAAACCTAATGTAGGTCAATGTGTTTTTTTTTCAGGAACTCGTTAGTATTTCTGTTTAAAGCTTTTAAAAATGACCGATTACTTACAGCGAAAAAAATCATGTGAAACGAATTTCGTGGCAAAAGACCTCCATCCCACTACTCTCCAAAAAAGGAGACAATACAGTAAATATGATTTATTGGTCTTGGAGACATGTCTGGTAGAGAATGATGATTCTGCCTGGATCCTCTATTCAGGTGCTACCAATCATGTCAAGTCCTCTTACCAAGGATTTAGTTCCTGGCAAATGTTGCCACAGGGAGAGATGATTCTTCGAGTCGGTACTGGTGAGGTTGTTTCAACTGTTGCTGTGGGTAGGCTGAAGTTATTTGTTGGCAAGGAACGTTATCTGTTACTGGATAATGTTTTTGCCGTTCCTCATATTAAAAGGAACTTAATCTCGGTCTCTTGTCTCATTGAACAAGGCTACACTGTCTCCTTTTTCTGAGAATAAAGTGTTTATTCTCAAGAATAAAATGGAGATTGGTTATGGTTCAATGGAAAATAAATTATATACTAAGGTCGTTAGTCATAAAAGCCTTTTTTAACACTGAAATGTTCAGTACGGCAACAACAGCTAAAAGACCAAAGGTTTTTCCAAAGGAAAACGCCCATCTTTGGCATCTAAGGGTAGGTCACATCAACCTCAATAGGATTGAGAAGTTGGTGAAAAGTGGACTTCTAAAAAGTTTAGAAGAAAACTCTTTGCCGGTATGTGAATCATGCCTCGAAGACAAGATGACCAAACAACCTTTTACTGGAAAAGGTTACAAAGCCAAGGAAGCCTTGGAGCTTGTACATTCATACCTCTGTGGCCTGATGAATGTTAGAGATCGAGGTGGGTATGAATATTTAATCTCTTTCATAAATGATTATTCAAGGTTTGGGTATCTCTTCCTAATGCAATGTAAGTCTGAAGCCCTTGACAAGTTCAAGGAGTATAAGGCTGAAGTTGAAAACTTGTTAGGTAAGAAGATAAAACCACTACGATCTGATCGTGGTGGAGAGTATTTGGACCTCTAATTCTAGAACTATGTGATAGAACATGGGATTGCGTCCCAACTCTCGGCCCCTGGTACACCTCAACAGAATGGTGTATCAGAAAAGAGAAATAGGACCTTGTTGAACATGGTTCGGTCTATGATGAGTTATGCTCATCTTCCAGACTCGTTTTAGGGTTATCCAGTGAAGACTGCATGTTATATCCTGAACAACCTTCCTTTGAAAAGTGTTTTTGAAACACCTTTTAAGTTATGGAGAGGCCGTAAAGGTAGTTTACGCCACTTCAGGATTCGGGGTTATCCAGCACATGTGCTAGCGACTAACCCAAAGAAGTTAGAACCGCGTTCGAAAGTTTGCCTCTTTGTGGGTTATCCCAAGGAAACGAGAAGAGGATACTTCTATAATCCGAGTGAGAACAAAGTGTTTGTTTTCACTAATGCTATCTTCTTGGAAGAAGATCACATGAGGGATCATAAGCCATGAAGTAAGCTTGTTTTACGTGAAATCTCAAGTGAGACTGAGACTGCTAAGGGTTCAACAAGAGTTGTTAAACAAGCTGATAGATCAACAAGAGTTGTTGAGGTCAGAACGTCTAGTCAACCAGCTCAAGAGTTGAGACTGCCTCGACGTAGTGAGAGGGTTATGAACCCACCGGATCGCTACATGGGTTTGACTAAAGCCTATAACGTCATTACGAATAATGGGGTCGAGGATCCATTGTCTTTTAAGAAAGAAATGGAGGATGTTGACAAAGATAACTCGGTCAAGACGATCCTCAAGTCTCTTCTGAGAACGAGGGTCTACATACTTGTGTATGGAGCTAAGGATCTGATCCTTACAGGATACAATGTTGTTTATCTCTTTACAAAGGCCCTCACGGCTAAAGTGTTTGAGGGTCCCCTGGAAAGTCTGGGTCTACAGGACATGCGGCATCTTGTCTAGGGTAAGTGGGAGATGATACTGGGGTATGCCCTAGTTTATTGTATATTGTACTTTTTTATATTGTATTGTACATTAGTCTCCCGAGTCATTAGGACAAATGGGAGATTGTTGGGATTGGTGTCCTAATTCTCCCAGAGTCTCACTGTTTTGTAAAGATATACATTGTTTAATGAATAAAATAATTGTTATTTAATTCTACAATTTACTCATATCCAATAAATAAAGCTCCTTGATTATCTTATGTGAACTTAAGCATGTATATGTGATATACAAGTGGTTCATACCTTAAGTGATAACCTAAATCAGTTTGTAGTATAAGGATTAAGGTGGGATACCTGATCCTAGTGACACTGCGGATACAGCCCGCTTTGAAGAGGTTTGCAAGTGTTGTAAACTACTACAGATGGTAGATCTTGACCATTCATGTGGAGACGTGGAGCAGGGGTGTCCTATACAAAGAGTTTGTATAAGACCTGGACCACGAAATGATTAGACTCTGTATATAATGCTGTTGATACTAGAGACTTACATCTCACCTAAACGACCATAGGTGACATGACCTCAATCTTGAGTGTTTTAGGAACTTCTGCCTTTGTGGGCGGCTCTTTGATTAGTATGGGTGAGAGAGGCTAGATTGCCAACTAAACATGCCTACCTTTTTGGGGACTTGTCTAATCTGGGAGCTGAGAACTCAATCAACAAGATGGAATTCGCTCCTTTCCTGAAGCAGGAATAAGTAGAGAGATTGCTCTCTTAAGGGCTGATTCCGAGGCTTGAACATAGTGGCCACAGCTTCTCTTTGGAAGAGAAGACTTAGACATAGTAGGACTATGACTTATGTTCATTACAGGGATTAGTGGTACTTAAGGAGACAAATGTAACTACGGGGGCATAACGATTGTTGGCCCAATTGTACTTACGAGCAATCTGTGATGGGTTGTCGCACTACTGATTGGTTAAGATGGACACATAATATATCTGTAGTAAAGAGAGTTCAGTTGTCGGTCTTTAGTGGAGTGCCTGGCAGTTAACGGATGGTGGATCCCATGACTAAAGAGTTTAGTCAGTTATTCACGTACCGTTGGAGCTTCAGAGCTACAAGTCCATGAGGTCCCTTTAGTAGCTTGGATTTAGTTGAGGATCAGTTCTTGGTGTTTATTTGAAATGTTCAAATTGACAATAGGTATTTTGATTATATATGATATAACCGGTATGATGTATGAGATGCATCTAGTGGAGGATTGATGTAAATGAGATTTATATTAAGTACCATGGAATAGAAAAAGAACTATGGTTTATATGTTTCATGAGATGAAATATTAAAACTATAGGTTATAAATATAGTATGATAAGTTGGTTATCATTTATATTTATCATAATATTAATTATTGGATAATTAATTAACTTTCTTTTAAATAACCAAAGTAGTGGGTTATTGGATCGTGGTAACCGTGAGTTTAAAAGAAAAGTGGTTTTCTATTTTGAAAAGAGGTTTTTTTACAAACATTTGAAAAGGTTTTTGAGTTTTCTCTCGCGCAAAAAGAAACTCACGAAGTCGTCAAGTAAATACAGATTTACTAAATGACGGCTGGGCGAGCTAAACGATCATGCAGAGTAGAGCTAAACGATCGTGTAGTATTTACTAAACGATCGCATAGTTTTGCTAAACGATCGCTGGCCCAAAGTAAACGATCGTATAGTGTCTGTAGGCGACAAACCGAGTTGAACGATAGACTAAATGATCCCATAGATTTTGCTAGACGATCGCATAGCTTTATCTAAACGATTGGGCATCGATTTATATGATAGGACTCCGCCATCTCCCACTTGCCAGCCAGTCGTGTATGCGATCGGTGTTTCCTTCTTTGTCTGCCTCATACCAAGTTCGAACAGAGCCTACCCTCTGGATTCTCATACCGAGAATACCAAGGTAACCTTATTGGTGGTGTCAGACTCAATTCAACACCGTCGAGGTTTTCTGGAGGTCATTCTGGTGTTGTGGAGGCCGTTTGTGTTACGGAGGAGTTCATGACCGAGGAGATCGTTGAAAACGAGCGCAAAGTGTTCGTGTTCTGTTCGTGCGGTGTTGCAGTCGTGTAGATCGGGCATTCGAGGTTGTTTTTGTTTGAGCGGTCGTGCGCATCAGAGCGTAGAGACGCTGCTGACACGGTGAATCTTTTTGTCTTAACTTACAGCATGTGAACAAATATGAATGTGAATGAATGAATCATGCAAGCTCATGTTGCCATAAACTTGATGACATAAAAATCGAATGTAGATGGAATGTTATGTTGTGTTATCGCTTATGCACACTACGTCTAAATATATGCGTTGTTAATGATATGCTTGAAGTATGCGATGGAGTAATGCGTGTCACAAGTTTCCTTGCACTGAAACCAAGTATAATTCCAACGCAAGTTTCTCAGAATAATTCGAGGTCGAACACAGGGATTGTTTTCGTTAATGTGTTACTCATGTGGTATATGCGACCGGTTTTTACAATTAATAAAGAATGGTTGTTTATACAATAATGTAAATTGCGATGAAATAAACTTGCATTGATAAAATAAGATTCTAAATTAATATGATACAAGATACAAGATACATGATACATGATACTGAGGTCGAGACTGACTGTGAAGTTATACAAAGGGTCATGGTATACGATGGCAAGTCTTTATGGATGAATCATAAATAGAAAGAGTAATTAGTAAAAACAATGCAAGTTTGTCAATCGCGTTAAAGATGCAACTAAGGTTCCACTTTCCCTTGGCGTACACCTCTCGGTGATCGGCCACATTCCTATATCTCTATGGTAAAACAGGGATGAACGTGATGAACGCAAGGTTGCTTCCATCTCTGGAAGTACTTCTCGCTTTAGATAACGCATTCTTCCAACCTTCTCTCAATAGGCGGAATAACGTCTTCACTTCTGCTCTCAGGCTGAAGATGCCATCGAGCATGCTTTAGCTAAACTCAATTATTTCCTTAACACAAATTAATTTACTTGCTTAATTCTTGTCACTTACCCAGGGAATTAGGAAAACATCATGAAGAAAATGGATTATGGATAAATGAAAATAGACGGAGAGATGATAATGGAAATGATCATAACATTTAATACTAAGATTAAGCGTTTGATACATGGTGTGAATGAAAGATTAAGAAGATGAATACAACAGATGAAATAGAGATTAGAAACAAATACAGAAGGAGTGTCAACATCTTGACACAGATCCTGAACGGAGGTTTTGCTTGCCGGCATGTGGTAGAAATGGAGAGGAGAGCTTCCCTCTCAGGCTTGCTCTTCTGGTAGAACTGACCTTCGCATAGAGCTTCAACGGTGGGGATTGGAAGGATTACTTGCTCGAAGACTCACCTCTCGACCTTATCTCTTGATTATCTCAGATCTACTCTGGACAGTCATTTCAGACCAGTCACTCTCTCATAATCGATATATACACGTCTCTATGTATTCAAGTATATTTCTCAGTGAATTTGCAGTAGCTATTTATGGTAGTTCCTGAAATGGCAGAGTGAATATTCCTTCTGTTATGCAATCAACTCGTCAGAAATGCACAATTGAAAGCTGTACATTTGTCAGAATCCTCTGCAAATGCGTTGCTCTTTACATCTTCGATCGATCGCTGCATGTAGTGTTGTTTTTTATTACCGCATGAGGTTGAAGTTGTGTTGATTGCTAAGCTCTTGATCGATTGTTGCATGCGCCGTCATTGCGTTGATCATCTCTTCATTCTTGAATGATGGGTGCAATGCGACGTAGATGCATTGTTTATTTTATCTTTGAGCCATTAACGCATGCGGTGACTGATTTCCTGCAAAATAGAAATTGAAATACTCTATTCTACCATCGCAATGGTGTTAGTGGGTGTATCGACGACAATTTATAATTCTCGCATTTCTTAGCCAATTTCTATACTATCGACGTAACTTTTCTTTCTTTTTGCCGCAATATCTAAATAAAACAGTATAAATAACTTGTATTTCTACAAGTTATCACACCCCCAAATTTAGATATATGCTTGTCCTCAAGCATATCTTCCACTAAGGCAATATTGATCAATTTTTATCCTTACTTTGCATTGATTGGTTGCTCTGAATGCTCCACCTAGGCAACATTACTTAACAACGCAATTTCCTTCTATCCTTTAATAATTCATAAACATGCCCTATTTTATTCTTTTATACAACAAATCTCTATTCAAAAATTCCCTTCTTGTTTTGAAAAGAATGTTTACCTCTATGCAAAAACAACTTGGTGCGTCTGTATGCGGTGGTCTAGTTTACATCATTCTATTAGAGACTGTTGATCATGGTTACACCTTTCATTTTGGCTTGTTCCCACGGGTGTCATGCGAACATCCAACTATGGTTGTGTGCCAATCTCAACTTCAACTCTTGATTTTCAACTAAGTTTAACTTTTACTAGTCAGAGGAATTGTCTCTTATATTCTTTTATTTTTCTCTCATTTTTTTCTCTTTTCCAATTGCGTCGTTCTTGGAAACCCACTTTCGTTTTGGCTTGCTCCCACGGGTTTCATGCGAACATCTAACTACGAGCAGGTTTCTTTCATGACTTAACTCTTATCAGGTTGAGATTTTGATTTTCCCTTGCGCTGACATTGGAGTTTGTATGAATTTTTTTTTTTTTTTTTTTTTGACAATGAACGCATTTTCTAATGATAACCACATCCGCTTGATCGCATCTGCTCAGACCTTCCCCACCCCTTAATTTAGGGATGTGCAAGGTCCTCATTGCATTGTTTTGTACATAATAGACAAAATACTTAGTCAAAATTTTGAAAAGAAGGTTTGAGTAGAGTCTTGAAGGATAAAAGGTAAAGCAGTGCTATTGCTACGAATTATTTAAATGTTAGTCAAAAAATACAAAGTGTGGGAAATGTTGCTAAAGGTATGCACATAACTCATCATGGCAGCGCAATGAATAACACAAAAGAAAATATAAAGAACATCGCAATAATTGACAAATGATGATAAATAAGAGGCTAACGCATACGAAAAGAATTGCTACTCGGTTGTATTAAAATTAACCAAGTATACAAAGAATTACAAATAACGCAATACAAAATTTCAACATGTACAAAGAATCAAGAAATAGCTTCTACAAATAGAAATAATGAATGAATAAAATGAAAGAATGACTGCAACAAAAATTAGTAGAATTATTGAGAAGAAGGTTCAAGAGGAGGATTTTGTGGAGGAACACGAGGAGCTTCTTCAAAGTTCAGATGTTGCTGTAAATGCGGAGGCACCATGGGACCGTGTAGATAGGCTGTCAAAAAGTTGAAGTACTCATGGTTGCACTCTACCACTTTCTTTGGTTCAGGTGGATCGTGTAGATATTGTGTTGAATGTTGATCAACATCTGCCTTGTCATCGCAACACTACGTTGCAACTCTGCTTGTCGCTTGTGTACCTCCGTTATTCGCTGGCAGAAAAAGTCATGTTGATGAGAAAGAAAAGAACGCATATCAGTAAGGTCAACAGCTAGGGTGGCAATGGTGGGTTGCGCCTACGATTTTTCACCATCAATGTTTTGGGGTTGGGCAAAAGTGCCTTCACTCAAATCATGTGGGTCGTTAACATGCGGCGGTGGAAGGAAAAATTGCGGCGAAGATGAAGAGGAGGAAAGTGCTGCTATATATGGGTTGGGTGAAGCAGGAGCGAGCAGGAGGTTAGTAAAATGATCGGGGAGTGGGGAGAGGGGTTCTGTAGGAGGGCTTGGAGGGAAAATCACCAAAGGTAAGGGGTCCAAGGGTTCTTAATCTTGCGGTAATGGCTCTTGGACTTTTTCCTTGCCTTTATCAACCTTGCGTTTTTTCTTGGGCTTTGGTTGTTGCAGCGCATTTAAATCGATGATGGGACTTTTCAGTGGAAGCTCGGGGCAGTGAGGGGAATCTTTGAGAAGCATTCTCAAAATCTTGACTTTGATGATGCCATGGACTTCTAACATTGGTTCTTTCTCAATACCTACACCCAATGAGAGGCATAAGCTTGAAACTATCCAAGGGAAGAAATACTGGCCTCTTATACGCCCCACACAACCTCGAATCTGCCTTGCAATCAACTGGCTCACATCTATTGAAATGTCGTGTGCGATGCAGTATGCAGCCATGACTCTATCCCTCGAAGCTGTTTTGTCATGAGAAGTCGGGATGAGTTGCCGTTTCACCAAATACACCCACAGTCGCGCCTCTAGAAGCAGTTTATTGGACGCAAGAAATCTGATGCCTTTCATAGATACCAACCACTGAGTGCCTAGTTGCGTTAATATCTTCAACACATCTTCCATCTGTTCTTCTATGGGATTATTAATGATTTTATTACCCGGTGCCTCTGAGATGTCCTTCATTTGATATAACTCATTGATGTCCTTTGCACTGAAAGGCACTACCTCTCCTTTCATGGTCACCGCATCTTTGGTGCCATGAAGTCATCCATTATAGAAGATCGCACTACCGTTGGGATTACAATGGATGGGCACTGGCAGAATGTTTCCCATCCATGTTCCAGTACAACACTTATGATTAAGTCCGATAGTGGCATTGGCGCAGGGAAGAATCCCATCTCCATCATCATGTCGTCAGTTTCTTTCTTCTTGGATGGGCGTCCTTTGGCCAACGCAGGCTCACTGCTTTCCGCTATTGCTTTGCCCTTTTCTTTTGTCAATGTAAGGCGGGATCTTTGTTTTTGTTTCCTTTCCCTTTCCTTGTGTTGTTCTTCCTTCTCCCACTCCGAAATTTCATTGCTTTTCTTTTCTCGAATGCGCTGAACATTTGCTCTGCGCCTCTTCTCCTTCTCTTCCTTCTTCATCTTTTCTTCCTCTTCTTCCTCTCTCATTTCTCTTTCAAATTGCTCTGAGGCCAGCAATATGCGTTGTTCTTACTCGAGCCTTATTCTCTCCTCTTCTGCTGAGATTGCGTTGTTGCAGTGCACTTCTTCATCGTGTAATTTTCTTCTTGAATCGCCTTCTGCAATGATTTGTTGTGCCTGCAACATCTTCTCTTGTTTTTCTTCTTCCTCTCTTCTTCTCCTTTCCTTCTCTTCTACTGCACTTTGTAAAATTAGGGGGTCGATTGTTGACCCTTGCGGCGCATTCTCCTTGTGACGCCGCATAAGGGGGTGATGTCTGAATCCTCTCCATCATCAGTCGCAATCGTTCTTATTTGCATTGATTCCTCTTCAGGTTGCGCTGATTCTCTTTGTTGCATTGAAACCCCCTCATCCACCCTTGCGGTGGTTGGTTCTTCGTTGACTTCTAAGCTCTCAGCCCTCTTTCTCTTTTCTTCCTTCTTCTTCAGGCGCTCCACTTCTTGCCTGCGTTCCCTTCTCTCACTCATTTTTCTTTCTTTCTTCTCCTTCCTTGGCTGGGCTTCTTCATCACCTTCTGCCCTCTTCTCCTTGATCTGCTTCTTTTTCTTCTCCTCTGCCATTTCAGGTTGCTTCTCCGCCACTACTTCCTCTAAAGCAACCCTGATGGGTCCCTCATAGGATTCTATTTGAATAGCTTCATTAGGATCCAAAATGGCCAGGGCGCTCCTTTCGAAGCTTCCTCCATCTCTTCCTCTGAAGGTAGTGGCTGATTAACAACCCAGCTTCGGGCAGCCCTTCTTCCTTCTCCATATTACTCAAAATACTCCCAAACACTTCTCGATCGTCTCTTCTTTTTTTCTCGCTTTTAAAAGACAGTGTTGGGAGTGAGGCACTCTCCGTGCTCTGCCCCTCTCTGATTTGGAGTGGTCTTGCTGCTAAAGGCTTTCGCCGAGGTTTTCCGACGACTCGGGGGATGGGTTTTGGCTGGACAGTGAGGCGGCGGCTTGCTACGAGGAATGCCGCCTCTTTTGTAGTGATTAGGGTTGGTGAGGGTGATGAGGGTAAAGAGGATGAATGGGAAGATTGATCGGCCATGGTTGTACTAAGTGAAAGAGCTGGGAAGGTTCGTTAGGGTTTTAGGAAGAAAACTCAAAAGTCTGGGTATCCAGAGCTGCACTTAGGGTTTCTGTTTGCAAAAGATTCAAATAGACGACCTAAGAAGGGAGAGGACGGAATTTATAGGTTGGGCCTTGATGGGCCCAAAGCAAATTCTGTGATGGCAGGCCTCGAGGTAATCAAAAAGCCTGCCACCACGCTTCTCACATTTATGAATTAGCAGAGAAGTACATTCTTTCATCTACGAAATCATCATTTCCTTGGAAGCCTAAATGATTGGACTACTCTATTTGCAAAAAGAATTTGTCTTTGGTGTTTTATTCGGATGGGCGCAAGGTTAAGATTAACGCAATGCATCCATTAATGCAAATGCATATTTGCAAAGGACGAGCAACGTTGCATGTATCAGTGCAACACACCCCTCAACTCAACGCATTTCTGGAGGACGGACGCACTGTATTTCTACTGGCGCAACATAGCTCGACATAGTGCATTTTCGCTAAGGACGAGCAAAAAATACATACATGCGCAACACACCCCTCAGCGCAATGCATTTGTGAACGATGAACGCAAAGTGTATCTTGTTATCACAAGATGCCCCCATCATCGCAATGCATACCGGATGTATGTTATTATTATTATGTTTATTTATTTATTATTATTATTCTCTTTTTTTTCATCAACGCAAGTCACAAGGACTTTGCGGTATTTATTTTCTTCTTATTAATCATTCACGAAAATTAAGAATAACGTAATTAATACAGAAAAGTAAGGGAATTTAACAAAGCACTGAAATTGACGCAATCGAATTAAATGAAAAGTAAATTCATAACGCAATAAAAGTTAGTTTAAGGAAACAATAAATGACAAAATTCACGAAGCAATACAGGAAGCAATTAAGAAAGCAATTAAACATAGAATTTAGAAATATGGATTGAAAGACAATTTTCCATGATTACCACAATCCACACCTCTGCAAGCGGTCAAGCTTGCCTACGCAATGTCACCAAGGACATTGTTCCTTCCCGTGAGATCACGGGGCTTCGAAATTACTTGACAGCGTTCCAGGTGTTCTATTGCGAAGTTCGGCTACCAGTTGCTCAACATGGATCTCCAAGTTCCTGATTGAAGACGCCTGCGACTGCATGAGAGCATCGTTTTTCTCAATATACTGCTTCAGCAGGGACTCCAATGATGATGAATTTCATGAGGTGTTTGAGGAGGACGATTGGTTTTGCGGTAGTCTCTGATGACCCTGATTCTGATTTTGATGAAAAGGTAGAGGATTTCCTGTTGGATTTTATGTCCTAAAACTCGTAGTTTGTAAATTAATAAATATATTCTGTTTTGTTTTTCGATAAAGTTGTTATTGAAATTGTAATCTTGAATCCAATAAACTAAGGTTCCAAGGCTATTTAATGTAATTTGAACTTTATGTAGTGACATAAATGTGGATCAAGTTCAAATATATAGCCAAAATGGTCTATAGTATATGAATAAGGTTGGGCGCCTTATTCTGGGGACACTATGGATGCGGCCCACTTTGTAAATAGTACAAACGATGTGATCCTGAATCGTTCATATAGAGATATGTGAGTGGAGGTATCCTATGTAAAGAGTTTACATAAGACTGAACCATGAAATAGTCACTTTTTACGTTCTAAATGTCGTTTTATGTATAAAACTGGCTATTTCGTTAATTGATGACCTAGGTAACTTAATCTTAATCCTGAGCTAACTATGAACTCCTGTTCACTCGAAATTATTCTTAGATTTGCATAGATGAGGGCAGCTCAATATTGCTGGCCTAATAAGCCTCCCATTTCAGGGGTAAGATCGGGTGGATAGCTGGGAACATAGGGTGCAAGACGGAATTCACTCCTATCCGTTATAGGGATAGTAGATAGGTTATTCCCTTTAGTATTGAATCCAGGTCTTGAACAAGGGGCCCCACCCTCTCCTTGGCTCAAGAGGGATTCGGTTTATAGGTTGGACCTTAAACCAATTGTTCATTAGAGGATTAGTGGAACTTAAGGAACAAGATGTAGTCTTGGGGGTAAAACCGTTTTTATGACCCAACCGAGATTATGAACAACCTGTGAAGGATTAACTTACTCATCATGGTTATATCAAATGGACACAAATATATCTATAGTGAGGGGAGTGCAACTACGAGACTTTAGTGGAATGACCCGTTAGTTAACGAATGTTGATTAGCTCCGTCTAAAGAGTTTAGCTAGCTAATGTTGGATCGTTGGAACCCATGATCTATAGGTCCATTAGGTTCCCCTACTAGCTCATATGGAATAAACTTAGAACAGTATGATAGAATAATTTGAATTGTTCGAATTAGGTAGAGAAAGAGAAACCGACAAGTATATGTGATATAGTGGTCAGGTCTTTTTTAGCTTAGAGATACAGCTTTAATATTTAAATGTGATTTAAATATCAAGAATATGAATACGTTCATATTCGGAAGCTCGAAAATGATGGAAATGGTCAAAGTTGTAAAAAGTCAAAGAGTTGACTTTTGACTTTGAAAAGTCAAAACTTTGACCGACCTTATATTCAAATGTGATTTGAATTTCAAGAAAATGAATGCGGATTCATGCTCGGGAGGACAAAATTAGTCAACACGAAAAAAATCATAAAAGTCAAAATTTTGACTTTTTGGTCAAAGATTGACTTTGACCAAATGACTATTTTGCCCTTTGACTATAGTTAGTGGGAAAATCCAAACTTTTGTTGGATAATTCCACTAACAAAATAGTGGGCTAGATGTTGGCTTGTAGTGGAGACATTAAGCCCACTAAGTGAGTGGATTCTTGGTGTTGGGTTTTTGTGAAGTTTTTTCATGCAATTGTTGCATGCATTTTTTCTATAAATTGGGCTCTTAAATTTAGTTAAAAGACTTTTTGCCATTTTGAAAATTAGTTTTCTGATATTTAGGCTGGAAAAATCACAACTTTGTGAAGAAAAAAAAAAGGAAACACCCAAACCTACCCAAATTCCATTCCTTATTTTCATCTCTTTTCTCTCTCTCGGTTCTCTTCATCCACCAGGTCCCACAACTCGGTTCTGAGTCCAGAGGATAGTAGGTCAACTCTAGTGGTGGTCCAAAAGAGTTCGAGTCGAGATTCAATGAGGAGAAGCGGCTTTCGGGAGCTTCAAAGGTAGCATCTCTACACTTTTAATTCACTGTTTTTTCCTTCATGATGCATGCTCATTTCCTTTAATTTAAGAGCAATTAGAGTGTAATTAGGTCCTAATTCCGCTGCGTATGTCTCGTGTTCCATCATTTCCTCGATTCCCAGAGTTGCTGTTCTAATGGTTACTCGGCCCCCCTTGGTTGTGATTTCCTCCCCAACCAAAGTTAGGGTGATTCCGCCAACCGGGATTATAAGTGTTGCTATATGGGTTGTTCTGGATAGCAAACACTTGTTGCGGGTTTAATGGGCACATTTCTACAGCATGTCCCCCTCCATATTGGATGCAATTTATTACGGCCACTTGTGCCGACGCATTGGGTTGCGCTGAACTTTGAGAGAAGGCACCTTGATTAAGTGCCATCGTTTGGAGAAGAGAGGTCACCGCGGCCATTTGTACGGCCAAAGTTGTCATTGTATCCGCTGGTACAATGGCATATAGCTTCTTCTTCTCTCAGAACCTCTACCCTCTACCCTCATCCACCCAGTCATCCGTGTTCCACGAAATGTGATCAAGGATGACCTTGGCTTCTGTGTAGGTCTTATCCATAAATCCTCCTGCTGCGAAGGCATTAGCAACGGTTTGCATTGATTTACTCAGGCTGTTATAAAACGTTTCCATCATAACGCAATCAGGAATCCCAATATGCAGACAATTTTTCACCAACCTTCTTAACTGCACCCAAGCGGTGCTTAGAGTCTCGTTATCATTTGCTCAAAGTTCAGCACATCCTTTCGTTTTCTTGTGTTGACTGTTGGAGGGAAGAACTTCTTCATGAACTGTTCCACCAACTGGTCCCAGGATGTGATTTCGTTTGGCTCCAACGAATGAGCCCACCTCTTTGCCTCATCCCTCAGTGTATATGGGAAGAGGTAAAGTCTAATACCTTTTGGGGTGACGCCAGGTATGGAGAAAGTACTGCACATCTGCACAAAGCTGGTGAGATGGGCATGCGGGTCCTCACCTTGTAGACCTCCAAATTGCCCCGTGTTTTGTATCATTTGGAGCATGACCGGCTTTATTTCGAAACGTGCATTCTCCTCAACCATAAGTCATGAAATTCTAGGCGAGAAGTCATAGAGATTGGGCATCGCATAATTCCTCATGGGGATATTGCAGTCAATAGCAAGAAATACAGGGTTTTGCTCTGGCCGGTTTGCCCCTTGATTTCCTTTGGGTGCCTCGTTATTATTGTTTGCCATATTGACTCTTCTTCGCCTTGCTCTGTTCTGGCGTGCCCTTGCACGAAAAGTACGTTTGATCTTTGGGTCAGCATCGAATTCTGGATCGGTTCTAGTACTTATAAATCGTCAGCCTGTTCTTCGCGTTAAACAAACAGTACAAAGAGATATGTCCTGCAAAATACCACAAAAGTACTCAACACTAACCGTTACCAATCCATGACAACGGCGCCATAAACTTGATGACATAAAAATTAATCTCTTTATCTACTCTAACACATGGTTGATGAATGAAACGAATGATGTGCTAAATATGCGCTCAAGTGCTTGCGATAAAGAGAATTTCTATGCGATACTATGTCTAAGTATATGCGTTGTTAATGATATGTTCGTAGTATGCAATGTAGTAGTACGTGTCACAAGTTTCCTTGCGCTGAAACTAAGTATAATTCCAACGCAAGTTTCTCAGAATAATCCGAGGTCGAACACAGGAACTGTTTTCGTTGATGTGCTACTATTGTGATACATGCGACTGATTTTTAATAATGAATAAAGAATTTGTGTTTATACAGAAATATAAATTGCGGTGAAAGTAAAAATGCGTTAATAAAATAAATCCTAAACTAATATGATACACAATACAAGATACATGATACACGATACTGAAGTCGAGAATTGACTGTGAAGTTGTACAAAGATTCGATGTATGCGATGGCAAGTCTTTATGAATGAAGTAGAAAGAGAGAGTGAATAGTAAAAACATCGCAAGTTTGTCAATTGAGTTAAATATGCAACTAAGGTTTTGCTTTCCCTTAGCGTACACTTCTCGGTGATCGGCCGCGTTCCCACATCTCTATGGTGAAACAGGAATGAACGTGATGAACACAAGGTTGTTTCCATCTCTGGAAATACTTCTTGCTTTAGTTAACGCATTCTTCCAACCTTCTCTCAATAGGCGGAATAACATCTTCACTTCTGCTCTCACAGGTGAAGATGTCGTCGAGCATGCTTTAGCTAAATTATTTCCTTAACATAATTAACTTACTCACTTAATTCTTGCTATTTACCCATGGGATTAAGAATACATCATGGAGAAAATGGATTATGGATGTACAGAAAGAGACAAAGAGATGACAATGGAAATTACCATAACATTTAATACTAAAATTAAGCGTCTGAAACATGTTGTGAATGAAAGAGTAAAGAAGATGAAATAGATGATGAAATAGAGATTAGAAACAAATACAGAAAGAGTGTCAACATCTTGACACATATCCTGAATGGAGGTTGTGCGTGTCGGCGTGTGGAAGTAGTGGAGAGAAAAGCTTCCCTCTCAGGATTGCTTTCCCGGTAGAATTGACCTTCGCACAGAGCTTCAACTACGAGAACTGGAAGGATTCTCTACTCGGAACTCACCTCTCGGCCTTGTTTTGTGGTTCAACTGGATCTACTCTGGACAGTCGCTTCAGACAAGTCTCTCTCTCAGAATCAGTATATGCACATCTCTATGTATTCATGTATATTTTTCAGTGAATTTCCAGAAGCTATTTATAGGTGAGGCTTGGCTCTTTTATTGTGTGGTCCCCACTGTATGGTTATGGTAGTTCCTGAAATGGCAGAATGAGAAGTTCCTTTTGTTACGCAATCAACCCGTCAGAAATGCACAATTGTAAGCTGTACACTTGTCAAAATCCTCTGCAAATGCATTGCTCTTTACATCTTCGATCGATCGCCACATACGGTGTTATTTTTTATTATCGCATGGGGTTGAAATTGCGTTGATTGCTAGAGCTCTTGATCGATTGTCGCATGCACCATCATTGCGTTGATCATTTCTTCGTTCTTGATTGATAGGCGCAATGCGACGTTGATGCGTTGTTCACTTTATCTTTGAGCCATGAACGCATCCGGTGACTGATTTCCTGAAACAGAAACTGAAACACTCTATTCTACCATCGCAATGGTGTTAGTGAATGTACTGATGACATTTTATAATTTTCGCATTTCTTAGCCACTTTGTTACTATCGACGTAACTTTTCTTTCTTTTAGCAGCAATATCTAAATAAAACAATATAAATAACTTGTATTTCTACAAGTTATCACACCCCCAAATTTAGATATATGCTTGTCCTCAAGCATATCTTCCACTAAGGCAATATTGATCAATTCTTATCCTTACTTTGCGTTGATTGGTTGCTCCGAATGCTCCACCTAGGCAACATTACTTAACAATGCAATTTCCTTCTATCATTTAATAATTCATAAACATGCCCTACTTTATTCTTTTATACAACAAATCTCTATTCAAAAATTCCCTTCTTGTTGTGAAAAGAATGTTTACCTCTTCATGCAAAAACAACTTGGTGCGTCTGTATGCGGTGGTCTAGTTTGTGTCATTCTATTAGAGATTGTTGATCATGGTTACACCCTTCGTTTTAGCTTGTTCCCACGGGTGTCATGCGAACATCCAACTATGGTTGTGTGCCAATCTCAACTTCAACTCTTGATTTTCAGCTAAGTTTAACTTTTGCTGGTCAGAGGAGTTGTCTCTTATATTCTTTTATTTTTCTCTCATTTTTTTTCTCCTTTCATATTGCGTCATTCTTGGAAACTCACCTTCGTTTTGGCTTGCTCCCACGGGTGTCATGCGAACATCTAACTACGAGTAGGTTTCTTTCATGACTTAACTCTTATCAGATTGGGGTTTTTATTTTACCTTGCACTGACGTTGGAGTTTGTATAAATATTAGTCAGAAAATACAAAGTGTGGGAAATTTTGCTAAGGGTATGCACATAACTCATCATGGCAGCACAATGAATAACACAAAAGAAAATAGAAAGAACATCGCAATAATTGACAAAGGATGATAAATAAGAGGCTAACGCATACGGAAAGAATTGCTACACAGTTGTATTAAAATTAACCAAGTATACAAAGAATTACAAATAACGCAATACAAAATTTCAGCATGTATAAAGAATCAAGAAATAGCTTCTATACATAGAAATAATGAATGAATAAAATGAAAGAATGACCGCAACAAAAATTAGTTGAATTATTGAATGGGAGGTTTAGAAGGAGGATTTTATGGAGGAACACGAGGAGCTTCTTCAAAGTTCAGATGTTGCTGTAAATGCGGAGGCACCATGGGACCGTGTAGATAGGCTGTCAAAAAGTTGAAGTACTCATGGTTGCGCTCTGCCATTTGTCTTTGGTTCAGGTGGATCGTGTAGATATTACGTTGAATGTTGATCAGCACCTGCCTTGTCATCGCAACACTGCATTGCAACTCTGCTTGTTGCTCGTGTACCTCCGTTATTCACTGGCAGAAAAAGTTATGTTGATGAGAAGAAGAGAACGCATATCAGCAAGGTCAACAGCTAAGGTGGCAATGGTGGGTTTTGCCTACGATATTTCACCATCAGTGTTTTGGGGTTGGGCAAAAGTGCCTTCACCCAAATCATATGGGTCGTTAACATGCGGTGGTGGAGGGAAAAATTGCGATGAAGATGAAGGGGAGGAGGGTGCTACTGGATATGTGTTGGGTGAAGCAGAAGCGAGCACGAGGTTAGTAAAATGTTCGAGGAGTTAGGAGAGGGGTTCTATAGGAGGGCTTGGAGGACGAATCACTAAAGGTAAGGGGTCCAAGGGTTCTTGATCTTACGGTGATGGCTCTTGGACTTTTTCCTTGCCTTTGTCAACCTTGCGTTGTTTCTTGGGCTTTGGTTGCTGCGGCAAATTTAAATCGATGATGGGCCTTTTCAGTGGAAGCTTGGGGCAGTGGGGGGAATCTTTGAGAAGCATTCTCAAAATCTTGACGTTGATGAGGCCATGGACTTCTGGCATTGGTTCTTCCTCAATACCTACACCCAATGAGAGACATAAGCTTGAAACTATCCAACGGAAGAAATACAGGCCTCTTATATGCCCCACACAACCTCGAATCTGCCTTGCGATCAACTGGCCCACATCTATTGGAATGCCATGTGTGATGCAGTATGCGTCCATGACTCTATCCCTTGAAACTATTTTGTCATGAGAAGTCGGGATCAGTCGCCGTTTCACCAAATACACCCAAAGCTGCGCCTCCGGAAGCAGTTTATTGGATGCAAGGGTTCTGATGCCTTTCATAGATACCGGCCACTAAGTGCCCGAATGCGTTAATATCTTCAACACATCTTCCATCTGTTCTTCTGTGGGATCATCAATGATTTTATTACCCGACGCCTCTGGGATGTCCTTCATTTGATATAACTCATTGATGTCCTTTGCGCTGAAAGGCACTAGCTCTCCTTTCATGGTCACTGCATATTTGGTGCCATGAAGTCTTCCATTATAGAAAGCTCGCACTACCGTTGGGATTACAATGGATGGGCACTGGCAGAATATTTCCCATCCATGTTCCAGTACAACACTTGTGATTAAGTCCGGTAGTGGCATTGGCGCAGGGAAGAATCCCATCTCCATCATCATGTCGTCAGTTTCTTTCTTCTTGGATGGGCATCCTTTGGCCAACGCAGGCTCACTGATTTTCGCTATTGCTTTGCCCTTTTCTTTTGTCAATGCAAGTCAGGATCTTTGTTTTTATTTCCTTTCCCTTTCCTTGCACTGTTCTTCCTTCTCCCACTCCGCAATTTCATTGCTTTTCTTTTCTCGAATGTGCTGAACATTTGCTCTACGCCTCTTCTCCTTCTCTTCCTTCTTCTTCTTTTCTTCCTCTTCTTCCTCTCTCATTTCTCTTTCAAATTGCTCTGAGGCCAACAATATGCGCTGTTCTTCCTCGAGCCTTATTCTCTCCTCTTCTGTCGAGATTGCGTTGTTGCAGCGCACTTCTTCATCGTGTAATTTTCTTCTTGAATCGCCTTTTGCGATGATTTGTTGTGCCCGCAACATCTTCTCTTGTTTTTCTTCTTCCTCTTTTATTCTCCTTTCCTTCTCTTCTACTGCACTTTGTAAAATTAGGGGGTCGATTGTTGACCCTTGCGGCGCATTCTTCAGTAGTAAGATTACCTCGAAACCAAATCTAACAAAATTAATCCACACCCTCCTTTAACTTAGTAAAATTCTTGAATCACACCCTGAATCAATAATTAAAATTAAGCCCGACATTTAGGACTAAATTTCAAATATGAAAATACCTCAAACTCCACAAAACAACTTACCCAAAATATGTACTGAACCAGAAATTTGTTCTAAGTTTAGCACGGAGATATCAATCTATTCATAATCCACAATTAGGAATTTAAACCAAATTTCCAGCATATTAACCCATTCCAAAGAGCTTCAAGTTCACATTACTTACCAATTACGCTTCAAAATGCCCTAGAGCCAAACTCTAATCTTACTGGACAGCAGTTCCTGGCCCCTTGAAACTTCAATCCAGGCTTCACAACATAATCAGTATAAGTAAATTAAATCAAAACACAATGGGTGGCCAAACCCGTTCAAGAAAAACATAAACTTTAGATCTTACCCTAGATTCCAAGTTTCTGGCGAAAACCCCACAGAATGGCGGCGGAGGAAGAACAAATTGAAGGGGGGGTGCCGGCGGGTGCGTGAGAGAAAAAGGGGGTGGGGTTTGACTTTTTATAAAAAAAAAAACAATAATAGTAATAATAGTAATAAAACAATAAAGGAAATAAATATAATTACATTTAATTCCTTTCCGTTTTATACTATTAAATTCCTTTCCGTTTCAAAAGAAAATTAATTCCTGCCATTTTAATTTTCAAATTGAATGATTTCACCAACAATTAAATTTCCGCACTTACACTTAAAGTCCAAAATTCCAAAAATGCCCTCCAAGTAATAACAATTACTAAAAAATCCAAAGAATAAAGTTACTGAAATTACATTATTACTAAAAAAATATGCGCGGTGTTACATTCTTCCCTCCTCAAAGAACTTTCGTCCTCGAAAGTTCATTCTTAAAAAAAAAAAAAAAAAAAAAAAAAAAAAAAAAAAAAAAAAAAAAAACTCCAGGTACTGGGACTTCATCTCATCCTCTCGCTCCCAAGTAGCCTCCTTGAACTGGTGATTCTGCCATAGAACTTTCACAAAAGCAATTTCCCAGTGGCACAATGTTTTTATCTCTCTGATGAGGATCTCTATAGGCTTCTCCTCATAGCTCAAGTTGTCATTCAACTGTAAGGGCTCGTAATCAACTACATAGGACGAGTCTGTTACATACTTCCTTAGATCGAAACATGGAAGACATTATGAACAGAAGACAGTGCTGGGGGCAATGCCAAACGGTAAGCTATAGGGCCAACTCATTCCAGGACCTCGAAAGGTCCAATTAATCTCGGACTCAACTTTCCCTTCCTACCAAACCTCAGAATACCTTTCATAGGTGTCGCCTTTAAGAACACTTTATCACTAGTCTCAAATTCCAGGTCCTTACGTCTCACATTGGCATAGCATTTTTGTCTGCTCTGAGCTGTTTGCATACGAGCCCTGATCTTCTGTGTTGCCTCATTTGTGGTCTGCACTAGCTCAGTTCCTAGCAACTTTCTCTCTCCTACTTCATCCCAACAAGCAGGAGACATACAACTCCTTATATAAGGCCTCCAATGGCGACATGCTAATACTAGTATGGTGATTATTAATATAAGCAAACTTCATGAGATGCAAATGAGAGTCCCAACTCCTTGAAAACTCTACCCACAAGCACATAACATATTCTCCATTTTTTGGTTCAAACACTTTATTTGACCATCAATCTGTGGGTGGAAAGCTGTAATAAATTCTGACTGAGTATCCAATACCTTCTGAGAGACTCTTCCAAAAAAATGGATATAAAATGTGGGTCGTCGTTTGACATAACTGAAACTAGTATAAAAAGAGGTGTGTCAATCCCCTTCCATATATAACTATGAAACTTAAGATGCCAAAAACCAACAATACTTTAACACGTTCAAGCTGAGAACTATGAAAACTATCGTGAGCTTAAGAAAGTCTTATCCACTAAAAACATATATCTGAGCTTACCATTCTGTCACAGGGAAAACATCATATGTGTAGTGGAGAAACTGGTCATGCTATATAATGCATCATCTGACGATACGTACCAAAACAAATCTGCTCAACTGAATACTTCTTCTACTCTAAAAGCACCGACTGTGATGTCTCTGCTAGGGTCTACATGTCTGAGAATAACTCTGTCTAATTAGATCTCACATTCAAGAGAAACTCATCATGAGGCTCTATACTGTCATGGGCTGTAAAACTTGATTGAGTCGATCCTCATATTATCCTTTAGCCTTAAAACAATCACATATCAGTACTTAGACCCTACTGCGGATGAGTCTAAAATTCCCTCTGAAAATGAGGTTTTGAAATCCTTAGAAGCTAAAGCATCAGTCAATTGATAACACATTTCCATAATATTGTAATAACCGTAATTGATCCCTAAAGTTAGTTTTTACGATAAAACCTTCTTGATTCATAAGTCCTAGCTTGGATTACTCGTACTCTCTAACGCTAGTTAACTCATTGCCCATGCAAGAGAATACATACTATCTTGTAATGCTCCAAACCTACTTTTAGTAACTTCTTACTATCAACTCAACTTTATTACCAATCTATCCCTTATGCCAATGGTGATATTGGAAGATCCAACTTACTTACTTTTGTGCATATACCACTTTTGTCTACCTCGAGCTAGATTAATTTCCTCTTTCAATCAAATTGATGGTCTTACTAGTTCATGTTTCGAACTTGCACACTACATCAAAATCCCTTAAATCTTACTAATGCCCTCAATGGTTTACCTCTTAACTAATGAAACCTCAACATACCATGTCATTAGTTCTTGAACATCTATTGTTACTAGTAACTCCATTTTAGCTTATCCCTTCTCAAACTTTTATTTTGGTAATAGATTCTTATGTTAAAAAAAAAGTTCCATACCGATCACCTATGTAAGATATCTTTCTATCCAACTCATATTCTCCTAAAGTTCCACATAATAATGAGATATTTTTCTTTTAAACCGAAACAAATTCCTTGTAACCCCTCATATCATACCTCCAAACCATACATAACTAGGAGTTTTGAACATATTAAATTCCTTTCTTTTTCCAAAAGAGTAAACTTTCTTGGATATTTTTTTTTTCACTTTCCAAGTGGAACATAATCTCTTTACTAAAGTATATTTACTTAACTCCTCCATAAGTCTTATCTCTCTTACTAGGAATTTTCATCATGTAGAATTCTCCTTTGCCTATTTTCATGCTTTTAAACTCCAAAAGACTTTCGTTTGTTCAAATTTGTCCAACTTTAATCTCCTCATCACAATAAGGCTATGGATTTAATTAATCTAGGTACTCTAAAATAATCCTTCAACCGAAACAAATAACACTTTGCTTTATCCCCTTTAAGTTTAAACTCATGTCCAACTATTTTGGCTTCCTTTAATGACATCAACTTAGCTAGATATTCCAAAAGAATCCTTCATATCACTACACATATTTTACCTAATCCATCAAGTCGTAGTATTACCAAAGTGATTATCTTATTAATTCTTTCCAAAATTCCTCTCAAAATGTTTGGTTTTAATATCTCAGAACCTTTAATAAATTCATAATCTCTTCTTTTTCTCCTTCTTATCCATAAAACAACTTTTAACCTTATAATTGTGTATGTGGCCTATGAAGAAATTTATTTATACCGCCTCTAATTGCATCACAAAACAACACTAGTTCTTAATGAATTATCGTCAAGACAATTTCATTCCTGGACTTAAACATATACATACCTATATTTCTAAACTGTCATAACTCAACATAGTTTCATCAACCTTTAACATTGTTGAACTGAGGTATATATTTGTTCGTTTCTAACATGATCTCCATGAGATTAACTAGTGCCAAATGACCTCATAATTTATTCTATTTTTTTTCTCCTTTTGTAGTGTCGTACCTGATAATCCTCTTATAATAACTTCTAACAAGTCACTGGCCTAGCATTAGAACATAACTGGTGCATTTAAGCTAAACAAATATTTTAATGCACAACTATCATAAAACTTGTAAATGATAAGACATACCTGGCGATGACGAGGAATCCATTCATGGGCCACAGGGACAATCTGGACTTACATAGTAAGTCAGTCTACAAAACCCAAAACATGGTCTCTGATACCAACTGTAATGACCCAACCCCCTAGGACTTAAGTTAGGTCGTTACTAAACACATGCATGCATGGAACTCAAAACGACACTCGGTTATGGTGAAATAAATGCTAATTAAATAAGGTAAGTTCAAAAGACTTTCATTAAATTCAAATACTAAAACAATAGTAGGGTACCCATAAATCATAAAGAACAATAAATAAGTCTGAAAGACAATTCTTAAAAGTAATTTTTAAACACCAAAACTAAAAGTTAAGAGAAACATGAAAAGAACTTTAAAACTCATGATGCGAAAGCATAAAAACTAGTCCCAATGGCTCAATCATGAATTCTGTTTGTCCATCATCGATGCATCTAGAAGAAATTGAAGGGGGGTGCTAGCAGGTGCGTGAGGAAGAAAAGGGGGGTGGGGTTTGACTTTTTATAAAAAATAAAAAAAAACAATAATAATAGTAATAGTAATAAAACAAGAAAGGAAATAAATATAATTACATTTAATTCCTTTCCGTTTTATACTATTAAATTCCTTTACGTTTCAAAAGAAAATTAATTCCTGCCATTAATTTTCAAATTGAATAATTTCATGCCAACAATTAAATTCCCGCACTTACACTTGAAGTCCAAAATTCCAAAAATACCCTCCAACTAATAACAATTACTGAAATTCCAAATAATAAAGTTACTGAAATTACATTATTACTAAAAAATGTGCGAGGTGTTACATTTTTCCCTCCTCAAAGAACTTTCGTCCTCGAAAGTTCATTCTTGAAAAAAAAAACTCCGGGGGTATTACAGCGGTAGTAAAAACAAATAAAGTGGATAGTGTTTTGATTGAGAATTTTCCTATGCGACGGAGTTGAACGCAGGGTTGATGAAAGCGTAGAGTTACAATGAGTATGCGATGAAGAGGTTGAGAAGGGGTTTAGCTAACATTTCCTAAGATTGTGCGCAAGTTATGCGATCATGCTACACACAAATATTAGTACTACATTTCTCAATGCAGAATGCCATTATTCCTCTTTCTAGGACGCATGCGATATGTATATGAAACAGTCGATAGGACTTATTTCTAAGCCTCTACTCTTGTCTATGCGATAATGAATGATGCACACATAAAACAAGGTGACCGCATACAATCATTCCTATTTCTAGGGTGCATGCGATGTGTAAATAGCAATAGAACTTATGTCTAAGTCTCTATTTCTTGCTTATGCGATTCTAATCTGACTCTCTCAAGTTTAGATTCTAATCTGACTCTTTCAAGCCTACATTCTATCTTTAGACCACTCTCTCAAGTATGTCCAAATGATGAATGATGCATACATAAGACAAGATGATCACATAAAATGTTAATCTTAAGTCATGCTAGCTAAGTACTTCTCAACCCATTCAGAAATTTAGCTACTCATGCATGGTATGGAGAGATTGAACATAGATTGAAATGAGATTTCCATTTTCTATAAATAAAGTACTGAATACAAAATATCAAATGGATTTTAGAGATAAGAAGCCCGATAAGCAATGTCTTGCTTCCCATAGCCTTTTACACTACCCTTTTTCACTCCAACTTTGTTCTAGATGTGTATTCTTGCTCTCGCAAGTGTTGGCCCTCTCTCTCTTGTAACACTTTTTGGAAGTCTCTCGATCTGTCCGGGAATGATCTCTCGGCTTTCTCGTCTCCTTGCTCTTCTCCGTCCTCTAAGTATATGTATGAGTATGTGCACAAACAGACTAACTGATTCTCTAACTCGTTAAGCTCCTTTTACACTGGTGGCCTTCGGTATTTATAGATTTCAAGGTGAAGTAGCCTTTATTTATAGATTTCAAGGTGAAGTAGCCTTTATTTATAGATTTCAAGGTGAAGTAGCCTTTCTTGCTAATGATTGCAATGATGGGCGGCATTAATTCTCCTGCTCTGATGCGCCGATTAATGGTCACCAAAAGTTGAGTGTACTTGCTACAGTGTGGCTTTTAACGGCTTGTCAACAAAATTCGGAATCGACCGTTATTAGCTTTTCGTCCCATCATAATTTATTATGTTGTCATCTTGATGTGAGATCTTTATGTGGCCGCCTTTTAAAGAATCTTCTCACAATCGCATGACTTGCGATCGCAATCTTCAAACGTGCTGCCGCATTGTGCCTTTGGATTGCAATTTCATATGCGCCATCGCATTGTACCTGCACAAAAGTAGGTAAATTAACTACTTTTATGCGATGAACACTTGCGATCGCAATTCCTTTTAGTTTAGCACTTTTGGACATGATATTGCCTATTTTACCATCGCATTATCTCAATATTTTACTTATTTGAGCTGTAATAACTTGTATTTCTACTAGTTATCAATGATCCACTTGTATATCACATATATATGCTTAAGTTTACATAAGATACCCATGGAGCTTTGTTTATTGGATATGAATAAATACCAAAATGAAATAACGGTTATTTTATTCATAAAACTGAAAGATCTCATATCTAAGAGTTCCATGAGCACGTTCGGATTGCTCCGATCTCACCGTGACCGAAATAGAACAATATACATTCAACATATAGTTATGCAATCAAAACTTAATTAACGGCATGCTATGAACAAGATAATAAAAAGGGTGAGAGTTTCATACCAGTTGAAGACCGTCTTTGAAACTCCAGAACTCACCGCAACGGAAAACTCCACGTGATCTACCAACGCCCAGCAGTAGTGTCAATAATTGCAGCACGAACGACAACGAACACAAACTTCGTGGGGACGACACCACCACTAAAGAGCCCTGGGTATTATCGGAGTGAAAACCCAAAGGGTGGGCTTTGGTGAATTTGGTAGAGGAAGGAGGAAACACGAATCGTGTAGGCGATAAGCAAGTGGGAGGGAAAAAGCCACTATCGCATAGCAGAAATGCTTATCGTTTAGGAGGAGCTACACGATCATATAGGATTTACTGAACGAACTTTTAGAAAAAAGTACACGATCATTTAGTAAAATTGGCACACTATACGATTGTTTAGAGAAGCTATCTGATCGTGTAGGAAATAACGTGTGATCTTTTAGGCGCGCGAAGGACGATCGTTTAGGCGGAGAGTGTTATTGTATAGGCTCTCGAGCGATCGTTTACTTTCACCAACGCGCACTTCCGAATTCTCTTCGAGCGATCTGACGACGAACGATCAAAATGAAAACCTTTTTCATGTTAATTCATCGGTTACATTAACCGACGCTCCCCACTAACCCATGTTCGAATTGACAAGAGGAAGTTCGATTATATTATATATAATCGAACTTCCTCTTGTCAATTTGAACATTTCAAATTAACCCAAATACTGGTTCTTGACTTTGTCCAAACTACCCAGGGGACTTTATCCAAGCTACGTGAATAGCTTACTATACTTTTAGCCATGAGATCCACCTTCCGTCAACTATCAGGCATTCCACTAAAGACTAACAGTTGAACGCTTCTTACCATAAATATATTTATGTGTCCATCGGATATAACCAATCATGAGTATGATGACCCTTTACAGATGCTCGTAAGTACAGTTGGGCCATATTACCGTTTTGCCCCTGTAGTTACATCTCACTCCTTAAGTACCACTGATTTCTCTAATGAATAATACAACATAGTCCAACTATGTGTGAACACCTCTCGAGCCAAGAGAAGGTGTGTGGCACCACATCGTTCAAGCCCCGGAATCAGCCTTTAAGGGAGCTATCTATCTACTTACCCCTGCCTTGGGGAATAAGTGAATTCCATCTTGTGTAGCTGAGTTCCCAGCTCCCAAATCAGACAAATCCCCAAAATGGTAGGTTTGAATCGGCGAACTGGCCACTCACACCCATACAAATCAAAGGACCGCCCTCAATGGCAGGAGTTCCCAACTCACTCAGGATTGAGGTCATGTTATCTATGATCATCCTAGTAAAGCGAAGTCACTGTTATGAACGGTGCTATATAACGAGACGTTAACACTTCGTGGTCAGGTCTTATACAAACTCTTTGTATAGGGCGCCCCCGCTCGCATGTCCCCAACACAAATGATCAGGATCAGACCATCTGTGACAAGTCACAACACTTTTGATTATTCCACAAAGCAGACCGCATCCGTAGCGTTACCAGGATAAGGTTTCCCTCCTATATCCATATACTACAGACCATTTTGGTTATCACTCAAGACATGATCCACTTGTATGTCACCACATACATGTTTGAGTCACATATAGATAACCAAGGATTTTGTGTTTATTGGTTTTTGGTAAAGCAAATAAAACAAGTAACTAAGAAAAATACAAGATGTGAAGTAAATATCATATATTAACAACACAATCATTCGTACAAACTGTTTACAAACTACAGGACACGAGACTTTAGGGCATCAACCCCAACAATCTCCCACTTGTCCTAAAGCGAAGTGGGGTGTACAAAAAACTAGTACAAAACAATAAACTAGGGCATAAAAGCCCAGTACAATAAAATCTCCCGCCTGCCCTAGTCCAACCGCGGGTGATCCTGTAGACCCATGCTCCGTAGGTGACTCTAACACACCATAGCCGTGAGAGTCTTCATAAACGGGTCAGCAACATTAAAATGGCCTGGGTTAGACTGATACCAACTGACTCATCTCCTCAACCTCTTGAGGCGTCTTAGGACACATTTCCTTAGACAAAGTGACTCCATGGCTCCATGCCTAAATGGTAGTAGGCACCTCCTAGAGTCCTGCATCTAGTACTTGAGCAACATCTTGTCAATGTACGATGCTTGAGACAGTGCTAGCACTTTGTTCTTACGATCCCGAAAAATCTGTATATCTAGAACAAACTGAGCCTCTACCAAATCTTTCATTTGGAATTAGGTCGCTAGCCAGTTCTTAACTGCAGTCAATAGACCTACATCATTCCCAATGAGTAAGATATTGTCCACATACAACACTAAGAAGACTACTGAAGCGTTGATGATCTTCTTGTAAACACAAAGTTCATCAACGTCGCCATCCCGGTCAACATGCTCCATTGCCTTCTTATAAGACAACGGATCCTTAACGTCGCCATCTGCTACCATAGCAAGGATTTCCGTGAAATCCAGATAGCGAACGGGTGGGTTCGCAACTTCCCACTACGTCGAGGTTCCCTCAACTCTTGAGGTGGAACCAACCTACTGGATGAATTCCCATCAACAACTCTTGTTGATGTAGCAGGCTCTTTAACAACTCTTGTTGAAGTTTCAGTAGTTTCATTGGAAAGCTCACGCAACACGACTTTGCTTTGTGGACTGTGCTCCCTTATATGATCCTCCTCCAGAAAAGTAGCATTTATTGAAACAAACACCCTATTTTTCGTCAGATCATAAAAATAGCCCCCTCGTGTACCTTTGGGGTAGCCTACAAAGAGGCATAACCTCGACCGTGGTTCCAACTTCTTGGGATTAGTCTTAAGCACATGTGCAGGGCAACCCCAAATGCGGAAGTGATGTAAACTAGCTTTACGCCCATTCCACAACTCTAGAGGTGTGCTTGCAACACTCTTGGAGGGAATACAGTTGAGTATATATACTGCAGTATCCACTGCAAAACCCTAAAACGAGTCCAGTAAGGAAGTGTAACTCATCATCGAGCGAACCATGTCTAACAAGGTCCTATTTATCCTCTCCGATACACCATTCTGCTGAGGTGTACCCAGCGCTGAGAATTGGAAAACGATTCCATATTCTATCAAATTGTCCTGGAATACAGAGTCCAAAAACTCTCCACCTCGATCCAATCGAAGTGTTTTAATCCGTCTATCTAATGCGTTTTCAACTTCAGCCTTGAACTCTTTGAACTTTTCAAAGGATTCAGACTTCCGTTGCATAAGATAAACATACCCGTACCTGGAGTAAACATCAGTAAAATTGATAAAATACTCATAGCCACCTCGGGCTTGCACATTCATAGGACCACAAAGGTTAGAATGTACTAACTCAAGAGGCTCCTTGACTCTATAACCTTTTCCAGTAAAAGGTCGTTTAGTCATCTTACCTTCAAGGCAAGATTCGCACACTAGTAATAAATTTTCTTTTAGCTCACTTAGAAGTCCATTCTTCACCAATCTCTCAATCCTATTAAGATTGATGTGCCCTAAACGAAGATGCAAAAGATGGGATTTTTTTTTTTTTTTTTTTGGAGAAATTCGTCGACGTTTTGATTGAGTTACGACAGTTCTGAACAATTCAGTATTATGGAGGGAATTAATGGCTAACGGCCTTAGCACATATAAATTCGATTCCATATTTGCTGTGCAAATAAAAATACCATCTTTATGAATAAACGCTTTATTCACATTAAACGAGATAGTATATTTATATTGCAATAAACACTTTACAGAAATAAGGTTCCTCTTTAGTTCAGAAACAATATATACATTATTTAAAACAAGAAACCTATTCTGTAAAGCTAACTGGAGTCCTCTCACTGCCACAGCTGAGACGACGTGCCCGGTGCCTACTCGCATCGTCATCTCACCAGTCTTCAGCTGTCATCCTCCAACCACAATTGGAACATTCTATTCTCTAGGGTTGAGAATATGGCAAGAGAGGGGAAACGTTTTCTTCTCTGAAAAGAAAAAAGAAAAAAAACCAACAACAACAACAACTTCAGAGAGTATTATAGGGTGTGTTTTTTTATCCTACAAAAATGGAAGAAGATGACTAGCCTTGATTCTCCATCATCCACTGCATGTAAAGTGCTGGGAGAATTAAGAGGACGAGGGGTAACTCCCTTCCTTTAATTAAATTAAATTAAATTAATAATAATACATACGTACGTACATACATACATACATACATACATATATACATACATACATACATATATATATATATATATATATATATATATATATATATATATATATATTGTATATAATCAAATATAACATATAATCTAATAACCTATAGTTTTATTTTCTCTCAACAATATATGTCATTTAATATAGATTATATTTATACTAAAATCTATTATATGAATCTCATCCATATAATTAATATTCGAATCATATTCAAATATTTAATTCCTTTCAACTATTTATGGCATTTAATATAAATCATATTTATATTAAATTTAATTATATGAATCTCATTCATATAATTAGTATTTGAATCATATTCAAATTCCTCTCAAAATGTTTTATATTAAAATGTATCAAATACATTGTATTAATTATATCAAATATAATTAATTCCCTCACTTAATTTGAACACTTCAAATTAATTCAAAATTAATTCTCAATTAAATCTTTGTTGAGCTACAGAGGGGATCTGTAGATTGAAGCTCTAATGGTACTTGGATAATTAATTAAACTCTCTAATTAAATTATCCAACTTCCATTAACTGTCAGTCACTCCACTAAAAACCTACAGTTGCACTCTTCGCACTACAGATATATTTCTGTGTCCATTGGATATAACCAATCGACAGTGCGATGACCCTTCACAAATTGCTCGTACGTACAGTTGGATCAAAATTACTGTTTTGCCCCTGTAGTTACATCTAACTTCTTAAGAACCACTGGTTCCTCTAATGAACAATAAGTCATAGTTCAACTATGACCAAGTCCCTCTCGAGCCAAGAGAGGGTGTGGCCACATTGTTCAAGCCCCGGAATTAGCTCTTAAGAGAGCAATTTATCTACTTACCCCAACATCAGGGAAGAAGTGAATTTCGTCTTGTGTAGTTGTGTTCCCAGCTCCCCAATTAGATGAATCCCCGAAATGGTAGGCTTATTGAGTTGGTAATTTGACCACACTCACCCATACAAATCAAAGAACTGCCTTCATGAGCAGGAGTTTACAGCTCACTCAGGATCAAGTCATGTCATCTATGGTCATCCTGGTAAAACGTAAGTCTCTACTATTAACGGTGTCATACAATGAGACTAACCCTTTCGTGGTCTGGTCTTGTACAAACTCTTTGTATAGGATACCCCCGCTCACATGTCTCCACATGAATGATCAAAATCAAGTCATTTGTAACACTTGACAACACTTGTAACGTCTACGAAGCGGGTCGTAACTGTAGTGTCACCAAGATAAGGTACCCAATCTTATCCATCTACTATAGACCGTTTAGGTTATTATTTAAATCAAATCCACTTGTATGTCTCTACATAGTTGTTTAAATTACATAAAATAACCTAGGATCTTAGTTTATTGGATTGAGTGTATGCTCATAAAATAACAATTATTTTATTAATAACAATTTGTTTATACAATGTTTACAAACTACAAGAGTACGAGAGATTTTGGATACCAATCCCAATAGCCTTCTGCACAGTCTTATCAATAGGGATGACTAACAATGAACTGACCGAGGATTTGGGTGAGGTGGATTCAAACTTTGTTACAACTGGGGAGATGAGATCAATTATATTGAAAGTTCAAATGAATGGACCTAACAGAGGGATGAATTGGCGCAACAGATGTTTACTGAATGGAAGTTGCTTAACGTGTAGTGCCTTTATGATTCTTTAATCAATTAGAACGCTTATTTTCTTTGTTGTGTATTGTGAAATGACTTCATTCGGAACTCTCTTATATCATTATGTTTACTATATTTTGTACTTCACTTTACCCATATGTTTCATATTTTTGTTTATTGTTTAATTATATTAAAATGTGTACGTGTATATATTATAATGTCAAGTTCCTCAAGAGTCTCGAAGCACACTTGGACTAAAGTGGACAAAGTAGAACTGGTTGAGTGCTTAGTGGCGTTGGTCGCATTTGGTGGATGGAGATCAAACAATTGGATGTTTCGACCTGGGTACTTGGCATAACTACAACGTATGATGGCTGAGAAGTTGTCCGGCTGTAATATCCAAGGAGCTCTATATATTTTCGAATCAAATCCATGAAAAAAAAAATTACCAAGCGATCGTATAAATGAGAGGACCGGATTGTAGTGGATTCAGCTGGAATGAGGAATTCCAATGCATCACTACAGAGCAGAAGTTATTCTATGGATGGTTGAAGGTGCAATTTGTCTAAATTGATTTATAAATATTGATAACCTAATTATAACATCCACTTTACCCTTCATGCAGAGTCATCCTACAGCAAAAGGGCTTCTACAGAAGTTGTTCCCATACTATGATTATCTAGCCTATATCTTCAGTAAGGATCGAGCTACGGGAGGATGCTCAGAGACCTTTGCAGACGTCGAGTCTAACGTGCTAAACCATATGAATAATGGTATTCCTATTCATGAATCATAGGATCCGAACATCCCCACAATGTCTAGTTGGGGAATGGACATGTCACAGGATGACATGCATGGAACATGTACTGGTCGAAGCACTGAAGAAGGAAATGCTTCGAGAGGACGTAAGAGGAAGCGAAGTGGGAATCAATATGAAACGGCAGAGATTGTTAGGAATGCAATGGAATTTGCAAATGACCAATTGAAGGCAATTGCAGAATGGCCAAAAGAGAAGCGTGCAACCAAGGTCGAGCTGCGTGTGGAAGTCGTAAACCAACTCCAAGATATTCCTGAATTGCATAACTGATTGAGGGTGAAGTTTATGCAAATCATACTCCAAAGTATGCAAGATACAAAGAGCTTCTTATCCATTCTCACAGCCCTGAAGTTGGACTATTGCAACCTCTTCCTTCAAGAGAATGTTTGATCAACCCATGTTTTGGACTCCTTTTCGATAATGAATAATGATTACTTTATTTCAATTATCATTTAAGTTTGTAGTAGATTTGGTATGAAATCTTCCTAGTCATTTAAATCATGCAATCATGAGTTAGTTATTTTGTTTTACATTTTTTTTTACCTCCAAAAAAGAGAGTTTTATATATGAAACACATGAATTGCATCCAAAAGTTTTTTTTTTTTTTTTTTTTTTTTTGCCATGTTAACTAAGGTACTTCCCAAAATGACAAAAAATGGTGTTTAGCTTTTAACATAAATTAAAATCAAATTAATTTTGTATAAATTGGTGGAACATATAGTTTTAATTATATTTTCAAAATATGATATTTCATATGCATAATTATTAGTATTATAAAATATGGTAGTAGAAAAAGTTATACATGGTCTAAAATAATCTACATTCAAATTACAGACTGTTATAATTCATACTATAATAATCTGCACTGAAAGCACCGACTATTATAACACAGGTTACAATACTCTGCACCCCAAACGCAAACTACAATACCCTGCACCCAAAACACAAACTACAATACTTTGCACCCCAAACGCATACTATTATAAACCAGACCATAATAGTCTGCACCTCAAACACAGATTATAATAATACACAATTTATTATAACCCACAAATTATAATAATACACAATTTATTATAACCCACAAATTATAATAACACATACTCTGCGCCCTGAACGCCCCTAATTTTTACCACTTTTTTAACTCTTGTATTTTCTATCTTTAATTTAAATCATTATTTTTCTTTATTTCCGTAAGTATCTGAGCAACCTTACACTTACCTCAGGGACAACTCAACTTACCTTACAATATTTGGATGTCAACAAAACTCGTAAAATAATAAATCTTACATACCTGACCACCAGAGATTAAATTTAAATCATTATCGATTATATATATATATATTTGAGAGACTTTCGTTGTAGGATTAACTAGAAAAAAAATATATATTCTTCATATATTTGGTAATTAAACTTTAATACTTAAGAGGATTTTTTTTTCCTTAAACCGTAAGTGTTTTTCAAATTTTATTTAATAGTCAATTTTGTATGATGATTGAGTTTAATTTTGTCCAAATCTCAATTTCTTTTGGTAGAATCATTCAGTTTGGAAGATTTTACCTACTATTTGATAAAACTTGTCAGTGAATTTGAAACTAATCAAATGGAGTCGAAAGCCTAAAGATAAAAGTGTATACGTAGAAGCTCAGTAATTTATTTGTATTATATCTTTGAATGTCCAAACCGATTTATATGTAATTCGACTAATCTTAATTGTATGGCTCTACAATATTTAGTTGTCACTATGAAAAATTAAATCTTAGTTAGGCTATTATCTTTTTTCTTGAGGTAAAAAGATTCAAATTCTAGTATCTCACTCCTTAGAAAATAATAATTTATTTTTAAAAAATGCATTTTTATTGGGGTCGTCTGTTTTCACTTTTCCCCTTTATTTTTCCTATTTCTTGAGCTTGTGGCAGCTTCATTTTCACCCGAAATTGGGAAATATCAATGCAAAATGAATTAACAAAAGTAGGATTTTAAGAACGTAGCCTATCGCCATACGAGGACATGAAAGCCCACCACAAAACTAAGAGTACATCATTATATAGTATACATATACATAGGAGTGTATTAATAATACAAGTGTAGTAGTAAAATCAAATATAACTTAATTAACAAAGAATGTATTAGTAACCACAAGTGGGGGTGTGCAGCTGTCTGTCAAAGTCAGTTTTCACACCAAATCACCACTAAACCGACTATGGTCAGTGTAGTAAATATTCAAACCAACTTTGACCGTCGAGGAATGCAAACCGACCATTGATCGTTTTATCAATTTTATTCTTTAATTCTTTTTTAAAAAAGTTGTCGATTTAGAACCAAACGAGACATTCCTTTTCTCTAATCAACCACCTTTGATTTGATCGATTTTCATTGGTCAACTCAGTTTTCGATCTACAATGCTCATCCCTAACCACGAGATTTATGCTTCGGATCCCCTACTCCTATTTATACTAAAAAAATATACCTATAAATAAATAAATATATATATATATATATATGGAAATATAGGGGATCATAAGGTGAGGATGCAATAGATATGTGTGTATATATATATATTTGGATGAGGGAGGGAGAAAGAAAAGAAAAAAATTATTAGAATATGTAATTTTATTTTATCATCAAAATAAAAAATAATAAAAATAGATAACAAAGAAAGAAATTTGGAGGTGAAAGTATGTCTGTAGGCTTAATTTTCAAATTACCAAATAAAACTTTAATATTTCAATTTTCCACGCACCCCTAGAACATACCATAGCATAGGACCAGACCCACTTTAACATATTAATTTTAGTGACAAAAGACCTACCAAAGGCTAAATTATAAAATATACCTCTAAATTTTACCATTTGTTTAAAAAATATCTCATGTTTTTTAAAGTTGTAATATGAGCATGACCTTTCATAAAGGTTTCAAAACTATTCTAGAAATAGAAATTCTTTAGAATTTCAAATGAAAATTAAGTTTGAATCAATGTCATGATGACCAAGAATAGTGTGGTGTGGTGATTCAAATTTCTGTGATAGTTTTTGAAACATTTGTGAAAGGTTAAAGAAATATTTTAGAAATAAATGGCAGGATCCAAGAGTATAAAAAAATGAAAAACCACAACAGATGATGTAGCATCTTCCACGTCATGAATGTCTACATCCACTAATGATCGCTACCAGAAGCGATGTTTGTGTTGGTTAGGAGGGGACATGGAAGTATTATAGTAATTTTCCAGCTACACCACCCACCACTTTGAGATATGACAATTACTCAGATTGAGAACTTGCATTTAAGAAGAAATGAAACATTCAATTTCAAGCTCCTAAACTCAGCATCTGATTCATTTATTAAATCCAACAAAACAAGAATTTACTTCTTAAAATACCCTATAGCAAGGAAATAATATATACGACAAATAGAATGAGTTACCATCTTTTATGAAGAGGTTAATAACTGATTGATCCCCATTCTTTGCTCTGACGTTAGTTTGATGGGGAACATAATGTTGAATTTGATTCTCAAATTCCCTTTTCTTGAAGGCTCCTTGGGGATTGGCATCCCTTCTCCCATGACAACTTCTTCATAACTGGGCCCGACGATCGAATCGATTGGAATCGTCAGGTCTCGACCAATAAGAGTTGTTAGATGCACAGTGTATCCTGTTAGAGCTTCGACCAGAGTGATATCTTGGGTGACAATAAGATCGTTGCCATCCCTTTTGAAAACTCTATGAGGTATTTCATCAAGAGTAAGCACAAGCTGCGAGGGTATTACTCTTGATTGCGGATCTCCTATTTGTGGAAAAGTAATTTTAGTTCCCTTCTTCCATCCAGGCTTGATGTCTACTGTGACAAGTTTCTCCACTGTAGTTGGTCTCCTGTACATAGCAGCATCTTAAAATTATAGCAAACACAATATTTAAGCTGTTGCTAATTATCGAATAATTTATAATTATGAACAGTGAAACCTCCTTCCTAATTGATACAAAGAGAGGTTACCAAGTTTGCACAAATACGTTGCCAGTCAAGAAATTTAGGACTTTTCCTATTCCCAAAAGGTCCTTGCGTTTTTCTAATTTCAAAAAGTCCAAACAGCAGGGGGGCCTTAAGCCACTAGGCCATATCAATTTCAAACAGAAGCTAAGTTTAAATTGAAGAAAGGAATTTAGGCTGCTTTCAGAACAGATAGCCTCCAAGGAGAAAGCAAAGAATATTGTTTGCGCTTAGCCAAATTCCGTGAAAGTTATATCCCAAAACCAAGGGGCCAACTTCGAGAGAAAAGGAAGATGGTCTTCAGTCTCTACTTCAGCTTTGCACATGATAGGGCATTGGGAGACAATTTAGTAAGTTAGTATATGTTGGAATTCTCTTTTGGATACTAGAGTTGTTTTTACTCCAATCAGAAGCTCCCAGACAAAAACTTTTAACTTTCTTGGAAATCTTTCCTAACCAATTCACACAAGCTCGGAGAAAATTTTCAGAAGCAACGAAAAAGAAGGCATTAGAAGTGGCTTCCATTTTCATGTTAGGCAAGTAAGTCCGTGTTTAATATTTTATCTAATGAATAGTAGAAGGTTATGCATTCAAAGTTCTCAAATAAGTGATTTAAGCACTTTGAAATCATTGACAAGGCCGTGGACCTACAAACAGAAGCAGGGGAACAACAACGACGACTCACCTTTTCTCATTATCAAGATTCATAATATCATTTACACCATAAGAGAAGTAACTAGAAACACGTATAGAATGACAAGAATAGAATCCTAATCACAAGAAAACAGAAATAGCATCACAATAAAGTCAATCTTAATCTAAAACTGGGGAATTGGGTTTAATCAGACTACAAATAAATGAAAACTCAGAAAAGTCTAACTAAATAAATCTTGTAGAGACTAACCCACTATTATCGATGGCATCCCAAGCAATCTTCATCTTCTTCACGCAACCCATGTATAATTCTTCCAAACTACACAGCAAAGTCCTCTCTATTGTAGCACCTTTCCTCATATAATTGGAGCCCGTACCAACTCCATTACTAACGGAAGCAGGTATATTATCACCAAACCAACCACTTGAAAGGCTATAAGCAGCAGCACGAGGATCAGGCATGTGTCCCATCCCACCAAAAGGGTTCGGAAAACCGAACAACTCCATAAATAAATCATTGGAACTTTTCGCGTTAAAGCAAAACCTAGTCGACGAAGCATGACTTGTACGGCTACTGCAAGAACCACTTGGCGATGGTGTTTCCATCTTCATGTTCAAACCCTCCTCTCCTAACTGATCATACACAACTCGTCTTCGAGGATCACTCAAAACCTAATTACAGACGCAATTAGTAGTATTCAATATGATCATGAAGTGGAATTGAGATGAATGCCAAATTAATATAGAAATCGAAGAAGAATAGTGTATCTTACATCATAAGCCTCAGAAATTTTCTTGAATTTGGCTTCGGCGTCAGTTTTGTTTTCAGGATTCTTATCCGGATGCCACTTCATGGCGAGCTTTCTGTACGCCTTCTTCAAGTCATCGTCATTGGCATTAGGATCAACCTGAAGAATCTTGTAGTAATTAACGCCCATTCCTCCGTCGTCTTCCTCTGTTTTCTCTCGCCTGGACTACGGCTCTGTAATTTGGTACACAACCCCCTGCTCAGGAGTTGCAAACACCTTGAATGGTAATTGGAATATCTATATATATGCATGTTGTAGGACAATTATACAAAATACACAATGTTTTGAAAAATAGCCTTCAAGATTAGGTTTTTGAAAACAATACCCCTTTCTTAAACTTTTTATTTAAAAAAAAAGTCAGAAATCTGAAACAGAAATTGATGATGAAATTGAAGATTTTGTTAGAGAATATAACATATGTTTAGTAGAGTTATTATTCAATACTACTATTCTTTTGACATAAAGTATTAAATGCTACTAGATATTGATTTTGCGAATTGATTTTTTATTTGTAAAGGTTAAAAAAATAAAGAAAAATCAATTCTTGATTTCACTAAAATCATGAATAACCAATTTTACAAATGGTTGAGATTCTCTCACAACTACTTTACATCTAATTACTTCCAAAAACACATTGAACCAATAAATGTGTAGTATTTCTAACTAATATAGTATACATATTAATTTAAAACTTCATAAAATATATTTTATGCATGATTTAGTTGTAAAAACTAAAATCTTAAATTAGTTAAAAATATATTTTGTTTTTAAACCAATCAAACTGCATTGTTTAATGAATCAGATTTAGATAATTTGTTCATCATAGTCAAAATTAATTAAAATATTAAAATTTAATTTCTCGATATTAGAATTGATGGAAACAAATTTTATTTAAATTTTGATAAAAGATCATTGTAATCTAGCTCTAGTAGTATAGTACAACTAATAATTAATAATAATAATAATAATAATAATTCAGAGGAGGAAGGAAGAAAAAAGAACTATGACTTAACTCGGGTTAAACAACTATCCACGCTAAATTAATAATTTAATAACATCAAGTTCAACAACTCTGCAACCAATCATATGCACATTCCATACACGAGTTTTATAATTTTAAATTAAACTTTACTTTCCATACTTGTTTGACAATTTCTTTTTTCCCAATTTCTGTTCTTTATTCTTTATTTATGGATTTTTTTTATTTTGAAAATTAGAAATAAGAATATGTTTGATAACTATTCTCGATTTTTATTTTTTGAAAAAAGAAACCAAACCGAAACAAAAACTTGTTAAATAACTATTTCTTGTTTTCGTTTTTGGTTTCCTTTTTTATTTCATTTTTCAAAGTAATAATATATATTAAAAGAAGATATGTTGTATATTAAATATCGAAAAATAAATTATTAAAAGTTTACCATCTTATAGAAACTATTAGAAATTAGTTTATATTCTGTTATAAATTTTGTTATAAGGGTAGTTAAATGGGTCACTGTTGTAAATATGCCTATTTATAGGCCTCTTTTGATTAATAAATGCATATAGCATATTTATTTACTTTGCTTTAATATGGTATCAGAGCAAATTAAAACTTTTTTTTTTTACTTTTCGTTTTCCCTCCATCCAGCCACTCTTTTTCCGTGACTTTTCATCTTCAGAAGACCTTTTTGTTTTCCCTCCATCCGGCCGCCGCTCCTCGTGATTTTTCCTTCTTCTTCTTCATCTGAAACGACGATTATGACTAGATCCGACAACCCAACCTCATCCGAAAACTCCAACTCCATGGAGAATGTTCGAGCTTCCCCATCTTCCATTCTTGAATAATATCAGAACCCTTATTTTCTTCATCCCTCAGACAGCACCAGCCTTGTGCTCGTTTCCAATCTTCTTACGGAATCGAATTACGACTCATGGAGTCAGGCGATGAAGATCGGGCTCACTGTCAAGAATAAACTCGGCTTCATCAATGGTGAAATCCCTCGATCTTCCGGTGAGTTACTTAGTTCTTGGATCATATGTAATGGTGTTGTCACCGCGTGGATTCTTAACTCTCTTTCCAAAGAGATTTCTGCTAGCATCAACTTCTTCGATTCCGCTCAAGAAATTTGGGCTGATCTGCAAGAACGGTACCAGCGTAAAAATCGACCAAGAGTCTTCCAACTACGCTGTGAAATTTCCAACTTATCCCAAAATCAAGATTCTGTCACCACATACTATGCCAAGCTGAAAACGTTGTGGAATGAACTCATCTCCTACCACCCATCTTGTTCTTGCGGAAAATGCGCTTGTGGTAGTGTCAAGAACCTACAGACTTACTTCCAAACAGAGTATGTTATGGCTTTTCTCATGGGTTTAAACGATTCATCTGCTTCTATCAGATCTCAGTTGTTACTAATGGAACCAGAACCATCAATCAATCGGGCCTTCTCTCTAGTTGCACAGGAGATTGACCAGAAAGCTTATTCTTCATCCTTTGGCAATCCGATATCTTCATCTAATGCACTGCCCTCCTTGTGAAAAATGGTTCTTCTGCTTCCCACCAGCCTGCTTCAAGTAATTCTCGCAACACCAATCAAAACAAAAAGAAGGATAGACCGATCTGCACCCACTGCAATATTCAAGGGCATACTGTTGATCATTGTTACAAACTCTATGGATATCCACCAGGGCACAAGCTTTACAAACCTCCCGAATCAGCAAGAGCAGATCATTTTGATTCTCTATCCTCTTTAACATCTGAACAATGCCAAGGCTTATTGGCTATGCTCTAGTCTCATCTCAACAAGTCCAAAACAGCCAGATTCTATCACTCCTACAGCTCACGTTGCAGGTATTTGTTCCCTTTCTGATATATCTTCTAATCAGTGGATACTTGATTCTGGTGCATCAGCTCATATCTGTCACAATAAGGTCCTATTCACTACTCTAAGACAAATTAAACCGACAACTGTTACTTTCCTAATCAGTCTCAGCTTCTGGTTGAATTTGTTAAGGATATTCAAGTCAGTATAGATATCATGCTACAGAATGTGCTATATATATCATATTTCTGTTTCAACTTAATTTTCATAAGCTCTTTAACTTCCTATCTACCCGTCATGGTCACATTTTTTTAGTGATTTTTGCCTCATTCAGGACAAGTATTCTTTGAAGAAGATTGGCAAGGCTAACAAATGGAATGGATTATACTTATTGCAAGCATCAGTTGATAAGTCCTTACATTCATTTTCACATACTACAGAACTTGTATGTTCTTCCACTACTACATTCTCTGCTTCTACTTGGCATAATCGGCTTGGACATCCATCATATAAACATCTTAGTTTCCTAAAAGACATTTTACATGTAGACATGGATAGTACTTGTAATAAATGCATGATTTGTCCTCTAGCAAAACAAAAACGACTGTCTTTTCAAAGCCATAATAGACTTGTTGCTCATGTTTTTTATTTTATACATTGTGATATTTGGGGCCCTTACAATGAACCTACTCATGTTGGATATCGTTACTTTTTAACACTAGTTGATGATTATTCTCGGTACACTTGGGTTTTTTTTTATGAAGAACAAAAGTGAAGCTATTACTATTATCCCTCGTTTCTTTCAGTTGATTGAAACTCAATATGGTCTTTCCATGAAAGCTTTTCGATCGAATAATGCATCAGAACTGGCATTTACTGATTTTTTTTGCTGCCAAAGGTGTTCTCCATCAGTTTTCTTGTGTTGAACGGCCTCAACAAAATTCGGTAGTAGAAAGAAAACATCAACATTTGTTAAATGTCGCATGATCTCTGTTATTTCAAGCTAGGTTACCTATCTTGTTTTGGGGAGAGTGCATATTGACCGCCTCTTATTTGATCAACCGCATTCCATCTCATATTTTGTCCTGGAAAACACCTTACTATCGTTTGAATGATGAACATTATGACTATACTTCACTACGAACTTTTGGTTGTCTTTGTTTTGCCTCTACTTTGCCTTCTCACAGGACTAAGTTTCAGCCTCGGGCCATTGCCTCTGTTTTTTGGGATATCCCACTGTATCAAGGGCTATCGCTTATATGACATTGAAAAGAAGTAGTTCTTTATTTCAAGGGATGTTGTGTTTCATGAAGACATATTCCCTTTTCATCAAATCAGTTCTCAAGTAGAGGTACTTGACCCTTTTCCTGATCTAGTTTTACCATTATCACTTTCATTTTCAGGTGATTTATCCAGCAGTGAAGCCTCTTCATCATCTGCTTCTGCTACTCTTGAGATTTCTGACCAGCCTACTTCACATGACGTTTCTAAACCTACTGTTCCCTTTGTTCCCTTTGCACCTACTGATGATGATGATGCAGTCACTGATCAGACCCATCTGTCTTTACTTGACAATTCTTCTCACTATCGCTGCTCTACAAGGACGACTAAACCACCTTCATATCTCAGGGACTATCATTGCAACCTCCTTTTACACAATCATTCTCAGCAGACAGTTACTAAGTATCCTTTGCATGCTGTTTTATCTTATGACAAACTGAATCCTATCTACAAGATGTTTGCCCTCAATATCTCAGCCCACATGAGCCTCAGTTTTATCACCAGGCTGTCCTTCATGAATATTGGCACCAAGCTATGGAAGATGAACTTCTAGCAATGGAAGCCAATCGTACTTGGTCTGTTGTGCCCTTACCTCAAAGCCAACACTCTATTGGATGCAAATGGATATACAAAATCAAGTATCGTGCAGATGGGACCATTGACCGCTACAAGGCACGGTTAGTAGCCAAGGGATACACGCAGCAAGAAGTCCTCGAATACATTGAGACATTTTCTCCTGTTGCCAAGCTTGTTACTGTCAAAGTCCTTCTTACTCTTGTTGTCTCAAAATGTTGGTCTCTACTTCAACTATATGTTAATAATGCTTTCTTACATGGTGATCTAGTCGAAGAGGTATACATGGATCTACCCTTGGGTTACAAGCACAATATTGTTCACAAACAGGGGGAACATCTTGTTTGTCACTTGCATAAATCCATATATGGCCTTAAGCAAGCATCACGCCAATGGTTTGACAAGTTCTCGAAGGCACTCTTTTACTTGGGATTTTCTCAGTCCAAGTCCGATTACTCCTTATTCACTCGAGGTTCTACTCAATCCTTTGTTGCTTTGCTTGTTTATGTTGATGACATAGTCATTACCGGTGCTTCTTTACTTGTGCTAGATGAGATCAAAGATCATCTGCACGAGGCCTTCAAGCTCAAAGACTTAGGGTCTCTTCGGTATTTCTTGGGCCTTGAAATTGCAAGATCGTCTCAGGGTATTCTTCTATCACAACGAAATTATACATTGCAGCTCCTAGAAGATCATGGTTTGTTGGCTTGTAAACCAGTTCCTCTACCTCTTGATCCGGCTTTAAAGCTCCAATTTGATATTGGTACCCTCCTTCCTGATGCAACATTGTATCGGAGACTCATTGGAAGACTGCTATACTTGACTATTTCTCGGTCCAACATAGCTTTTCATGTCCATAAGCTCAGTCAGTTTGTTGCTCAACCTAGACAGCCTTATCTTGATGCTGCTATGTCCTTACTTAAGTATTTGAAAGCTTCTTTGGGCCAAGGTATTCTGCTACAACATGTCCATACATTCCAATTGAAGGCGTATTCTGATGCTTATTGGGGATCTTGTCCTGATTCAAGGAAGTCTATAACCGGTTTCTGCATCTTCTTGGGTGATTCCATAATTAGTTGGAAGGCTAAGAAGCAGTCTACGATATCCCGTTCTTCTGCCGAAGCTGAATACCAAGCTTTAGCTGCTACTACAAGTGAATTGCTATGGGTTGAACAACTTCTTCACGAGCTTTCAGTACCTCTTATTCATCCCTATTTAATCTACTGTGATAATGAAGCTATTGTCCATATTGCTGAAAATCCGGTTTTTCATGAAAGGACGAAGCACATTGAAATTGATTGCCATTTTGTCCGAGATCACATTGTTTGTGGCAATGTCAAACTTCTTCCCATCCGGTCTCACTTGCAACTTGCTGATATCTTCACCAAGGCTTTGTCCAAAACTTTGTTTTCCTCCTTACTATCCAAGATGGGTATTCTTGATATAACCACACCATCTTGAGGGGAGTATTAGAAATTAGTTTATATTCTGTTATAAGTTTTGTTATAAGGGTAGTTAAATGGTTAGTCACGGTTGTAAATATGCCTATTTATAGGCCTCTTTTGGTTAAAAATGCATATAGCAGATTTATTTACTCTGCTTTAATAGAAATAAGTCTCAATGCACAACTAAAAACAAAAATAAAGATATATTTAGTTGTCCAAATTTGATCGGCAATGTCATCTTTCACTTGATTTATTGTTTTAAATAGTTTTGACACACATCTAACCAAAATTTAAAATTCAAAAGTTAAAAAAAAATATATTAAAATTTACGAATTCAAAATTTAAAATAATATACAAATCTAGATATTATAAAATTTATAGTCCAATATTAAAACAATACATAAATAAAGGAAAGTTAATAATTAATAATATTTAAGGAAAATAATAATATTTCAAAGCTTGTCATATGCATAAAAAATAATATATTTTATTACAATAAAGTTTAAAATTAAGAAAATATAATGGAAACCTACCCATGAAAATAAGATTTTAGGGTTTCTCAACTAGATAGATAATTTATTAATTTAAAATTAAAATAATAATAATAATATAATATAAAATAAACTAAGAGAGTAATATATATATATATATATAAAGAAAGATCACAATTTTTTTAAGAAAATAGAAAAAGTTGTTTTTGAATTAAGTTAAATATTCAAACTAATAAAAATCAGAAAATCAGAAAATCACTTAATTTGATCCGTTTCAAAATTATAATTTAGATTTATTTTTTATTAGTATATTATAGAGTTACTATCGAATTCTAAATTCTTATAATTATTTATTGTTTTTAATCTTTAAAAGATATCATCGGCTTTACCTTTTTTCCTACCTACTAAATTAAATAAAGTTTTTTAAAAATTATGTTATGGATTTTTTTAAAAATCACATTTATTCTCTAATTCATGTTAAATAAAATGAGAAAATTTAAAAAAACTAGATTTATCTCTATCTCATGTTATTTAAAACCTATCTTAAATTCACATTAAAAGAAAATATGTGTTTTGAACAAAAATATCGTATTATCTAAAAGCCTTTCATTCAAAATAAATGATAATAGATTTTCAAGGAAAAAAAAATCTCATTTTATCTCAAATTCATCTTAAACGAATATTTGTTTTAAAAAAACACAATTTATCTAAAATCTACACTAGAAGAAAAAAGTTTTAAATGATAAAATCCATTTTATCTAATATTATTATAAAAGAATGATCCACGTTAAATACAAAATATTTTTTTTAAATATCATTATATCTAATAATTTTGAGATTTGATTTAATTTTCTCCAGAAATGAATTAAATTGTGCTCACAACTTCCTAAGTATCTCCTTTTCTTTTTTTTCTTATGTTTATATTTCATTGTCGCTTTTTTCTTTTATAGCTCCATGTTTTTTTTTATTTTGTTTGAGATATCTACACCAACCTGATCTCGTAGAATTCTTTTTTAATATTATATTATCGACTTTGTTTTCTTTTTTCTTTTTTTTTTCCATACCTATAATTAGACATTGTCTCCATTTTTTTTTTTATATTTGTGGTGTACCAGTCTATATATATATATATATATATAAATAATAGCTCGGGAAAAGAGATTTAGATTGAATAATCTGTTTAATTTTTATTTAAAAAAAAAGTGAACTCAAAATAGTAGTTAAAGATATAGTAGAAATATGTTTATTTAATTTTTTTATATAAATGTAAATATTATTAATTGGTTTGTTTTAAAAATTTTTGGGAAGACATCATTGGATAGTTTTCTTTCTCATTAAATACTTAAGTTTACTTTATTATATTTTATATCTATAAGACTTTTATTTCAACTTATGCATATGAATTTCATTTTCGACATTATGAAACACATGCAACAAACGTAATTCCAACTAGTATACAAAAAAAAACATATATAAATAAATAAATAAAGGTAAAATTGTCCAAAATCATCACTAAAAGTCTTCTTTCAAAAAATAAAATTTAAATAGATTTATGAAATATATGGTCCAATGATGATTTTTCATGCAAAAATCTCATTTTATAGTTATTTAAATTTTCCTTTTTTTAAAAAATAAAATAAATAGTTGGCTATTGTTTTATCTAAAAATTGGACTCAAATTTACTTTTTCAATCCTCATTACTATTTACGTTGTTAATATAGTAATAATAATAATAATATTGATACCAAAAAAATACATGCAACGGAAGTTTTTAATAACTATAGGGTATACAATGTTGGTTTTCAAACAAAAAAACGGATCTTTAATGTTAGTTTTCTAGACTTATCTATAATGTCGGTTTTAAAGCGACATTGTAAGTGACCCTCTCTTTTGAATCCCAACCTTTTTTAAACTTCATTTTCTATTTCCCTCCCTTCCTATTTTCATTTTCCTCTCAAATTTTATTTTTTCCCTTTATTTGTTTAGTTGGTTTTTGTTTTTATTGTTTAAAAGAAAAAAAGAAAAGAAGAAAGGAAAAGTATTAAATAAAGAAAGAAAGAAGAAGAAGGAAAAAAAAAACCTTAAGTCTCTCCTCTTCCTCTCCCAATCGTCTCTCTCTTTCTCGTTCAGCAACCAGCCGAGCCACTTTCTTCCAATATCGTGAATTCCAATCCATTCGGCAGCTCTTCCTTGCACAGCTTCTTCTTCGACCAGCAAAGAGATAGTGTATTCAGGTGAGTGTAACCACCGGCGGCGATGCTTCCCTCCATGAACAACACCCACGGCTCCGAAAACCATAGCAGCACACAGGAGCCAAGAAAGCACCGGTGTTCTTCTTCCCCAGTGACTTGCGTGGCAAGATCCGACCTTTTGAGTATTCTGATAAGGGTCGTTATTTATAATTATACATTTACATTCAAAACATTTTGACCATTGAAGAAAATAAATTTTCATTAAAATAATAAAGACACTTTTCCAAAATAAATAACAAATAAGAAAAACCTTTGTTTGAACCCCTAAAATAATGAAGAAAAAAAATAACTTAAACAAATAAAATTTTGACCAACATCGAGTATCAAATCAAAACTTTTAAATAGCTTGAAAACATAAACTGAGCAGAAGCGATTCACATGTCCCATATGGCACGATTACAGGTCCTCTCGTCACCCGCCCGTTCCTATCCTTACTCGTCAAACATGAAACTAGACCCGTCGGTCCTCCAAAATAAAACATGCATCAAGGCGAGACGGTAAACTACCCTATTGGCTTATTCATGCATCACATAAATGATTAGAGATTCGAACATGCTCATAATACTTATAACTATCATGCAACAAGTATATCACAAAGACAAAATCAAACTTCTAAAGTCCACTAATTAATTTTGTAAATCTAATCTAAGCCGTCTGTCAGGAAGGCACCGATAATAGTACCACTTACCTCAACTTGGTCACAAAAGTCCACGCAAAACCTTTGGAAAACCTGAATCAACCCAAAGTTATGGCTTGATCCAAGACAAATTCCAAAACTTAGATTCAATTAGTCAATCTGATCAAGAATTAAATCCGAAATCAATAACTTAATTTTCCTACTATTACTCTCCATCCAAAAGAATAACCAACCAACAACTTAACCAAAACTTACTGATCTTTATCAATTTTCAGCAAAACGAAAAATGGTCTCTAGCTTGATGGTCAATGCTTCAAAACTTCCAAATCTTGAATCTAAATTTCACACCAAAGAGAAATTACTAATTTAACCCAAAATCAAATGGGTGAATTTCACCTCTAAATTATAAGGAAAATAAGTCTTACTCAAGGTTTTTCTCAAGATTCCGGCAAAGATCTGGTAGCTGATGGCACGGCTCGTGGCTACTATAGATAGGCAGCGGCGGTTTCTATCGGACGGCATAAATTGTTTAGGCTAGCAGTTGGTAGTGAGGGTCTTGCATGAGGAGGGTTTGCGAGAGTGAGAGAGAAGTGGAATTTCTAGTTTTATAGGTTTTATTCAGCAGTGATTACGAACAAACCATAGTATCAAACAACGATCCAACCGTTCAAAATGAAACTGAATATGTCTCAAATCGACTGACCAAATTTGAGCACGATCCAACGGTTCAAACTACAACAATCGATAATTTTGTAGAATCTGTCGCTAAAAAATCGAATTGTTTTCTCCCCAATTTTTTTGCTTTTTTCACCCTCATTTAATTTCGAAAAAATCTCCATTCTTCTTATTTTTTTTTATTTCAAATTTTAGAAAGATAAATAAAATATTTTAATTCTTCCGAATATTTAAATCAATTCAAAACTACATGAAATTAATTATCTCTTAATATTTTTTTTTAAGTTGCCCTAACATCCAAAATCAAAGGGAAGCAAAATTCAATATTTTCAAGATAATTAGTTCGAATATCTAATCAATTAAATTCAATTTAAACAATAAAAGTTTTTCAATTATTTCAATTTAATCCCAATTTTTCAAATGAAAGGAAAATTTAAAGTCAATAATTTTAGATAATTAACTTAAATTTTCCTGAAATTCAGGATGTTACGTTCTTCCCTCTTCCTTAAGAGACTTTCGTCCTCGAAAGTTCAAGTCCTTAAAGGCTCGTGATACTTAGTTCTTGTCTCATCCTCATGTTTCCAAATCACTTCTTCAGACTGATAATTCTACCAAAGAACTTTTAATTAGCACTAACTCCACGTTCTAGAAAGTCTTCACCTCCTACCATGAATTGTATAACTTATCCGAGACAATATCATGTTACTCTTTAATCTTAAAACAAACACATGTCACCATTTAGACCCTCCTATGCACGAGTCTGAAAATCTCACTTAAATGAAGCTTTTGAAGTCCCGATATACTATAGAGCATTTGTCATTCCAAAATACATCACCATAACCTCATGATAGTTGTAACCATTACCTGATGTCAGTTTCTAAGATAAAGACCTTCATGATTGCATACATCTATATTGAGAATGTTCACACTCCATAGAGTAGGTCACCTCACTGTCCATGCAACAGAAAACATATCTATCCTAGCATCTCAAGTCCAGGATTCAGAATTCGAATTTGGCACCTAATTGCCTTGACAATTCTCTGCAACCGAGATATGTTATCATATTGAATCCGTAATAGTTGATACAAAGTCGCGTGAATCATCTTTCTTTCCTAATAAACAAAGCTGATGTGCTCCAAGGCAAAACATTAAGGCACATATGAAACACTTTGCTAAATGGTTCTTGTATCAGTGACTTAGGCTATTCCAACTCTACTAGAGTCCTTCTATGAGCAGTCTTAAGGATAGAAGTTGCTCTCAACTCAAGTTCATCTCTAGTGCTAGGGGTCATTCTGAGAGATCAAATTTACTCAACCGTAATACTCATATAGCTTGTTTCTTACTTGGAACTAGATTACTTTCACCTTTAAATCAAATCGATAGCTTCATTAATTCCTTGTTCTAGATACTCGTGTCCACAATCAAAACCTCTAAACCTTACTAATACCTTTGAACATCTTCCCCCCTCTTTAATGAGGCTTTACCCCTTCCATTTCCATAGTTTCTAGCAATTATTGTTACTAAACATCCTTTCATAAAACGTTATTTCCTCCGACTCCACTATAATTTGAAGAGGATTGCTAAGCACTCTTCCAATGCGTGATAGTCTAGCTTAATCAAATTCTCATACTAAAATTGTGTTCCATGACCAATAGCTTAGACAGGATATCTATTCAACCAACAAATACTAAGAGCCATAGTTCCAAATAGTAACGAGATTGTTCATACCAACTCTAAAGGTTCTAAACATATATTTCCTATCTTGGACACCAAATCAAACATTTGTTCTTAATCTCAAATCATTAATTCTCGTTACCTTCTCAAAACAATAAAATATTTCTTAAATCATTTCATCTTCCCTTATCTTTTCCAAGACCAATAAATCCAGGAGGCTCTTTTTCACCTTCCTAGTGAAATATATATGTACCAAAATATGTGACTGTTCGAATCCCCTTTCATAGTCTAAAATCCAACAAACTAAGCAAGCTATATTTTTTTTTTTTCGAATAATGCCTACTACAGTCCAAAGTTCCAAATGGTAATAAGAGATTCCTAATTTACATTAAAACCAATGCCTTATATCCACCCATGTCATGTTTTAAAATCCAAACCATACTTAACTATTTGGGAGTCCTGAACACATTAATTTCCATTTACCTCTCCAAATTATAAAGTTAAAAAAAAAAACTTTCCTTAATTACTTACTTTTCTTTATATTTATCCTTGCTTAACCCAACTTGAAGGTGCACTTTTCACTTCAAGAGTGAAGCATAATCCCTAAACCAAGACATATGACCCTTTATAACTTTTCCATTAATCTAAAATTCCATTCCAAACTTTGAACTATAGTAGGGTATCCCCACAAGATAACATTGCTTTTAAACTTCAAAACGTTTATCCTTCCTCTTGGTATGGTTAATTAAACTTGAACCTTTTCATTGCAACAAACACATAGTTCAAAACCAAACATCTTAAGAATTTTTCAATCCAACAACTCGTTTTCTCCCATCTAAAGGCAATTATAATCTCAACCATCTTGTCATTCCTTGACCAATTCATTTTACCTAGGTCTTGTAAAGAATTCCTCATACTATCGCTTTATGCTCCTTCTAGTAATTCTTCTTCTTTTTAGGCACGTTACATAAAGAACCAAAACACCATACATTACTCGCTCCACCAACATCGATACCATGAAATTGATCATGACCTATTAATCCTCTCAAAATTTTTCTTGGGACATTTTGACTTTAATATTTAGTAATCATTAATAGAATTTATAGTGTCTTCTTCACCTCTTTCTTACTTTATAAAGAAACTTTAATCTCGTAACTAAGAATGTGTGCCTTGTGATAAAATTCCTTGTAGCACCACTAGTTTTATTCTCGTAATGCAAAACTTAATATTATTCCTCAGTGAATGTCCAATTCACCTACCTTATTCTATAGCTTAACCAAATACATCCATTTCTTTCTTTCACGTCATAGGTGCAAAACATTTCATAGTTCTATTAGGTTTCAATATCCCTGAACAGAAATATATGTCCATTTCTAACAGTCCTTCCATGAATTAAACTAATGCCAAATGGCCTTATTACGATCCTTCTTTCTTTCTATAATACCAAAACAAAATAGTCATCTCATATTAACTTCTTTCCGGTCGTTAAACTAGCAATGAAAATCAGTCAATACATAAAGCTTAGACATGAAGGCTTTTAAACACATTTTCTATAAAATATTTAATGAAAGAGCATGCCTGGCGAGGGCGAAGGATCCGTGAATAACCATAAGGGACACAAAACCAAGACTTACATCATAAGTCAGTCTACAGAACCTGAAACTTAGGCTCTGATATCAACTGTAACGACCCGACCTTTTGAGTACTCTGATAAGGGCCGTTACTCATAATTACACATTTGCATTCAAAACATTTTGACCATTGAGGAAAATAAATTTTCATTAAAATAATAAAGTCAGTTTTCCAAAATAAATAACAAATAAGAAAAACCTTTGTTCGGGGCCCCTAAAATAATGAAGAAAAAATAACTTAAACAAATAAAATTTCGACCAACATCGAGTTTCAAATCAAAACTTTTAAATAGCTTGAAAACGTAAACTGAGCAGAAGCGATTCACATGTCCCATATGACACGATCACAGGTCCCTCTCGTCACCCGCTTGTCCGTTCCTATCCTTACCTGAAAAACATAAATTAAGAAAGGTTGAGTATAAAATACTCAGTAAGTGATCCCATTATCGGGATCAGGCTATGCATCCACGAGAGAGAATGATGGGCTCGTGGCTCAAACAACTACATCTGTCTTAAATGATGAAAAGAAACCAAAGGACGTACTGTCTTACCTTGACAAGCATGTCTAGCGGCCTGTAGGTACACCGTCAAACATGAAAAATAACATGAACGTGAACCTGTCGATTCACACATGTCTAGCGGCCTGTAGGCATACCGTCAAACATGGAAAAATAACATGAACGTGAACCTGTCGACTCACACATGTCTAGCAGCCCGTAGGCACACCGTCAAACATGAAAAATAACATGAACATGAACCTGTCGACTCACACATGTCTAGCGGAACGTAGGCACACCGTCAAACATGAAAAATAACATGAACGTGAACCTGTCGACTCACGCATGTCTAACGGCCCATAGGCACATCGTCAAACATGAAAATAACATGAACGTGAACCTGTCGACTCACGCATGTCTAGCAGCCCATAGGCACACCGTCAAACATGAAACTAGACTCGTCGGTCCTCTGAAATAAAACATTCGTCAAGGCGAGACGAAAACTACCCTATTGGTCTATTCATGCATCACATACATAATTTCAGTACTGATTAGAAATTCAAACATGCTCATAATACTTATAACTATCATGCAACAAGTATATCATAAAGACAAAATCATGATTCTAAAGTCCATTAATTAAATTTGTAAATCTAATCTAGATCGCCTAGCACGAAGGCACCGGTAATAGTACCACTTACCTCAACTTGGTCACAAAATTTCACGCAAATAATTCCTTAAAACCTTTGGAAAACTTAAATCAACCCAAAGTTGTGGCTTGATCCAAGACAAATTCCAAAATTTGATTCAATTAGCCAATTTGATCAAGAATTAAATCCAAAATCAATAACTTAATTTTCCCACTATTACTCTCCATCCAAAAGAATAACCAACCAACAACTTACCCAAAACTTACCGATCTTTACCAATTTTCTACAAAACGAAAAATGGTCTCTAGCTTGATGTTCAATACCTCAAAACTTCCAAAACTTGAATCTAAGTTTCACACCAAAGAGAGGTTACTAATTTAACCCAAAATCAAATGGCCAAATTATAAGGAAAATAAGTCTTACCCAAGGTATTTCTCAAGATTCCAGCAAAGATCGGACAAGTGGCGGCTGATGGCACGTCGGCTCATGGCTACCATAGATAGGCAGCGGATGTTGCTGTCGAACGACATAAATTGTTTAGGCTAGCGGCTGGTAGTGAGGGTCTTGCATGAGGAGGGTTTGTGAGAGTGAGAGAGAAGGGAAATTTCTAGTTTTACAGATTTTATTTAGCAGCGATTACGAACAAACCAGAGCTTCAAACATCGATCCAATCGTTCAAAATGAAACTCTATATGTCTCGAACTTCAAAATCCGGCAAGTAACAATTTTGTGGGAAACTGTCGTTGAAAAACGGAATTGCTTCTCCCAAGTTTTAGCATTTTTTCACTCTCATTTAATTTCGAAAAAATCTAAGTTCTTCTTCTTCTTTTTCTTTCAAATTTTAGAAAGATAAATAAAATATTTTATCATAATATCTCCAAAGATTTTATTAAATTAATAAATCGATTAACTTTTCAAATTATTTTAATTTAGGCTTTAAAAACCAAAATTGAATGGCATAAGATCTATCAATTTAATACAAATTAAATTCTTTCAAATATTTAAATCAATTCAAAACCACATAAAATTAATTATCTCTTAATATTTTTTTTAAGTTGACCCTAACATCCAAATATTCAATATTTTCAAAATAATTAGTTCGAATATTTAATGAACTAAATTTTTTTTAATTTATAATTAATTTAAATTTTCGCAGGTTACAGCAAGAGCTGCAAAACCCATGGATTTTCCTCTAGTGAAACGCATTCCAACAGATTGAAGCAACTTTTTCCCTCTTTTGACAAGGTTCGACACGCATCCGGTCTTTAAGCTCATACACTCCATGTTTAGTTTTCGATTTATCTTTTAGGGTTGTTTCGTCCATTCTTCCTTTTCCCCTTTCATCTTCTTCTTGAATTTTTGCAATAACAACACAATCAAAGACCTATAATGGAGTAAAAAGGGAGTTGAGTTTCATAAATCTTAGGTCTCAACTGCTAGTGGAAATCCCAGGCTGAAATCGAACTAGAGGCATCAGAACTGCCATAGCCACGAAGGCTTGGCACTACGATGCAGTACCCAGGTGATTTCAAGGCCAAAATTTGATGGCACCATGGATCTGTAGCTGGAGCTGGAGCTTAACGTGGGTTTGCCGAATTGATATCTAGAAGTATGAAACTGTCGGCATAGACTTGGTATTGTTTTATATCTTTTACAACTCAATTATCATTCTTTTTCTTATTTTCTAATATTTGTGCTAAAATTGAAAAACTTGAATAAAAAATTGTTCTTTCACATATTTTCTTTTATACTGACCTATACTGAGTGGCGTTTGGCGCCTAAAGTTGAGTTAAGCTGGTAATTATCATAGGATGAGAGTAATTGGAGTTGATGCGAATAACGAAGTGAAAAATGTGAAGTAGTGCGAATAACGAAGTAATAAATCTCTTTAATAATTGGTGAACCAAACGATGGGTCACTCAACCCATTCCAATTTGGTTGGCCAAACACCTGTAATAGTTTACCAATCCTAACCAACCAAAGATGATGGATCGATACATACTACTGATAGTAACCGAGCGAAATAAGATGAGTTTTGGGGATCATTAGAAGAATATCATATATATAACATTCGGTTGAAACATGGATTCCTTGAAGAAAAACACGTCCAGCCGAACTTTATTTAAATCAAAGATTCCTATTAAAAGATTAATTAGATCGTTAATACCTCTACCTTATTCTAATTCCATTTGTGTATTCTTCTTTTTATTTTTTGATCTGTCTTTTGTTAACATTCAGTTTCAGCTCTGTTTTACATTATCTTTCCTTTGAGTTTTTCTTTATTTTTCCAGCTTCTTATTTACATTAATTGATGAGTGTCTAACCAAGACAAAACTACTCAAGTGTGGCATTTTGGTCACCAGTACAAATTTGAAGAATAATAATAGAAGGGATGGGATCTTGATTTCATGATACTGATAAACTACATTTGGTATTTATACAATGGTATCAAGCCTTAAGCCCTTTATTGAGCACAACATAGTTAACTAACAAAAATGAGAGAATACTATTGATTGAAATAAATAAGAACAAAACCAAAGCACTTTTTCAGGTGGAATGGAACTGATTTCTTTTTTACCTGATATTGTTCTTCCTTCATTTCCTTGTTGCCTTTCCTGTGAACACTAGTGTTTTGATGATGGTTTTTCAAACGTTTTTGCCTTTTACCTTTGATTATTGAAGTAGAGATGGGTTTATCTAGATGCTATTGGTTTTTATCTTGTACCATATTCAAGAAGAATTGGCCTGCTTCCTGTACCTGCAATTTTGGAAGTTGCTTATTTCATGATTTTAGAATCTTCTCTTCAATGGGAAGATTTGTTCTTTTTTGGTCTGGAATTAGAGTGTAATGGCTGTGAAAAGTTCTATTGTTGTGAAGTATCACTATTTTATTCTTCTTTCATGGCTTTCGGTGTGCAATGTTAAGTATCTGTTTACTTTCTTATGATTTTTATAGCTACTAGAATTCTTTGTTTGACGTGGATGCCATTGTTCGAGTTCTTGAAATCTTGGGATACAAAGTCATGGGAAAAACACAAATTTGAATGAAGTTGTTTATTCTGTAACTTTTCAATTGTTGGTTTCAAGTGTGTTAAAAAGATCACGAAGTTGTTGGATGCTTTATTACTAAGATTTGATCTTTTTAGTGAAATTAAAATTTCGATGTTAAAAGTAACTTGCTAAGGTCAATGAAGCTTCAAAAGAAGAGTTTCCAAGCATCTAAGAGGCTGGATATTCACTCTCTCTTTCTATAAATGAATTGCTATGACTATCCTGTCGTTATGATAGTCATAAATTTGTTATTGCTCAGTTTAGTTGTATCCTGCTGTTTGTTTTTTGCCTATTCTTGTTGATGGATTTTACTAGAGAGTTTAGGTGATGTGGTTTTTTTTTTTCTTATACTCAGAATTGAATTCTATTACGTTCATCTTCTAAAGAGAGAGGTATAAAATGGAGGAAAGAGCTTGATAACTAGATTTGTTGGAAGCTCTATTGATCATTTCTTTGTGAATAAGCTTGGATGCTTAGATTGCGATGTACTTGTTTTAAGGCTCTAAATGGTTGTAGACATACTATTAAATTTTTATCGACATGTCAATATTTTCATTGATATTTTCATGTTTTCATGAGTTTGATATTGACATGAGAGATGAATAATTAATTGAACTTTTGCAGTGATGTTTACTTTTTAAATGTAGTTTTTGATATGTTAAGAAAATGCATGTTGTTTTGCAGGAAAAACTTTCAGATTGACAAGATTTTGTTGGTATGACGAGATTTAGCTGCATGATTATTTTAGTTTAGTTGCGCTATTGTTTTTGTTTTGTTCTTTTTTTTTTTTTTTTTTTTTTTTTTTTTATGTATCTATATGATCCTCCAAGGTGAACCAACTTTCTAGATCTTTAGACTTTAGAGCTTTATGTATATATTTGTCAATATAACTTGTTGATAGGTTAGTTAAACAATTTGTCACTTTCTTTGTTGTGAATGAGTTAATTTTTATGTTCGTTTAAAATTAAGTTGTATATATAATAGCAATTAAGATATTATTTTGTGCATATACCGATAAAAGAAAAATGTTATTGATTTGCACGTGCGTAAACAAAAAAAGTGTATATGTATTTTTATTTTTTCAATAGCAAAATCATGCCAAACATTTAATAATGGATATTTATTGATAAAAAGTAAGTGAAAAATCGATATTAAAGATAATGTTCAGTGCTGGTTGAAAATCGACATTGAAGATATTATTCAATGTTGGTTAAAAACTGACATTGAAGATAATTGGCATTTAAATCTTGATCATTTATAATGTCGGTTTAGAACCGACATTAAAGATCTTTTATAATACGATCTTCGATGTTGAATTTCAATCGACATTGTACCCTTATATTGTCGGTTCTTCAATGTTGGTTGAAAACTAACATTGAAGATTATTGACATTGAAATCTTGATCATCTATAATGTCGTTGTTCGCACGAGATTTCAAGAGAAATTTATTTCGTGGAACTTGAATTTTGTATTTATATTAATTATGTGGAAGTGAGTACAATTTCTAATATATAATATTTTGATACTTTCAAAATAAATTATAATCTTTGAGTTGGTTGATAATAAATGATCGGTCTTTGGACTTTGATCATCTGGATGATCAACCTTTGGGCTTGAAGATCTTTTGGAGGATCGGCTTTTGGGCTTGATGATCTTCTTGGAGGATCGGTTTTTGGGTTTGATGATCTTCTTGGATGATCGGCCTTTGGGCTTGATGATCTTGTTGATCTTCTTGGAGGATCGGTTTTTGGGTTTGATGATCTTCTTGAACAATCGGCCTTTGGGCTTGTTGATCTTCTTGGAGGATCGGTTTTTTGGTTTGATGATCTTCTTGGACGATCGGCCTTTTGACTTGTTATCTTCTTGGACGATCGGCCTTTGGGCTTGATAATCTTCTTAGCCGATTGTGATTGGCCTTGTTTCGTAGAGTTGATGTTGAGATTGATTTGATGTGATGTAACATCCCCAATTTCAGGAAAATTTAAGTTAATTATCTAAAATTATTGAGTTTAAATTTTCCTTTTATTTGGAATGTAACGACCCGATCCCCTAGGACTTAAGTTAGGCCGTTACTAAATACATGCATGCATGGAACTTTAAATAAGGTAAGTGCAAAAGGCTTTCATTAAATTCAAATATTAACAACAATGGGTACCCATAAATCATAAATGATAATAAATAAGTCTGAAAACGATTTTTAATAGTAAGTTTCAAACATCAAAATTGACAATTAAGAAAAACATAAAAAGAAATCTAAATCTCATGAGCGGAAACATAAAACTAGTTCTAGTGGCTCGATCACGAATTCCGCTTATCCATCGTCAGTGCATCTCTACCCTTACTTGAAACAACAACATAAGAAAGAATAAGTATAAAATACTCAATAAGTAACCCCAATATGTCCTCTAGATGCCTACCTCTGATGGAACATATAAACTGTCCTAGTCCTCATGGGACACATACATACATGAAAAATCGAGTTCTATCCTACTGTAGCTAAATATGCCCATTACCGGTGAATCTCGAAGGAAACATAAACTGGTGAATTCTGAAGGAAACACAATATCTGGTGAATCCCGAAGGAAACACAAACTGGTGAATCCCGAAAGAAACACAAACTGATGAATCCCGAAAGAAACACAATATCTGGTGAATCCTAAAGGAAACACAATATCTGGTGAATGTCGAAGGAAACACAAACTGGTGAATCCCGAAGGAAACACAAACTGGTGGGCATTCTAACTAATCAGTAAAATCACTATCACAATCTCGACATCACAATCTCAACATGGTTCTATAACGTACATATACATCTCATCATCATGATTCTACAATATACATATAAATTTCTTCATCATAGCTTTACAACATATGTATGCATCTCATCCTCCTCAGATTCAGCAGGATCTCCAATAAAAACAATATATTCAAATCATACTAGTATTCAAACATCTCTATGCGCAACTAGCCTTTTAAACTCTCATATCAGCTAGGCGTACATAAACATCAAATTATCAATATATTCTCAGTAAATCATATTTGTCAATTCCTGACTCCAGTCATTTCAAACCTCAGTCAATGAAAGTAGACATAAATATCATGCTAACTAATAATCCTCAATAAATCATAATTATCATTGTCGGGCACTAGGGTTGTTCCAATAGTAAGATTACTTACCTCAGCTTAGTAAAAAACGCAAAACAAAATCTCATTAAAACTTTAACACAATTGAATCAACCTAAAGTTGTGGCTTGGTCCAAGACAAATTCCAATACTCGATTTAATTAGCCAATCAATCTTCACCAATTTTCTGCAAAACAAAATGGTATCTAGCTTGATGGTCAATACCTTAAAACTTCCAAACCTTGAATCCAAGGTTTTCCTCAAAATTCCGGCAAAGATCGGGGCAATGGCGGCCGATGGCGTGTCGACTTGTGGCTGCCATAGATAGGTAGCGTGTGTTGCTGTCGGACGGCATAAATTGTTTAGGCTAGCGGCTGGTAGTGAGGGTCTTGCATGAGGATGGTTAGCGAGGGTGGGAGAGAAGGGGAATTTCTAGTTTATAGATTTTATTCAGCAGCGATTACGAACAAACTAGAGCTTCAAACAACGATCCAACCGTTCAAAATGAAACTCTATATGTCTCGAACAGACTGACCAAATTTGAGCACGATCCAACAGTTCAAACTCTAGCAATCGACAATTTTGTGGAAGCTATCACTAAAAAACCAATTGCTTTCTCCCCAACTTTTTATCTATTTTCACTCTCATTTAATTTCGAAAAAAATCTCAATTCTTTTATTTTTTCCAAATTTTACAAAGATAAATAAAATATTTTATCACAATATTTCCAAAATCTCCAAAGATTCTATTAAATTTAGAAATCAGTTAACTTTTCAAATTATTTTAATTTAGGCTTCAAAAACCAAAATTAAAGGGCATAAGATACATCAATTTGATACAAATTAAATCCTTCTAAATATTTAAATCAATTCAAAACTACATGAAATTAATTATCTCTTTTAATTTTTTTTTTAAGTTGGCCCTAAAATCCAAAATGAAAGGAAGCAAAATTCAATATTTTCAAGATAATCAGTTCGAATGTCTAATCAATTAAATTTAATTTAACCAATAAAAGTTTTTCAATTATTTTAATTTAACCCTAATTTTCCAAATGAAAGAGAAATTTAAACTCAATAATTTTAGAAAATTAACTTAAATTTTCCTGAAATTCGGGATGTTATATGAAAAATGGGGATTAAATTGAAATAATGAAAAACTTTTATTGGTTAAATTTAATAGAATCTTTGGAGATTTTGGAGATATTGTGATGGTGATGCATGGACAGGGAGGTGATCCACTCTATGGAGTGTGAATATTCTCAATATAGATGTATGCAATCATGAAGGTCTTTATCTTAGAAACTGGCATCAAGTAATAGTTACAGCTATTATGAGGTTGTGGTAATGTATTTTGGAATGACAAATGCTCTACCGTATATGGGGACTTCAAGAGCCTCATTTAAGTGAGATTTTCAGACTCATGTATAGGAGGGTTTAAATGGTGATATGTGTTTGTTTTAAGATTAAAGAGTAACATGATATTGTCTCAGATAAGTTATATAATTCATGGTAGGAGGTGAAGACTTTCTGAAACTTGGAGATAGTGCTAGTTAGAAGTTTTTTGGCAGAATTATCGGTTTGAAGAAGCGATTTGGAAATATGAAGATGAGACAAGAACTAAGTATCACGAGCCTTTATGGACTTGAACTTTCGAGAATGAAAGTCTCCTAAGGAGGAAAGAATGTAACCTCCCCAATTTCAGGAAAATTTAAGTTAATTATCTAAAATTATTGAATTTAAATTTTTCCTTTCATCTAGAAAATTGGGATTAAATTGAAATAATTGAAAAACTTTTATTGGTTAAATTGAATTTAATTGATTAGATATTCGAACTGATTATCTTGAAAATATTGAATTTGCTTCCCTTTTTATTTTTGATTTTAGGGCCAATTAAAAAAAATTAAAAGAGATAATTAATTTCATGTGGTTTAGAATTGATTTAAATATCTGAAATAATTTAATTTGTATAAAATTGGGATCTTATGCCCTTTAATTTTGGTTTTTGAAGCTTAAATTAAAATAATTTGAAAAGTTAATTGTTTTCTAAATTTAATAAAATATTTGGAGATTTTAAAGATATTGTGATCAAATATTTTATTTATCTGTTGAAAATTTGAAAACAAAATAAAAGAATTGAGATTTTTTTTTTTAAATTAAATGAGAGTGAAAAGAGGCCAAAAATTGGGGAGAAAGTAATTCGGTTTTTCAGCGACAGCTTTCACAAAATTATCAATTTCTGGAGTTTGAACCGTTGGATCGTGCTCAAGTTTGGTCAATCTGTTCGAGACATATAGAGTTTCATTTTGAACGGTTGGGTTGTTGTTTGAAGCTCTGGTTTGTTCGTAATCATTGCTGAATAAAATCTGTAAAACTAGAAATCCCCTTGTCTCTCACTCTCGCAAACCCTCCTCATGCAAGACCCTCACTACCAACCGCTAGTCTAAACAATTTATGTCGTCCAACAGCAACACCCGCTGCCTATCTATGGTAGCCACGAGCTGACGCACCGCCACTTGCCCGATCTTTGCCGGAATCTTGAGAAAAACCTTGGGTAAAACTTATTTTACTTATAATTTGGGAGGTGAAATTCACCCATTTGATTTTGGGTTAAATTACTAACCTCTCTTTGGTGTGAAAATTAGATTCAAGATTTGGAAGTTTTGAGGCATTGACCATCAAGCTAGAGACCATTTTTCATTTTGCAGAAGTAAGTTTATTGATTTTGGATTTAATTTTTGATCAGATTGACTAATTGAATCAAGTTTTGGAATTTGTCTTGGATCAAGCCGCAACTTTAGGTTGATTCAAGTGTGCTAAAGAAGTTTTAAGGAGATTTTGTTTTACGTTTTTACCAAGTTAAGGTAAGTGGTACTATTATCGGTGCCTTTGTGGCAGGCGGCTTAGTCTAGAATTATAAAGTTAATTAATGGACTCTTGAAGCATGATTTTGTCTTCGTGATATACTTGTCTGTGCGTTATCTTGGGTGCCTTTGCTATCGAGTAGGTTAAAGGCTGGGGACTGTGCCCCGTTGATTCATAAGATTACTACGAGGATTAGAAGTTAGGTTGCAAGATCTCTCTCTTTTTCGGGGTGCATGCAGTTAATCCAGTCAGTGTTGCAGAGTTTTCAGGTTTACTGGTCTAGCATTTTTGTGTTGCCTGTTTTTGTTGGTCATAAGGTGGATCGTATCTTACGGGTGTACTTGTGGCGTGGGTGGGCTGATGGTAGAGAGGGTGTGTATGTTGCTTGATGAGGTTTGTTTGCCAAAATCTGAAGCAAGTTTGGGGTTACGGTAGGGAGATCCTCTATTTCTATTTTTGTTTATTCTGGTTATGGAGGTCTTATCCTGTATGTTGAACAATCCTCCTCCCTCCTTTGTGTTTCATCATAGGTGTGAGAAGGTGAGGCTGACTCACTTGTTGTTTGCGGATGACATCATGACTTTTTGTGCAGTTGATTATGCCTCGTTGACTTCTGTGAATTAGGTGTTAAATCAGTTTGTAGGGTTTTCTGGGTTGGTGGCTAATGTTGGGAAGAACTTTATGTTTGTGGATGATGTTTCTGGTGATGTTGTGAGGGACCTGGCTAGAAGTATGGGGTTTGCCCTAGGGTCATTACCTGTGCATTATCTTGGGTTGCCTTTGTTGTCGGGTAGGTTAAATGCTGGGGATTGTGCCCCGTTAATTCAGAAGATTACTACAAGGATTTAGAGTTGGGCTACGAACTCTCTCTTTTTTGGGGCGCATGCAGTTAGTCCAGTTAGTGTTGCAGAGTTTCCAGGTTTATTGGTCTAGCGTTTTTGTGTTGCCTGTTTCTGTTGGTCAGGAGGTGGATCGTATCTCGGGCGTACTTGTGGCGTGGGCGGGCTAATGGTAGAGGGGGTGTGTGACAACCCCACCTCCTAAGACTACTAAAAAGGGGATCGCTACTGCATGTATACATAAATATTCCCATTGAGAAAAATAAAGTAAATTAAAATAGAATAATCATGATTTTTGAACTGCTTTAGGTATATAAGAAAATGTTCTGACATTATCTCAAGATCTTAAATCGTTCAACCCGGGCATCCTTTTTAACAAGAAATAAATTATATAAAAAAAAATTATAATAAAACCATGAATGTAATAAAAACAAAACATGAGAAAATATAAAGGGTCAAATGCATAAGCGAATTCTGGTTCCTTTGGCACTGTCACAGATTCCTCTTGTCAGTCGCCCGAGTGTCCTTGCCTTTACCTGAAGAAAAAAAATAAAGATAAAGGTTGAGTATAAAATACTCAGTAAGTGATCCCATTACCGGAATCAGACTATGCATCCACAAGGAGAGAAAGATAGCCCGTGGCTCATAGCTACATCGGTTTTGGATGATGAAAGGAAAATCAAAAGACGTACTATCTTGCCTTGAAATGCATGTCTAGCGGCCCGTTGGCACACCGTCAAACATGAAAATAACATGAACGTGAACCTGTTGACTCACGCATGTCTAGCGGCCCGTAGGCACACCGTCAAACATGGAAATAACATGAACGTAAACCTATCAGCTCATGCATGTCTCGCGGCCCGTAGGTTTGCCGTCAAAACATGAAAATAACATGAACGTAAACCTGTCGGCTCACGCATGTCTAGCGGCCCGTAGGCATGCCGTCAAACATGAAACATGAAAAAGTAACATCAACGTAAACCTGTCGGCTCACGCATGTCTAACGACCCGTAGGCACACCGTTAAACATGGAAAAATAACATGAACTTGAACTTGTCGGTGCACACATGTCTAGCGGCCCGTAGGCACACCGTCAAACATGAAACTAGACCCGTAGGTCATCTGAAATAAAATATGCGTCAAGGCAAGACAGTAAACCGCTCTACTGGTCTATTCATGCATCACATACATAATATCAATACTGATTAAAAAATTCGAACATGCCCATAATACTTATAACTGTCATGCAACAAACAAAACATAATGACAAAAAAAAAAATCATGCTCAAGAGTCCACTAAGTAACTTTATGGGTCTAGTCTTGGTTTCCTGGCACGAAGGCACCGGTAATAGTATCACTTACCTCAACTTGATCTCAAAAGTCTGCACAAATAAATCCTTAATAGCTATTGGATAAAATTCAAATGAACCCTAAGACATTAACCACAAGTTTAGTTTAGCAACTATGGCCTAGGAAGTTTGTCAAAAATTAAGTAAGTCCTCAGGGTCCAAGTCCAAAGGATAACCAACCAACCTACACAAAACTTACCCAATCCAAAATTCTCCGTCGAAAAGAATAGTCTCTTCTTTGATAGCAATGCCCCAAAATCTTCCAAAACCAAATCCTAAATGTCGACACAAAGGATAATAACTAAAATTGTTTCCAACACAAAGTGACACTCCAAAAATCTCAAACACCAACCCTTACCCAAAATAAACCAACTCTTACCCAACTCAAAAAGGCAGTGGCGGACGAATGGCGTCGACTTGGCTGGGCGCGGTGGCTTGCGGTCAACCCAATGATCCAGGCAGCGGCGAACGATCGGCGCTCTGTCGTTGTGACGGGACGGCGCTGGGGCTGGCGAGGCGGCGAAGCAGCGGCAACTGCTAGGGTTTGTAAAGGAACGGAAGAAGAAGAATAAGAGAAGAAAAAAAAGGACAGGCACGTGCATGGGCTTGAGGAGAGAGAGAAAATTTGTTTTCTTTTTTCTTTTTCCTTTTCTTCTTTTTTTTTAACCTTTCCACAAGTATATATAAAAAAACTAAACTTCTTCCTTTTTCCTTTAATAAACAAATTCCTTAATCATTTTTCAAAATATATATACTTATATATTTTTTTCTTTTAAAAAAATCCAATAAACACATTTAATTATCTCCATAGATAATAAAATCTCCAAATGCAAGCCAAAATAAAACTCAATTAATTCCAAATAATTAAATTATATTTTAGCTCAGCCAAAAAAAACATAAATCTCATATAATTTATCCAAGTAGCCAACATAAAAAAAAAACTTAATTACAAAATAAATCAAGATGTTACAGGGTGTGCATGTTGCTTGGGATGAGGTTTATTTTCCGAAATCTAAAAGAGGGGTTTTGGTATACACCATACATCTTCCTAGAATGTGGTAGCTATTTTGAAACTGATTGCTGGTGCAGTCTGGATCTTTGTGGGTTGCTTAGATGGAGCTTCGGGGGCGATCTCTATGGCAATTCGCTCAGAGTTGGGTGGTCATGGGGTCTAAGGGTGATATTATGTTGTCAGGATTGACTTAAGCCGCTTGTCAGGATGTAGGTTGGTAATGGAAGGAGATGTTTTGCTTGGTGGGATTTGTGGTTGCCTATGAGGTCTATTTTGGAGAATTATGGGGAAGGGGTGGTCTATGATGTTGCGAGCTGTCATGAGGCTAGACTCTCATATTTCTTATCCGATGATGGTTGTTGACATCGGCCTTTGTTATCTTGAGAATTATATGATTTGTGGGGTTTGGTTCAGATGTGGTTCCGAGGGTGGGTGAGGAGGGTTGTTGGGTTTGGGTTCCGAGTGGTAATGATCATTTCACTATTGCCAGTGCATGGGAGAGTTTATGTCCTAAGAGTCTTAGGGTGGCTTGGGCTTGTCTGGTTTGGTCTGGGGGTAATATTCCAAGGCATTCATTTTGTGCCTGGTTGGCGGTGAAGGATAGGTTAGGCACTCGGGATTGGTTGAGGAGATGAGATAAGTCGGTGGATAATTCTTGTCTGCTCTATTTGAGTGAGGTTGAGTCAAAGAATCATCTGTTCTTTGACTGTGTGTTTGGGCGTGAAATTTGAGAGGGTTTGGTGCACTTATTGGGTTCGTCTCATCGTGTTGTTGGGGTAAGATGTGGAGTTGAGTTAGGTGTGTCAGGTGGGATCTGGTAAAGGTGTGAGAAGTAAGTTATATAGAGTCTTCTGCAGTATGTTAATTTACTATATTTGGCAGGAGAGGAACCATCGGTTACATGATAGTCAGCCGAGATTGGCATCTACTGTGTTTCAGCTTATTGTCTCTATGGTTTGTGCACATGCTGCTTCGTGGCGGATTGATTTTCATGGATTTATCTAACTTGTCTGATTTCTTCGTTTTTTATTTGGATGTTTACTTCTGTATGTCCAATTTCTGAGGTCCCCAGGTTGTGGGGTGTTTTTTGTTCTTCTGGATGTTTTATTATTTGTTCGTATTGTCATTTTTGTTAGTTTTGTTGTTCCGCCATTGTGCGTCTTTGTAGGTGCTCTTTTTGCTCTGATGCCTTAATCTCAAGTTGTGGGATCTCTCTTGTTGTTGTATAATAATATTACCTATTCAAAAAATAAATTAATTAATTAACAAATGATTCAAGGAAAACAAAGTTATAAATCATGTTTTCATACATGTGTTTGATAGTAGATTCATAATTTAAATTTTAATTTAAACAATTTTTCAAAATGTGTTTGATAATATATTTCTACACTATAAAACTAATTATAGTTACTCACTAAATATTAGGTTAAATTTAAATTATTACTAATTAGTTTATATACTTGTTTTATGTTAGAAAATTTGCACAAGTATAATTTTATAATATCATATAATATATTATATATTTTAATTTAACAAAAAATAATTGAATTTAAAACATGAAATACTATATTTCCTAATGTTTTTATCTTTTTTAGTATAATTATGTATTTTAAAATATTGAAATGTATATATAATGAAAATGCAAAAATGTATCACATAATCGGAAAACCGTTTTCGAAAACCCAATTCAAACGGCCAAATGCACATCCACTAAATTTAGTAAATTTCAAAACATAAAATATAATGAGTTGTCTACTAAATACGTCATAAATATTTCAAATTTTTGAAATAACAATGAAAATGTTTAATTAGTCCAAAATGAGAGTAAATGCTATTATCGAAATAATTCAAAATCTAAAATATTTATAACATTTATGTTGCAAAAAGAATTTTCGGTGTAAGAATCTACCATAGCAACTCTAACTTCATCTTTTTTCTGGTTAATTGCTCTCAGTTTTAAAACTCAAAAAACATAATAAAAATAAGCAAATGGCTGGAATTACAATTCAACTAAGATACCAAATCCAAGTAAAATAAAACAAATTTTAGAATTATTTTATTTTACTTTATTTAAATTTAGTTGACGGCGATGTGTTGGGGGCTAGTTCATGAACCATAAATACTATTTTAATAATAATATTATTTAATATTTAATATCAATAAATTGGAATAAATCACAGCTATCTTTGGCTAGAACAAAAGGATAATTATTAATTAAGTCATTTTAAGAAAGGAAAAGTAAGAAGTAGGCCTTCAAGACGGACCAAGGCGGCAAAAAGCCACCGGCCACCATCACCGCCATAACTCCGTCGGCCACAGAATTTTCCAACTGCTTTATCGCATTTTTAATCCTTGTCGATTGTTGAAAATGATTGAGAGAGAGAAGCAGAATTGTGTATTCTTCCTGTAGAATTGAGTCAATTTTGGGGATCTCTCTGTTTCTAAGATTCACGGTGGATATGGCGCAGATAGGTCAAACGGAGGTCTGTACGCCGAGGTCTCTGCAAGTATGGCAAGCTTTCATGGATTGGCTCTCTTTCTTTTTTCATATAATTGTTCAGATCGTGCGCGGTGCTCCTTCTTTGCCTCAGATTTTGTCCTACGTCGGTTTCAGATTTCCTCTTCTTCCCTCATCTGCGCCCTCTTTTAAACCCTTGCCTGCTGCTGAGCTTCCTCTTCATCAGTTTTCAGCAAAGAAACTTAGCTCTCTAAGTGATGTGGATGGTGGCGGAAGTCAAGATCGCCCTCTCGAAAAAATGACGGTAATGTTCGTCGCGTTTTCTTCTTTCCTTCTATATTTTTGAAAAACATCTGAGGCTAAATCGATGATTGAGGACATAGTAAAAGCAGTCGACACTAGGAACTGGCTCTATTTCAGCTTGCGATTGTCTGATTTTCTGGTAGTTTAAGTTTTTTGTACGTGATTTCATTTTTTAGCTGTTATCATGTTGAATTGAATTCTCATTTCCGTTGGTAATGGACTTTTACCGTATTTGTTTTAGCTATCATTACTATCTTTATTCGGAGACCTATTGGTATAATGTTGAAAATGAATCAAGGTTACTATACAGTTTTTGCATTTAATGCTTCAATTGCTCATTCAGGTGGTTCTTGATTTAGATGAAACCTTGGTTTGTGCTTATGAAACTTCCAGTTTGCCAGCCGTTTTTCGCACTCAAGCAACAGAAGCTGGCTTGAATTGGTTTGAGCTGGAATGTGTATCCTCGGACAAGGTACCTCTAGAGATTTCTCTTTCAAGCCTACAGTATTTCTAAGCTTTCTTTGAAATATATATTTTATCGATTAACTTTGGTGGCCCTATTGAAGGAAATTGAAGGAAAGCCAAAGATTAGTTATGTAACCGTATTCGAACGTCCTGGATTGCATGAGTTCTTGAGCCAGGCTGCTGAATTTGCTGAACTTATTTTATTCACTGCTGGTCTTGAAGGTATGGCATTGATTTATCAGTATCTTTTGCAACTTTTCTCTGGCTATTTTATTGTCATATCTGGTCTCTTGCAAATGTACAGGTTATGCTAAACCACTGGTCGACAGAATAGATACAGAGGGAAGATTTAGCCTTCGACTTTATCGACCATCAACAGTTAGCACGTAAGTGTTTCTTCTTATTTGCAGGAATAATATCTTCGGCATAATATAGTTTACTTCTATTGAGTTTGGAATCTGAGATTACTCTTTGACTGGAATAGAGCTCAATTGAGCAAGCATTTCCTTTGATGACAGATTTTATGTTTTAAGGCATTGTACATGTTTTTGGCTTTAGGTTCAAAGACTACATATTTGGGTTCAAAATTTATTGATTCTTGGCAGCATCTTTTTCATCCGTTCTGGCTGTTAAATATAGAGTTAGGATATGGAAATAATGACTATCTATTTAGAACTTTAAGGTTCTTTTTTTCTTTCTCAATTTTTAAATATGTATCTTTAAATTGCAGAGAATACAGAGAACACGTAAAAGATCTAACCTGTATACAGAGAGATCTCTCACGAATTGTTATTATCGACAACAACCCTTTTAGTTTCTTGCTGCAACCAATGAATGGAATCCCATGCCTTCCATTCTCTCCAGCACAGCCTTCTGATAATCAGGTAGAAACTTCTCTTCCAATAACAACTTTCTTAACATAATTATGGATGGTCCATTAGATACTCACTTACCCTCTGTTATGTGCCTTCTTCAGCTTTTAGAGGTCCTCCTCCCCCTCCTCAAACACCTCGCCCTGGAAAAAGACGTCAGACCTATTCTATATGAAAAATTTCACATGCCTGAATGGTTTCAGATTCATGGAATTTCTTAGTTTGAGAAGTACAAGACAGATAGTAGCTACATGTCGAATGGAGCATGCTATAAACTATAAAGTCAGTCTGCACATTCTTTCCATTTAGAACTTTAGGAGATGGAGTAAGAAGAAACTCCAGATATGTCCACAAATGTATGTAATATCCACCTTAGGTCACTGTATTGATTCAGCAAGACTGCAATCATTGAAAGAGGTGTACTCTTAAATCTTAAATTCTTTTGTATAATTACACTTCAGGACATCATAAGGAAATCAGATGTTTTTGTAGAATTTTGTTACCCAAGCGTGAGTGTTCGGTTTTAGCTTAAAATGAGCTCCTTTGGAAACTTAATACCATATTCCTCTCTACTTCATAGTTTCTTTCTGTATAGGAAGAGCTTCAGATATTGTAAAACCGAAGACCAAATTACAAGTTCTCCTGGGCTTCTTCGTGGAAAGAAGAAGGCCCATAAATGGTTTTCATGGAGGAAAACAAGGGCCTGTTTGTTTGGTATCTTTTTAAACAGAACAGAAGTGACAGCGATGACACATTTTGATGAGTAACAGAGAAGTTGCCATTTGGCATTGGATAAGTTGAGAGACAGTTCGAGACTACTGTAAGGAGGGAAGCCATGGCGGTGCAGCTCAGCCATCTTTATGGTGTACCGATAAGGCAAAGACCACCACCGCCACTCACCGGCCAGAGGACCACCGTTTCTCTGGTGAGAGCCGTTGCTAAAAATGCTCAGGAGCTGCTGAAATCCGGCGAGGTTGAGGCAATTAGGCCAAAGGAAGCAGCAACGGCCATAGATTCCGAGGGGTATAGACTATTGGACATAAGGCCGGCATGGGAGTGGGAGAAAGCTAGAGTGAAAGGATCAGTTCATGTGGCGCTGTTTGTGAAGGACGAGGATTATGGTCTTATTGGTCTTTTGAAGAAATGGGTGCATTTTGGTTACATTGGACTTTGGACTGGCCAATACTTGACGACCTTGAATCCTGATTTTATTGGTGAAGTGGAGGCGGCTGTTCCTGATAAGAACACCAAGCTTCTTGTGGCTTGTGGGGAAGGGCTAAGGTGAGATTTTTATCTTTCTTTTTGCAATTCAGTTCACTTTTAGCGGTGGCTTTCTTGTGGCTGCCAATATTTCTTCGGCTAATTCCTTTCTTATCGAGTATCCACTCAATCGTCGGTACCCTTTTTTATTCTTTCTATCTTCATCTTTATGGAAGATTTGATTTTTTTTTTTTTCTTCCCCCTTTCCTGTTGATTTTGTTTTTGCTGATATGAATCTAGAGCTGAAAGAGGTGTTTAGGAAGTCGAGTTAAGTTATGAAGTTTGGAGTTAACACATTGGAGTAAGAATATTTGAGGTCTTACGTTATAAGATGGAGTTGCAACCAAACTTGAGTTATTTAATACCCCATCAATGTTCAATTTTGATTTTGTAGAAAGAAAACTTAGAAAAGTTGCTTTTGAAATTATAAAGTTGAATAACAATAGAACGCTATTTTCCCTTTAATTCATAATTTCAAAATGTATTCAATCCGGTCTTTGAAGTTTTCTTATTCTTTCTAATAGATTATTAAACTTTAGAAAATGTCTAATAAATTATTAAAAAAATTAATTTTATAACTTCAATGTCCTTGAACGGAATTTTTGTATTTATTAAATTCTGGACCTATTTGACGTTTTTAATATTCACTCGACCTATGCTTCACTTTTTAGAGTCTGTATGATAGATCAATTATAAGCTATATAGTTAGCAATCTATTTTATGTTTTCATATTGCCTTTAAATACATTATTAATTAAAATAATATTAAATAAAAACATCGAGAAATATCATACTTCATGAAAAATTATAGCATGTATTAAGTAACATTATGAAGTATATAATCCTAAAAGCATGTTAATAAGTTAATTAACAACTTATTGAGTGGTAACTTTAATTAATTTCATGGTTTATAAATTTAAACACATTTTAAATTTGCTAATGCAAAACTACCTTATTTTCAACTTTCTATTTGGCATCATCTTCTAGGTCTTCTTCGGCCTGGAATAATACCTCTCTGAAGGAGAGTGTTTGGTTTATTTCGTTTGTTTAATTTTTTTTTTTTTTTTAAAAAAAAAAAAAAAACTTTCAATTTGGAAAGATACCATTGATTTTTATTAGAAATTAAATATCTCACGAATCTCAAAGATATAATAAAGTTGAAACTTAGATCCAAAATTCAACTAAATTTGAAAAGTTGAAAAACTAATTAGATGTTGGTTAAAGCTCCAGGACCAAATGTCAGCCAAATGAACTGATAATATCGTAATCCAGGGGTTGGAGTATAGAAATGGTCCAAAATTCTTCTTGCCCACTGCACATTTTACTTTCCATATAGACATCAAACCATGTAAATATTTAACCAAAAGGTGAATCCTTGTCTTCTTGGCTTTATCTTTCACTTGTGCTTTCCAAGCTCAGGTCTTTGATCGCAGTATCAAAGTTATACAACGAAGGTTACAAGAACTTGAGGTGGCTGGCCGGAGGCTTCAATCGTTCCGATGAGAGCGACTTCCTGGCTGTTGAAGGGCCTGAGAAACTACAATACGCAACAATCGGAGGAGTTTCTTACTACTTCCTCCAATTGCTTATCCTGTTGCAAGCTGTGGGCAAAAACAGCTGATTCCATTTTTTACATTGTTTGTATCGAAACTAAATAGCTTGAAGCAAGTTAATGGATTAAATGGACAGATTGTTGTAATAATCTTGAGAAATCCAATACATTCAAAGGTGTGAAAACTCCACCACAAATGAAACACAAAGGATTTTAAAGTAACATTATAGTTCAAGATGTTCAAGGAGGAATGAAGATGGATTTGAAAGCAATTCAATCCAAACAGGAAATCAAATTCCTTATAGCTATATATGTTTAGACGTAAATTGCTAGAAACTATAGTTTCCCAGATCCAAAGAAAAGGGATTCGAAATTGTTATACCAGAAGATGGTTTATTCCGATCTATTGGCGAACCTTTCAACCTTTTCGTTCAAGTTCAGTCCGACCATGGCCTCGCCGAGCCCACAGCTCACTTCCGCCAGCACCTCCGGATCGTTGTAATGAGTAACGGCCTGAACAATCGCTCTGGCTCGCCTTGCCGGGTCGCCGCTCTTGAACACACCGGAGCCGACGAACACGCCATCGCAACCGAGCTGCATCATCAGCGCTGCATCCGCGGGCGTCGCTACACCACCGGCGGCAAATTGAACCACCGGAAGCCTCCCGAGCTGCTTCGTCTGCAGAACCAAATCGTACGGCGCAGCGATCTTCTTCGCGAAAGTAAAGACCTCGTCGTCGTCCATGTTCCTCAACAACCTGATATCGCCCATCACGGACCGCACGTGCCGCACCGCCTCAATGATATTGCCGGTACCGGCCTCGCCCTTGGTTCTGATCATCGCCGCCCCTTCACGAATACGTCGCAGCGCCTCACCGAGGTTACGGCAGCCACAGACAAAAGGAATGCGGAAATTGTGCTTGTTGATGTGGTTTTCTTCATCAGCTAGAGTAAGAACTTCGCTCTCATCCACATAGTCGATACCAATGGCTTCGAGAATCTGAGCTTCAACGAAATGACCGATTCGAGCCTTCGCCATGACCGGAATCGTGACGGCTTGTTTGATTTCCTTGATGAGTTGAGGGTCACTCATTCTGGCGACGCCGCCTTGGGCTCGGATATCTGCAGGAACTCTTTCAAGAGCCATGACGGCGCAAGCTCCGGCCTCTTCAGCGACACGAGCTTGCTCGGCGTTGACGACGTCCATTATTACGCCGCCGCGGAGCATTTGAGCCAATCCAACTTTCACAGAAAAGGGGGATTGCTTCGTCTCAGTGAGAGCTCCGTTCCCGTACACCGCTACAACACCGGATCCTGCCATTTTCGCCGGAAAATGAAACGAAGAATAAGGCGGCGTATGAGAAGAGACGGGTGAAGAATCCGCCGCAGTGAAGAAGAAAAAGAAGAAGAAGAAGAAGAAGAAGAAGAAGAAGAAGTGACGAGAAATGGAGGCAGAGAACGGTGATTTAAGTAAAGGATGTTCTCGAATGATCTTATCGAGAAGAGAAGCGTAGGCCACACGTCAAGCCTACGCGCGTGGAATAGATGGAAGTGGGTCCATCGAGTCGTCAATCGTTGAAAAAAGTATTCAAATCCAACGGTTGTAAAGAAGACATCAGGGAGCGTTACAATGGACGTGGTTTCCATGTTTATTAGTTCCAATTGAAGCCACGAATTTTGATGCCTGAAGCCCTCGGTTTGCGCACTTTGAGCTTTGATACGTGGCAACCGCTGGTTCGTTAGGTTCTTTTTACTTAATTCTTTTTCTTTTATTTATTTATTTTTTAAAATTACATAAATAAGATGATTTTATCACAATAATATCTATAAGGTAAGTTTTGCTCGATGAACCGGACTTTTTTTTTTAGGCTATTTATAAAAGAGAAATCATTTTAAATAATGAAATTTTTAAATATAATAAAATGACAGAATAGAAAATTTTAATATTTTATTTTGTTTATAAATAAATTAGATATTTGGATCCTTTTAGAAAAAGATATTTCCAAATTATTTATATAAATATTGTAGTTTTAAAGTTCTTCAGAACAAATATTTTAAGGAAAAGATTGCGTTGTTCAACATTCCACTTGTTTTAAAACTAAACCCGATCATTCTAAATTTAACCCTTCCCATTTTAACCAACCATTTTAAATTAACGATTACACTCCTTATTCTAAATTTAACAACTTATTTCTCACTTCAATTAACAATACCTTTTTTCACTCCAACTAACAATACCTTTTCTCATTCCAACTAAATTTAGAATGAGTGGGTGTAAAAGAAAAGAAAAAAAAAATAGCACACTAAAGTACTCTCCAAATTTATTTGATTTCAACCATACTCAGAGTAGGGGTGTTTAAATAACTAACAACCCGAACAACCTAAACTACCCAATCCAAAATATAACGATTTTATTGTTAGGTGGGGTTGAGTTGAATTTTTCTATTTTAATTGGATTGTGGGTTGGCTAAAAAAAATATGGGTTGATCCAACCCAACCCGATATATATATATATATATATATATATATAATATATATATATATTCCCCTTTATTTAAAGTTTGATTTCTTTGTATTGATTAATTTTTGAATTTTTAATATTTTTCTTTTAAAATTGTTATGATATTTGTCTTTATTTAAAGTTTACAATAAATATCATAGATATTTGGTATTTAGCATCTTAATTTTATGAAATTTTAGTTATTAGTCATGTGTTTGTATATAAATTTACATATTTTTTATTAAAAAGAAAAAATAAGTTATAACCCAACAATCCAACCCAACCCGGTCAACCCGGATTGGGTTGGAAACTTTATTTGGGTCATTTAGGTTGCCAATCAAACGAACTTGAATTTTTGGGTTGATCCAAAAAATACTTTCAACCCAATCCATGTACACTCCTAACTCAAAGTATGGTACAATTTGTAAGCAACTGTTAGGGTTGGCAAAATTTTTCCAGGGGGACCCACCAATCGAGGTGGGAAATCCCCGGTTTGACTGGAATGGGTCAAATCAGGGACGGGATGGTGTCTCCACCCCCAACCCTACCTCGATTAGGTTTTTAAATATTTTTTTTATATATATAATTAGATTTTTAAATATTTTCTCTCACTCCATATATATATATCAGGTATTTAACTTTATACATTTAGCTTCGTTTTTAATTTAGCCCAACTAAATGTCCAAGCCCAAATCAAAAAAAGTCTCGTAGGAAAATAAAAGGGAAAACGGGGAATGAGTCGAACCCATTTCCTCGATGGGGAATCTTCATCCCCGTCTCCGCCTTGAAATGGTGGGGATGGGGGCAGGAATGGGGATAAAATCCCCCATCGGAAACGGGGATAGGGAACGCTCCCCCGCCCGGCCCAGCCCCGTTGCCAACCCTAGCAACCGCGATGTATGTGGATCAAATTCCTGTGATCCTTATTGTACTAAAATAATCCGACGCAATAGTGTTAGGATGAAACAAAAAATAAACCAGTGAACCAATTTTTCAAAACTTATTAGGTTCATAGGATGATATGATCAACATTTGTTAGTTTTGAAATCTTTGAAACCAAACATTAGTAGAGAGTGAACAAGAAAACTTATTATGATTTTCATTTTTCTTAAAGAAACATTTTAATTCCTACTAAAAACTACAAAAGTTGTTTTTTAAAAATTATACAATAGAAAATAGGTTAAAAAACATATAGACCTTAAAGTGAAAGTAGTGTTTATAAACTTGATATTCCAAAACCAAATTTTTATAAAATGGAATCCAAAATATTATCAAACGAAACAAATTTGAAAATAAAATGTTGTGAAAAAATAAAAGTACACTTTAAAAGAACCAAAATCTTTGCCAAAATTGTAGGCTATATCAATTATGTCATGTGTATGTACTTGACCATACTTTATTATTATTATTATGAAAAAAACTTTGGTCCTTTTTTTCATTATAACAAATGGACGATTAATACAACACAAGAAACCAAAAAGGAATTGCAAACCAATTCTCATACTCCTTTTAATGAATGTTTCGCATGATTTTTCTTTTTTGGCTTTATATTAATTTATCATTCTTTCTTATCCAACTTGTTGTTGCACTTTTATTTATTTTGGCTATATTCTTGTTCTTTAGTTTCTTCGTCGTTTTTACTGGTTGTATTTCTCTGGTTTTGTTCCAACTCAAGAATAGTTTCTCATACTCACATGTATGACAAATAATAGAATGAAATAAAACAAAAATTGAGATATATTTAACCCAAAACGTGGATGAAAAAACGAATCTGACTTTCTCATTTAAAAACGATAAATTTGTTTGTAGAAATAACATGACCTACAAAATAAATAAAGAATTACACACTAATGTGGCACATATTGCATGTAGGATCTGATGCTTAAGTAGTAGAGAAGTGTGAAGGCTTAGAGTTTTTAAGATGGAAAATGAACTTACTTTCATTATTATATTGATGTATTTATAGGAATACTTCCAAATAGAGTTTTGGAGGTAAATCATGATATAACTGTTCAACTAATCAATTCGGACATGTGAAGTAGGGGTGTACATAGTACACGTTGGAAGATTTTTGTGGACCAACCCAAAAAACGGGTTGGCTAATAATGAACACTATTAGTTCTTTTTTGGAGGGTCAACCCAACCCAAAATTTTCGGATTGGGTCGGGTTGGGTTACCTTTTTTTTTAATTTGACTTTTTTTTTAACTTATATATATTCGGGTCGAGTCGGGCCGGTTTGACCCGACCCTGAAATGGGGTAACCCCAGACCCAACTCGAATTTAATATTTTTTAACATTTTAAACCAAACCCAACCCAAAATAAAATCTAACCCAATCCAACCCTTGCGGTTTGGGTTGGATAGTCCGGGTTGGTCGGGTTATCAGGTTTTTTGAACACCCCTAATGTGAAGGGCATCATCCCATTAGACATTTTTCTAAGGTGTTGTTTTTGGTGAGAGCATGTGTGGCCAATGGGTATTTTCAAAGGCTCGGCTAAGGTTGGGTAGGTTGGCTTGGACCAATGCTCAAGTCAACCCTCTCTTTTATGCCTATTCTGGTTGTTATTTTTTGTTCCGATCTTGTTATTATTATCTTCTTCTTTTTTTGTCATATTTTATGTCAATAATGCCCTTTGGTCCAAATTTTACACTATTGTTAATAACAAAATTTGACAAAGATAACTTAGTTGACCTTTACGTGCTACCGTTGGTGAATTTGTATTTTGGGGAAGAGGTCGCCTGCAAATAGGGGTGTTCGTGGGTTGCGTTGGGTTGGGTTGAAGAACTTTTTAGACTCAACCCAATTGTTCGAGTTGTAAATTTCTTCAATCTAAATAACCCTCATTAAAAGATGAACTCAACCCAACCCAACCATGAAACATTTGAGTTGGGTTGGGTTGGTTCGGGTTACTCGAGTCATTTATTTAAAAAAAAAAAATTATAACAGGAAGTAAAATTTTAATACGTAAAAATTCGATTTAACTATTTTCATATATAAATTAAAATTAACAACTCAATTTCAATTTATATAATGTATAATATTTTTTCTAAGTGAAAAAAAAAACTATTTTTAAGAGTTGTTGAAGAATAAATTATCTAAAAAATTGATAAAATTAAAGAAAACTAAAATAAATATATGTATCTAATTGTACATGAGCAAAAAAAAAAAAAAGTTAGTAATAAGTTCCGGTTGGTTTGGGTTATTTTAGATGACCCATGAACCAACACAACCCATAAAATTTTCATTTATTTGAACTCAACCCAAACCAAAAGAGTTCATAACCTAACCCAAACCGAGCGGGGTTTGGGTTGGGTTGATCGATTTTTCAGGTCATCGAGTTTTTTGAACACCTCTACCTGCAAAACAATCAGAATAACACAGTGGTGTGATGCTTACGATAAACATTTAATGTTAAAGTTAATTTTCAGCATAATGGTGAGAGCAAGCTATTTATAAAAGAAAAAGAACTTATTTGGTATGGAACTACCATGTTTTATATAGTGAAACTAAACATGGAGGGTTTTTTCCATCATTTTAGAAAAAGGATTCAAAATTCCTTTTATCTTTCTAGAAATATGCTCTTGAGGGCTGGATCAGGCCACACAGGAGCAAATGGGGGCACTTCGAGAATTGGCTCCAAAGAACGAAGCAAATTTTCCTCTACTCAACCTTCGAGCCTGAGGCAGACCAATTGTGCCAAGTGAACTAATTGTTTTCCTCCCTCTTCTTCGGCATCCATCCACAAGAAAAGAAGTGATTGGTTGGCCTTGGCTTCAGCCTCCAAGGTCGAGGCAGGTAGAGTTGGCAAAACCCTCCGAATCGGGTCCCTGCTCCGATCAGGACGAAAAATCTCTAGTTTGACCAGGGATATGGGTCAAACTAGGAATTAAAGTGAATGAAACAATTTGCTGTGAAAGCGCATGAACATTGTACAATTAAAATACAATTTGGAAAAAAAAAAAAAAAAAAACTCTAAAATACAGAGAAACAAAAATGCTAATTTACAAGATAAACATTAAATTTCTAAATATACTTTTTACAAAGGTTTAAAGAAAAGAAAATTCACCCTTGATATTTTACTTCTTCACATTATTCCCCTCCACATATCACAAACCCATCTTTGCACGAACAACGGAAATGCTCCCAAATCACGACTGCAGTAAGTAGGAACACCACCACTCGAGCATCTTGTTATTCTCAAGAAACAAGGAACAACGGATGTATGGACTTCATAACATTTTTGGGAGAGAGAGTGTAAAAGTAGCGAGAATTCTTTTTGGATAGATTTTTTTTAGAGAAATTTTCTTCTTTTCACGTGATATTCCACTCCATGTCTATATTCTCAATCCATACTAATAGGATGAGAGAGGGGATGAGAATTACTCTAATTCTTATCCATATGATGAAGAATAACCTTCGGTGAGGAGTTATTAATTTTATATTGTATTATATAATATAATATAATATAATATAGTAAGGTATATTATATAATAGATCACATAATATGTTTTTTAATCATATTAAAATGCACACATCTCTTATAATCTATAGTTTTAATATGAATCGTATTCACATTAATTTTAACTTACAATATTTGTATAAATCTTATTCATATAAATAATATTTGAATTTTATTCAAATATTTATCTTTTTAATTATAAATATTTAAAATTAATTATATATTATGATGTATTAATATACATTACACTTTATTATTAAGGGAAATTCTTATAAATAGAAAAATTCATAAAATATTTCCATTTTATAGCAAAAAAATTCAAAAAGTGCTTATACTTTTGGAACTTTTTGCTATAAAGTGTAAATATTTTTAAATACTTTTTTATATTTAAAAATACCTCTTATATTAATCATATTAATATAATTAATAATTTAAATTTATTTAAATAATTTGAACAATTCAAATTATTTCAAAAACAATTATTCCTTATTTTTATCCTTGATAAGCTAACAACGAAATCTTATGGACCTGTAGATTAGAAGCTCAAATGATACAAAATCAATCAATTCGACTCTTTAATTAGATTAATCAACATTCATTATCTACTGGTTACTCCATTAAAGACCGACAGCTACACTCTTTGTATTGTAGATATATTTTTGTATCCATAGATATGACCAATTAACAGTAAGTCGGCCATTCACGAATTGTTCATAATTGCATTTGAGTCAAATCACCATTTTACCCCTTTAATTACATCTAACTTCTTAAGTATCGTTAATCCCTCTAATGATCAAACTATAAAATAACCCCTATTAAGAGAGGGTAAGGCTCGTTGTTCAAGACCCGGATTCAACTATTAAGAGAGCAATTAAAGACGGGAAGGAGTAAATTCCATCTTGTATAGTTGTGTTCTCAACTCCCTACTTGGACAAATCTCCAAAATGGTAGGCTTATTGAGTTGACAAAACTGGCCACTCTCACCCATATAAATCAAAAGATTTCCCTCATAGACAGGAGTTCACAACTCACTCGGAATTAAGGTCAAGTCACCTATGGTCATCCTAATGAAATGTTAGTCTCTTCAAGTATCAGTGTTACAAAGGAAAACCAATCATTTCGCGATTCAGTCTTATATAAACTCTTTATATGGGATACCCTCACTCACATGTCTCTATATGGACGATATGGATCAAATCGTTTGTAATACTTACAACTGTAATAATGTAACACTTACAAAGTAGACCGTATCCGTGGTGTTATCAGGATAAGACATTCAACTTTATCCATATACTGTAGACTTTTTAGGATATTACTTGAACATCCGTCTACTATATATTGTTCAAGCTACATTAAATAATATTGGATCTCAGTTTATTGAATTGAGTTAATGCAGTCTAAATGTCGAATAAAATATTTCTTATTTTATTAAATAAATCATTTATATTTACCAAAAATAAACTATGAGATCTATGAGATTTAGGATGCTAACTCCAACCTAAAATAGGATCCTCAGATGGGGACGGATGCTAAATCCAACAAATACTTACAACGCTAAATCCAATATATATACAGACACACACATTTATATATTAAATATATTTTATTTATATAAAGTTTTAAGAAATTTGGAAAAAAATTGTTGTTCTTTTAAATTATGTATTAAATTTTCCTTTTTTTAGTTATTTTACTTACTGTGATGTAAATGTAATATAGCTTTTATAATTTATAATATTTTATTTTTAAAATTAATTTTTAACTTTCTTTTAATAAAAAATTATTTTTATATTCAACCAATATGTGAGATTAATAAGGTAGGTACAATTTTTTAAAACAATTTATTCAAGTAGTGTTTTCCAATATTTGAGGATGGGTACCTGCGGGGGAATCCCTGTTCCCGTTCTGGACTTCAATTTTTCTCGCGGGGATGGAGATGGAAACCTCCAGCCCCCGTTGCCAACCCTAGAGGCGGGCCTATTGGGCCATGGCCAAATTTCTTCAATCACTCTTCATTGGCAATTCTCTTTTGGCATGTTTCTTGCTTATCTCGATCCATTAAAGATGACATAACTTTTTCAATTTTACATTCATATTTAACTTTTTTTCTCATGTCCAAAATTATCCATAATAACTATTAAAAAAATTAAAAATTTAAAAAAGAATATAGAAATGTGATTGACTCATCACTTTTTCAATGAATGAATTAGAGGAAAGCAAATGAGGAGAAAGATAAAGTGAATGGATAATTTTTACTAGTTTTATGCAGTAATTAAATAGCTACGAAATTATTGGTAGGTTTTATTTTATCAAGCATTTTCCATCACGGTTTTTATACTCACGTGACTGCCCACTTTGGAAAGTGTATTGAGATACTACAAAACAAACAAACAACAAATTAACAATATTCTCATCACCATTCTCATCTTTGGAAAGTGTACTACCAAAATTGTATTTTTCATAACATCAAATTATCATATTTTTGTGGTTATTTTAGGCATAATAATTGAACGTACCTAATACTGCAAATATAACTCAATCAACGTAAAATATATACCTTTGACAAATAAATTAGAAATTAAGATCTCTCACATTACGTATTGTTTTAAAAAAGAAACAAAAACTTTATAAAATTTTGGACCAATCACAAGTCACCACGTCGTTTGCTAAATTAATGACGAATTTCTAAATCATTAACTTTGGGTCCAATCAATTAGAAGTTGACACATGTTCCGAGTTGAATTGAAGACCAGTTTCGATGATGTCACGCGGTTGAATCAGATGAGATTAAGTTGGCCCAATTTGATATTATTATTTGTTGAATTGGACCTAGGCCCATGGACCAACTAAGCCCACGAAGCCCGCCTGAGAACTCTATAAATAAAGAAGTTCTCTTCATTTGTAGAGGAAGCATTTTCTACATTCAGATGACCAGAGAGAATTCATCTTCTATTAGACTTCTACTTCTGTTTTTCTTCTCCAAGTCAAGTACATTCATCCAACTGAGGGAGAATCAGATGATCAAGTATCCAACTGAGGGAGAATCAGATGATCAAGTATTAGAGATCAAATCTCATCAAATCAACTTCAACATCAACACGGAGTTTAACTTCACGAAACACATTTCTCCGGAAATCTCGTGTGAACAACGATATTAAATGTCAATGTAAGTATAGTTCAACAATTAAGACGTCAACTTTTCATCCTAGGTCAATAAAGTTCAAATTCTCGTTTTTACCAAAGATATTTATATTCCCGATCCCTTTAAAAAAGTATCAATTGAGATCATTATTAGCAATTCGAGCATTACTTGAGGTTAGGATATTTTTACTCCCCTCTAGGAGATTGTATGTTTTTTCAAAAGAAGAAAATGGATCTTTACTTCTGAATCAATAACAACTCAAATAAAGTTTTATTTAAAGTTCTGAAAAATAAATAAATACATAATGAAAATAATGTTGTTTTGGAACAGTGTATTATTATTGGAATAATATTTATCTCCCCATGTGTCGATAAGAATTTACAACCCATCAAATTTTGATGTATTTGGAGCATTGAGTTATTTATGAAATTTAAAATTAATATGTTGGAGTTAGAAAAATTGTGTTTGAAATTTAAAATTATAAGATGAAATTTTTTTGAAATAGGTGTAAAATAGAGGAAAAAAAAAAAAAAAAGAGAGTTAAAAAAGAGAGAATTTTCTTTTCAAAGAATAAATAACTTTGAGAAAACTATATTTTAAATTTTCGAACTTTTTAGAAAGGGTGCATTTGATGCTTAAGTTTTCAAAAGGCATATTTTTAGTATTCGAGTTTTTAAGAATATGTTTGAAATATATCTGAACTAATTATTTTTACTATTTTAAAATAAGTATATAACATTCTGAATTAGAAAATAATTTAAAAGAGAACAAATAATTTTTTTAATTATTTTTAATTTAAATTATTATTTTTTTAAAGTTACTATGAAGGCTTTATAAACTTATTTCTAAACAAAATTTAATGCCCCTTAGAATTCGATGATTGATTAAAATTGTACATTCAAAAAAATTGAAAAACAAACACATTTTTTAAAACTCAAAATGTAACATTTTCAAATAACTTCCAAAACTTTAATCTTCACCGTAAAAAATTTTGGCATAATTACGCATCATTCTTATTATGGTATGTGTAGATGAATAAAAAGGTTGCCTTATTAAGAAGTTAGAATAAATAAAGTTTGTTTTTTTAAAAATAAAAAATAAAAAAAAAATAAAGTCTTTCCTTTCGAAAAAATAATAAATATTTATATACATTAATTTAAGGCAGAATAGAAGAAACTGGACAACGAGGAAACTGTATTTCATTTTCAACTTTCTTGTGTGCTTAATAGTTTTAAATTTCAAGTTACTTTTAATTTCTAAATTTTTATATAACTAATAATTTAGTCTCTAAATTTTAGTTTTTAACGATTTAGTTCCTATACTTTTAATTTTGCAACAATTTAATATTTAAACTTTACTATGTAACAATCTAATCCTTAAACTTTAAATTTGTAACGATTCAGTTCCTATGGTAGAAAGTTTAATTAGATTTCATGCATAAATAAACTGTTAAACTAATTAGAGACTTAATATTTTTACAAAATACAAAGTTTACATCATAGAGTATTAAAAATCGACATCTAATTTTGATAAGTTTTTTATGTTAGAGACTAAATTGTTACAATGTCGAAAGTACAATGACCAAATTGTTACAAGATTGAAAGTATAAGGACCGAATCATTAGAAACCAATGCTCAGAGACTATTGTTACTTTTACGAAAGTTCATGAACCAAAAGTATTTTCTAACCTAATATTTATTACTTTAAAACTTTATGGCTATGAGTATTTTCTCATTGGCGATTAATTATTATAGTAATCATTTTAAATAATAAAACTACTTAAAATATTTTCAAGTACAACAAAATGTCATTGTCCATTAATAATAGACCGCGATAAACATTTATATAAACTATCAAATAGCTGTCTATCGTGGTCTGTCGCAGTCTATCACTTGTAGATGATAATATTTTGTTATATTTATAAATAAGTTGGTTCATTTATTTTTTTTAATTTAAAAGCAGCTATAATATCTAGGGGTGTACATCAAACCGACTGAATTAAGGTCGATTGGTCGGTTGGTTTTTTATTTTCCTGAAAGAAAAAAAAAAAGGTAAAAACCGACCGATCGACCGACGTATATATATAATATATATATATAAAAAAAGTAAATCCATTACCACCCACCCAAGTCCACTATTTTAGTATTGATTTATTAAAGAGGAAATTAGAAAGCTATTTTTAAAATCTTAAAAGAAAAAAGAGCACATATTTTGTGTTAATTTGTCATCCAAGTAAAATAAGGTATCTTATTAAATAAATATAAATTAAATGGAATGAAATTTATCCTTGGAAATTGATTTTTTAAAAAAGAATTATTATTGGTTGGGATGAAGCAAATGCAGTGTGCCTCTCATTCCCAATCTTCCATGACAGTCTTTCCTCTCCACAATAACAAACCCGAAAAGTGAAAGAGAGAGACGTCTTCAACTTGGTTTTGCCTCATCATTTTCTTTTCTTTTCTTTTTTTTTTCTTCTTTTAAATATATATTTTTTAGTTATTTTGTTCCATTACGAGTTGTTGCACAAAATTTTAGGTTTGGTCCAAAAACACCTACTTTTGATTTTTGTCTGATAGATATTATATTAAAAAATTAAAATGAATTGATTTATTAAATTTTATATTGATTTTTATTAAAAATTGGAATTTAATGTGTAATGAAACCCTAAAGCTTGAGTTTCGCGTCTAGTAGTTTTATCATTATAATATATATATATATATATATATATATATATATATATATATATATATTGTAGATTAAAGATCTATTAGTACAAAAATTGAAAATTCAATGATGTATTGAAAATAAATGTGAAAGTTTTTAGACCCATGGAATACTTTTTAAGTTAAGAGAGCTATTCGATACAAAATTACTAGTTCAAAATAGATATTTTTAAAGTTTAAATACTAAATAAGCATAAATTTGAATGTTTAGATCTGTTTAACAATGATTTAGGCTCCGTCTGGTAACCATTTGATTTTTTGTTTTTGTTTTGGAAATTTGAGCTTATTTCATTTGCATCTTTTTAAAGTACAATGATTGAATTTATAGCCAAATTCAAAAAACAAAAATAAATTTTTAAAACTATTTTTTTTAGTTTTCAAATTTTTGCTTGATTTTTTAAACCATTGATAAAAAAGAGATAACAAATGAAAAAATTTGGAAGTAAAAGTACAATCTATAAGCTTAATTTTAAAAAAATATTACCAAATGTAACCTTAGTTTTTAGTTTGTTTTTTAAATTTAAGTTTGTTTCTTCACAAATTTCTTAATATGGTTTTCACTTATCTTGAAAAAAACATTTGAATTTTTGGTCAAGTTAAACAAAAGATACATAAAAAAATTTTAAACTATTTTTCTTGGTTTTCAAAGTTTATTTTTTTTAAATATTAATAGAAAGTGGATAGAAAAAAACATAAAACTTATAAGTGAAAATAGTGTTTATAAATTTATTTTTCATATATATATAAACAAAATAATTATCAAACAAATCCTTGAAATTTATTAAATATTGACTTAAAAATTTGTTTATTTTTTAAAAAATTGTTATTTATTAATATTTTTACTATAAATTTTGAAAATATATTCCCATATTACATTTTATTACATGAAAATTATTGTTATTATTTAATTAAATTCGATAAAAATTAACCTTCTTTCAATAAATAAAAAAATCAAATAAAACTTAAAAGTATATAAACTAAAATAATATTTTAAAGTTATTATATTAATGAGATCTTTTTAAATATAGAAAATATTTAAAAAATATATTTATATTTTATAAAAAAAAAATCTAAAAGTATTTTGTGTTTTGAAAAGTCTAATTTTTTTTTTAAACAAATTCTATTTATAAGAATTTTCCTATTTATTTAATACTCGCTGGAGTCTGAAATGCCATCAATTACGTCACTTTCCGTTTGTTTCTACTTTAGTTTCTTTATTTATTGGGGGGTTTGATTCGTCGTACAATTTAGTCAAAGATTATCAAAAAAAAATATTAATTAGTCAACCCCTAAAGTTAAAAAGCATCTTTTCCCTTCTTATTTAATTGTTTTTCAGTCTACTTTTTTAAAATAAAAAATAAAATGAATTGAATTCACTAGTTTGTAATCTTTTTGTATTAGTCCTTGGAAAAAAAAAAGAAGAAAAGGATCTTTTTGTATAAAAATTTAATTAAGCGCATGGTTAGGTTAGTCATTGCCGGCTTCCCCTTTTCCACGTGGCAGATTTATATTTGTTTTAAAGCGAAAGTGTTTTTAATAACAAAAATTAAAACAATACTTTAGATGGAAGTAGGGATGTCCATTTATCCCGCGGACCGTTGCCCCATGGGACCCACTCCCAACAAGGTGGAAAATCCCCGATTAGACGAAAAATGGGAGAGGAAACGGGAATAATTTTTTTCCTGTTGGCTAAACGGAAACCGGAACGAAGATTATATTTTCCGTCTCCGTCCCCACCCTAATGAATATATTACATAATAATAATAATAATAATAATAATAATAATGATAATAATGATAATAATAATGAGTTTATAATAATAATTATTATTAATTTATCTATATACTTTTTACAAAAAAAAAATGTGGCGTAAAAAGTTAGTTATTTTCTAATTTTCATTTCAACTTTTTTGTACTTTAATACATTTCTAAATTATTTTAATATTTAAGACTTTTTATCTTAAGTCATAAATGTTGTAATATTTAAATGGAAAACTTGACTATGATAGTGTAATATTTAAATGTTAACTTTTAGAAATTATAGGATTAAATTATATTTTTACACATATAATAGTATTATTTTTATAATGATTTTTTATATTATTTTCTTTGAATGAAAAATCTATTGGAAATAAATCATTTAATATATATAATTTTATTTGGTTGAGAATAAACAAAATTGTTAAAAATGAATATATTAAAAAAAAACAAACGGAAAAATTTTTCCTATGGGGACCGGGAATGGGGACGTCCCCATCCCTATCCCGCCCATGGACATCTCTAAATGGGAGGTTCAAACTCTTACTTTTTTCTTTTTCAAGTGAGGATATCTAGTTTATGACAACTAAACTATTCTTATGTTAGTTTTTTTTTTAATTTAATTAGTAGGAAAAACAATTAATCGAACATTTCTCCCATCGAATAAACACTAGAAACATATATATTTTTTTTATAAATATCTTAAAAGCTTAAAAAAAAAACTACTTATAAGTTTTATATTAAATTATAAGTTTAGTTTTTTAAACTTTTAAAAGTGTTTAACAGGTTCTTACACTTTTAATTTTTTGTGTTGATGGATCTTTAATAGATTTAATTTTTAAAAAAATTAATTGTTATATTAAATATAAATATAAATTTTATGTCTAATGAAACTAACTCGATGAATGAGAATAAATCCTGGAATTATTCTTTGGATAAACGGCTAGATTTTGGTCTTATACATCATTCCTATTTGATTCGTGGGTTAAACCTTAAAGGGTGGTGGTGTCTTTCATTAGAAGGGCCAAGTATGTATCAAAATGGAAGTGGAGTTATGTGTAGATATGTAAATGTGGAATATCTTGGTTTAAAATTTTAAATTAAGTAAAAAAAAAGATAGTCTTATGTAACGATTTTCTTTCTATTGAAAAAAATAGGTTTATTCATGTAACAAGGAAAAGGTTACTCGTTCCTTTATCAATAAAATATATAGCCATACAAAAAGAGATTGAGTGGAATATAATTGACTATGTGATAAAGTTCTAAAAACACCAGTTTCTTCTATATTTTGGACCTTAGCTCAATGGAACAATATACTACTGTTAAAATATGGAAGAATTGAAATCTCAAATAAAAAAAATTACACATGGATGGTATGAAATGTCTAAAAAAAAATTATTGAATGCGGACTACCAGAGTTATTACTAATTACATAATTCATTAATGAAAGATGTAAATAAAGTCAACACATACTAGATGAAATGATTATTATCTATTACAATAACGAATAATTGGTTTAACTGAATACCTAAACAAAATAGATGGATCCCTCCTTCATCCTAGGTCAATTGATCTTCTCCAATGAAAGATTTCTATATAGATAATATACATTTCAATTTTTTAAGCCTAATATCAATCGTTATGTGAATTTAAAATTTAGTAAAGTTCAAAATTTTAGTCTGACTTTTAAAATAGAACTTGAGTACATTTAAATATAATTTGAAAAATTTGAGCCGGGACACCCACGAACATATTAGAAAGAATTAATTGAAAAAAGGAAAAACTAAAACTAAAACTATAGATCTAAAACACTTTTTGAAGTATATAAAGTTTCAAAATTTCTTGGGAGGGGGGGGGCTAATAAATAAAATAGATCGATAGTTTGACATAGTTCAACTGATTAAAGTATTATCACATCGATCATAAAAAAGATAACTTGATAAATAAAAGTAAAGGTATTTCTTGTAGTACACAAATAAAGATGTTTAATATTCAAATTGCATAGTTTTGGCATACACTCACACGCACGCCAGGCACAAACAATGACACAACATTTACCTACTTACTAAGTAGTTTTTCGTTTTTTTTTTCACCTTTTTTTTTTTTTTTTTTTTTTTATAGTAAAGAAAAACTAAATCTCAAATGAGACTTGACACTACACAATGGGCTATTTCGATCAATAAAGAAGCCCAACAAACTATAGGTATGGGCTGAGCCAAACAAATGAGCCTATTACTGTAGCAGGTTGGGATCCAAAAGTAGTTGCGGAGGCCCATTTATATTCTTTTTATTCCTGCATTTACACGTCATCATTTCAAGAGTGAGAAGCTATGTCAAAACATGCATTATTTACTATCAATTTTAATTTAGTAAAAAAAAAAAATCGGATAGGCCAAAGTAAATTCAACTCAATGATAATTCACCTCCTTCCTCCTTAAAGGTGGGGGATTCAATCTCTCATCCTATAGCTGTTACTTAAAAAACATAAATGTTAGATAGAAAGATTTGGACTCATATACATTTTGAGCTATGTTTTTACATCTTTGTGTGGGTTTCTATTCTAGGATAAATTGCTTTCAAATTTTAAATTTGAAATGGGTTAAATTATAAGTTAGTACAAGGCTCTTCTAGTTTGTTTCATTTAGTATCTAGTATATGAAGTTTTAATTATAAGTCTAAAAGATCTATAATATATTTGAAAATTTTAAAAAACAATTGATTTATTACGTATGAATTTTAATTTTATATATAATGAAATGATATCTTTCAATCTTGTGTTGAGTACATTCATTGATTTTTTTTAAGGAAAAGAAAACTATCAAGTAGATCGACCTATTAGCCAAAAAAATCTATCAAACACAAAATTAAAAGTCTAATGACTTATTAAACACTTTAAAAAATTGCATTGCAGATTTTGGACATAAACGTAAAAGAATCTAGTTTTAAAAGGTTTTTAAAATCTAAAGAGGGACTTTAGTACAAAAATGAATTTTCTTTCTAGTCAATTTAAAGTTCCAGTTTATATTTAGAAAATACATCAAACCAATGTTACAGTCAAATTTTAGTATTTAAAGTGAAATAGAGAGAAGGCAGTGGCTTACAAGGCAGAAACAAAATGATACGGCATATGTTTCTTTAAAAAAGATGATAAGTCAGATGATAAAGTATTATTATTATTGATCAAAATGTGAAATGTTTGAATTTTCTTCCTCACATGCTATCGTAATAAAAGAAAAAGAAAAAACAAGGAACAAAATAAAACCAAAGGTTAAATTGTAATCTCTCACTACAATTTATGTAGGATCAATTAATTCGTAAAAAAAAATTAAATACAAGAGTAAAAATATTGAGCCAAAAAGAGGATGACTCAATCGACATCGAGTACATTATCAACCTCGACATCAAAGGTTTGATCTTCCACCCCATCTATTGTAAAAAAAAAATGTCATCATATCCACTTGATTTAGCAATTAATGTAATCAACAATTTAGTCTCCACACTTCACCAAATTAATATAATGATTTGGTATGTTTATTTCTAATTTTGTACGATTTAATATCAAAATTTTAAAACATATTAACTTAATCTATGTAATTTAAAATTTGTAACAATCAACTTCCTATAGAAAAAAAAAAAGAGTGAAATATCAATTATTATTACGTAACAGTGTAGCCCTCATAATAAATAAACACGCTTGGTTCGTAAATAATATATCAATCTAGATACGTAAGATTCTCCATTAAATTCTTACAAGTTTTTTTTTGGGCAGAGACAAAATGACTATAAATTTTAAACAATAGAAATTTAACTGTTACCAAAGTTCAGGTAGATTGAATCATTATTTCAGTTAATTAAAATATGGGGATACAATATTTCCTTTAAAACGTATTTCCAATGACGTGAAGTTAATATAATCAAAGTCAGGAACCTTTTCACTTCCAAAGTTTTAATTAGTTTTCTTTTCTTATTATTTAATTCTTTTTCTTTTCCGAAAAAAAGAAGGTTTATTATAGAGGTGATCATTTAAATCGAAAAAATAAAATTGAATTGAATCGAATAATACTAGAAACCGAATTATGCAATTCGGTGCGATTTGGTATAATTTCCAAACCAATTTAGCGGTTCGGTTCAGTTTCAAAACTGAAAACCAAATTGAAACCGAATCGAACCGCTTTCTAAATATATATGTATATATATATTTCATCAGATACAATAATAACAAGACTAGTCCCAAATTTTAACCAGAAACCAATATGCACACTTTTACAAGTGATTGAGAGATCCATTTCCACAAGTGAAAGTCAATACATACAATACATTTAATCATGAATTCAAATAAATGGCAAAAATATGGATAAATTGCAACTACCACAATGCAAAAACCACAATGAAAATATGGTGGTAGTTACAATTATATCCTCAAATTTTTCATTGTAAAAATTGAGCCCTCAAAATCATATAGGTGTCATCAAAATTGACCTCTCAAACTTACAAAATGGTAGAAATTATAACAATTGTTTGTATAAGTTTGGAGTTCCAACTTTTATCATTTAGGGGTCAAATTTCTAAGTTTGAGAGTCTAGTTTTAACATGTGTAGAAGTTTGAGGGTCCAATTTTTACATTTGAAAGTTTGAAGTGTAATTTAAAATAATTCACAGGATGTAAAAGAGGAACCAATTACCATTGCCTTTCAGGGGATAATTTAGTTGGACTACCAAATTCAATTGGCAATTCTTTCCAGTGCAAACTTGGCTCCCAATCTGCCTCTTCCAAAACCTTCAAAATTTCCTCTGCAACTATCTGACTTCCTTCTGCTGTTAAATGAATCCCATCTCTGAAATTAACAACAAACAACAGATTCAATCTCCATTGAAAAAGACCAAAGATTCATAAGCCATTTAATGCTATATGAACTAGTTACTATTACTAACGTGAAGCAAGAAGTGAGCCAGTCATCTCTTTTCTGAATTGCAGACCAAACATCTATGCATTTCACGTCAATCTTCTTACAAAGTTCTTTACAGGCCTCGGCATATTTACGACAGGACTCCAACGTTCGACATTCAGCGTGCTCCTCACTGGTTCAATCAGGAAACAAAATAACATTTTCCGGTTGAAACAAAACAAGGGGAGAAACAGACAGCATAGCATGTTCATAATCAATATAAGCACCTCAGTTTTTCTTTAATTAGAGCATAGCTCACGGGCGGAGCTGTGAGGAAGATGACTCGGGTTTTCTCTGAGAGGCTCTGATGAATGTTTGAGACAAATAAGCAAAAGAAAAAAAGAAAGCTCATTGATGCAAAAATTAAGAGTGTATGTGTTAGCAATTCACCTTGAGATGAATGGCTATCTTCTTCATGTTCTCAACATATTCAGGAAGTGGCACAAAAGAGGTCTGGGAAGAAGGGAAAGGAAGCACAGCATCATTGCCACCAAAGTAGACTATCACTAACGAAGGTTGAATGGCACTGTCCTGAGTGGCAACATATCTTAAAAAACATTAGCTTCAATGTATCCACCCAACTAGAGCCTATTTGGATTGACTAGAGAAAAAATATTTTTCGAAAGTCGATTTTATTTGAACTCCTTTTGAATGGTTGAGATTGTTGAAACATGTTTTGTTAAGAATGTTTATGTACAAAAAACATCAACATGATCTTGAGTTTAGATTTTGATTTAGCATAGTATCAAAACAAAAGGTAGTGTATTTAAATTTTGGTATTTTCACTTCAAAACATTATTCAACAGTGAATATGAACTACTATTCAAGGTGACTGTCATAAATAGGCAAATATTCATTTTAAGACATTTTGCAAAAAAAAGCTATTCAGTTAGTTTACTGTATCCTCGAATTAAAGCTTGAGAAACATTATGAGAACAATAACAGCAGTGTACCTTTGGAAAGACATGATGCAGAACCCGTAGAGCCTGTCTAGAATTCCAACCACTATATCCGCGTAGCAAGATATCTGCCTGTGGAGTTGCAAAGAAACTTAGGAAACCAATAAACATACATGATCCCACACATTAAGCTCTTAGAACGGATCAAAATCACTCCAAAACACTCATTTAATTGTTAAAAACCCAATTTTAATGATATGAAAATCAGGTTTTAAATGATTTTGAATGATTAAATTCATATTTTAGAGTGATTTTGAATATTACCAAAAAAAAAAAAAAGTGATTCTAACCATTCTAAGATCAATATCAAACATACCCTTAGTCTATTTTGGTCCTGTATTATCAAAATAGTAGCCACTCTAAGTATATATACTAAAATTGACAGAACACTAAGTACAGTACATGAAGTGAAGATTTAAACCAAATTCATAAACGAAATTCCAACGAAGAAACCGTTGGTGGATGGTACTCCTCAACCACACCATTTTCGATAAACAAACTTAATTGAAACAAGAAGAACTCGATCGAGAATAAGCATGAAAACAAGAAATAACTAAGAATCTTGAGAAAGAGACTAAGAAGAAATACCTTACGGGCGTATAAATCAGCAAGAATCGAACCCCATCCGCCATCGCCAAAGCTCAATTGAACGATGGAAGAACCAAATAGCACAAAAAGAGGTCTCGCCGGCCCTACCATTTTCGCAAATCCAGGCCCGACTGAAGCAAACGATGATTAACTAAAAATTAAGCATAAAGAAAAATCAATAGTAATTCAATACAGAAATATAAGAAATAAGGCTAATCGAATAGAGATTATTAGAGATCAGAGAAATGAATCAAATACTGTTGATCTGACTCCAACGATACGCCTTTATCCACTGCTGTAGAAGAAAATAGTCTCTCACAGCTTCAATTCTCGTTTGTTTGGTGGACCCTAGTAGATTCATTCCCCACCCAATTTATAGCAAAATTATTCAACCAAATGTCACAATATGACTGCTTCTTAGTATTTGTTGGATTAGTTTCCAAAAATGTGTATGTTTTTCCGGGCGTTGCTTATTATAGTCCATGTAGAGGATAAATTAGAAAGTAATCAACGGAAAGATTTCAAATAGTTTTACTTTACATAATTGTAGGTTATAAATAGTTGCAAACGCTATCATTATACTTAGAGCCCTAAATATGAAGTTGAACTATAATAATCTACTCCACCAACTTCAAGTTGAGGTGACAAAAATGGTAATCTTTCTTTTCAGGTATAGACTGTAGGTTCCTCTTTCGACGAACCCTCAATGAAAGGGATTAGGCAATACCATAGTATAACTTCTTTCTTTTAGTCTCCAGCTCGTACAGATAAATAGTGAAGAGGATAACTGGGAAGAATTCTCTCACCTATTCTTCGAATTAATGTTTTTGTCACCTAAGTCTTTCGAGTGCTTTCCTTGTCTGTCATTTTTGTCTGGTTGGTTTTTCTGTTCTCACATATGAAAGGGGCTGTATAAGTCTTGATCATGTGGTTGGGGTATCAATCTGTAGTTACTGTATATGCGACTGAAACACCCAGGTATATCTGCTATGTATGGCTCATTGGCTAAGGCTGGCTTAAATGGGCTTGACTTAGATGACTTAATAGATGACTTAATCTGCATAATCTACTGAATCTAGTTAATAGATGGTTAATCTACGTAATCTACTTAATATAGATGTATTTATATGCTTATTTATAGCAGTTGAATATGATGCTATGGAGGTTGTAAATTTAGTTAACAACTGTTTGTCGAACTTATTCTAAGTGAAGCATGCAGTTGATGAAACTAGTGTTTGGCTAGGCAGTTGGAAATTGTATTCGTCTCTTTCTTGTCCTCGTGTTCAAAATTTGGTTGCTCACTCTATTGGTTGTTGCTACTCGTTTTTTTTTTCCAAACAAAAAATCAAGTAACTTAAATAACTACTATTAAAAATCTTTGATTTAAAGAGTTAAATTTCTCACTAATTTTAATTGACAATTTAAAAATCATTCAAATTTTCTAAACAGAATAATTACCTAATAAATTATACATATATATATATATATAATCTAAATTTAAATGTTTAACTCAAACATATTCATTACGTCAGTATTAAACAATAAAACCTAAATTTTAAACATAATACTTATATTAAGGTGTAAAAAAAGTCGAAAAACCAAACCAATCCAAACCGATCCAATGATTTGGTTTGATATTTTATACTTATAAAATTGGATATATTGGTTTGTATTTGGAGAACGCAAAAAAATATTGGTTTGAATCAATTTTCGATTTGAAAAATCAATCAAAACCGAACCAAACCTATGTACCCTTAAGAATAAACTCTAACATAATTTGTCTTTTAGTATTTTAATTATTATGGTGCACAAATATTTGTTGTTTAGAAAAAAAAAAAAAAAAGACCGATTATTATTTGTATGTTTTATTTTATTTAAAAGAGTACTAAAAAAAAAACAAAAATGAAAATTTTCAATCTATAAGAAAAAAGAAATAGACCAAATTCTAATTTAAAATTAACAAAAGGAACCATTCAAAACAAAGTAGAAGTAAAAATAAAAATTTGACAAAAAAAAAAAAAGAGAATATACCAAAAATCAAGAACCAAACCAAATAAAAATCAACCCATTAGTTTTATTCTTTATTGGATATCGGATTCGGGTTTTTTTTTTAATAAAAAAAAAAAACCATTCGTTTGGCTTGGTTCTTGGTTAGCCTCAAAATCGACAAAACTTAACTAACTACCACCCCTAGCCTACATCATAATAATAATAATAATTATACTAAATTAAAAAGGGTCAAACAAGGTAGGGATAAAGATTAATGGATCCATGTTTAGCTTATAGGAAAATTTTTCCCATTTCCTCTCCTATTTTCAATTCCCACCAAAAGGGGAATCTCCATCCTGTTAAAAGTTGGCTCTTGTGGGCAAAATATGAACACTTCTAATCACGATAAGTGGAGAATCAGACCATAGTCTTTTTAGAAAGGTAATTGGGTGTCTTATCCATACACACTTGCCTTTCAAAATTGTATTTAATAGGTGAATTTGAAATTTATATTTTATATAATGTTGAACAATTCAAACCGTTAAAGTGAGTAAAGCTTAGCGATAATGAACATGTACTACCTTCCTTAAAATTTGAGATTCAAATCCTCCATACTCCAATTTGTTATGCTACACTACAAGAATTTTGGCCTTTAATGTCGGTTGAAAAAAGTGAAATCGGATGTATAATGTCAGTTTTGTTTTTTTTTTTAAAAAAACACAGATCTTTAATGTCGGTTTTAAACCGACATTGTAGGGGTACCTTTCCGTTTAATTTTTCCCTCTTCACTCTCCCCCTATTTTCTTTTTCCTCTCATTCTTACACTTCCCTCTTCAGACCCTCTTCTTTCTCACTTCTCTCTTCCAAACCCTTGCCAGTGGGTAGCGTAACCCGCGCTGCCGTGCAACCCGTGCAGGTCTGTCGTGGTGTAGAGGCTTCCGTGCAGGTCTATTCATCGTGCAATTCGCGTCGCCGCACCCAGTCGCCCGGATCTGAAGTCCAGATCTGAAATCGCCCGGATCCGTGTGCCACCGTTCGTCGTTTGATCTGAAGTCTAGATCTGAAGTTTGCTGTTCGTCGTTCATCCAGATCAGTATGCTCTTCTTCTCTTTCCTCTCTTAAACTCACAGTAATTTTTTGTTCTTATGTTACGCCTCTCAATTGTTTGTGTAAATGTTTCAATGTTACGCCTCTCAACTTTCCTCTCAGCGCTAAACGATCGTGTAGGTATGCGCGGGCGCTGGACAATCGTGTAGGCGGACGCTAGACGATCGTATAGCAGGTGCGAGGGCGCTAAGCGATAGACTACACGATGGCGCTACGCGATGGGCATGAGCACTAGACGATGAGCAGACATGTTGATCCGTGTGCTGCCATTCATCGTTCGATCTGAAGTTCACCGTTCGTCGTTCGTCCAGATCAGTATGCTCTTCTTCTCTTTCCTCTCTTAAACTCACAACAATTTTTGTTCTTATGTTACGCTTTTCAACTGTTTATGTAAATGTCTCAATGAAAGCCAGCTGCGGTTTCGCTTCAATATGTCTCTCTGCTCTTAGATTTGGGCCTACTTTTTATGTGTCTATGGCCTTTGAAATTCGATTTGATTAATGGTTTTGTTGTATTTGATACATTTGTTGAAGTACTGGCAAGAGACGTTGCCAAGAGTTGCTCCTGCGTTGGGTATGCGTGAGCAAGAGCAGTGAAAGCGAAATGTTGAGTGCAAGGCACTGGGTAGACGATCGTGTAGCAAATGGGTAGCGCTACACGATGAGGTAGGCGATTGTGTAGGTGGGCGCTGGACGATCGTGTAGCAATGCGGGGAGCTAAACGATGAGGTAGACGATCGTATAAAAAATGCGTGGAGCTACGCGATGTGCTAGAAAATCGTGTAGGCGGGCGCTGGATGATCGTATAGCAGATGCGCGGGCGCTAAGTGATAGACTACACAATGGCACTATGTGATAGGCATGAGCACTAGACGATAGCCGTGCTGCGCTAGACGATGAGCAGACGCACTACACGATAGGTGGAATGCTAAGCGATAGGCGATGACATTAAACGATATGCGAATGCGTTAGACGATAACGCGTCAACGCTAAACAATGAAGGTAAACAATGGGCGCAGTAGCTAAACGATAGTCTATGCGCGAGATCGTTTACTAAACGATTGAGCTACACGATGGGCCGCTGGAGCTAAGTGATAGATGCAGGAAATAAACGATTGATTGGCTTAAGAACATGTGCATTATGCTAATTAAATACACTAAAAGAATGTTTGACTCATCGTTTTAATAAGTTTTAGTTGATGACTCACAGTTTTAAAAAGAAGATTCTCTCATTTATTCAACTATTGAGTTTTCTTATTTTGCAGGTGCAACAAATGAGTAAAGATTTGGTATCGCAACCTCTTTATGCTTTTTCTTGGAGAACTCTAGTAAAGAATTTTGCCTTGAATGTACCATTTATATACATTCCCAATAAACACGGTTAGTTGAATATGTATTCTGATCACATTTTCACTTTCAATCCTTTGTCTTAAACCCTTTTTGTTTGTGATTCTTTGAACAACAGTGGTCAAACAAAGATGCCTATAACCAAACACTGCTGAAGCTGAGGGGGTCTATCCAAGAAGAATTATGAAGGGATCCATACTTACCAAGTGGAGAGGGAAAGTAAACTCATAATGTTTGTAAAATCATAACGTTTGTATTACTTGTAATTTGTATTTTCAATGGCTGAATTATTGTACGGCCTTTTGAATTATAATTTTATAGCAGAATTTGTGGATTAAATATAATAGATTTACAATCCATACATAAATAATATGTCATAGCCACAACGTTCGATAATGATGTGTCATGTTATACTTTTTGACCAAAAAAATGGATTCGACAATGGAATTAAAAAAAAAACAGATAGATTTGGGTTTCGGTTAAGAATTAAAAAAAAAAAAAAAAAAAACACAGGCTTTATGTTGGTTGGAAATTTCACTGAAAATCTTTAATGTCGGTTGGAAATTTCACTGAAGGTCTTTAATGTCGGTTGCAGCCGACATTGAAAGCTATGTTATTGAAGCCCTTTAATGTCGGTTTAAAACTGACATTAAAGACAATCGACATTAAAGGGCTTTAATAACACTATCTTCAATGTCGGTTGTCAACCGACATTAAAGCCCTTTAATGTAAAAACATTATGATTTTACAAACATTAAAGCCCAAATTTTTTCTAGTGTAAAAACAGTTCATGAACATTAACGGTATATTTAGATTATTGACTTTCTAAATGCTTAAATAAATGTTTCTGTTTTAACTACTTAGTATTTATAAAATTGATTCAAACATGCTCTAAAAGTGTTTAATAAGTTTTTTTTCCCCTTTTGTGAAGTATAGTTAAAAGAGAAATATTTAGATATTGATTGGACAATACTTATTTTTGTCATGTGACAAATATTTTTATAAATTAATTTTTTCTTTATTATGTAATAGAGGAGAACGACATGAGATAAAGTCGTATCTAATCATCTCGTCAAAATGACTATTCTTGACATGATCGGACAAGATATCAAAATTTATATTCTAAATTTATAGTCATTTTCTTATCCTTATTTGTAACTTAATATTTACGTTTCGAGATATAAAAAAAATCATATTCCATGTTTCTACTCATTATCTATGATGCGGTATTTATAAATACATTAACATTATATAATTTGTCATCTTTAGCATTCGATATATTCATTTTCCACAAAAAAAAAAAAAAAAAAAAAAAGTGCAATATTTACTCCCTAAGAATAGTTCAACTTATTAGATAAAGTATTGATTTTTTTATTGAAAAAAAACGAAGAAAGGAGACATAACATTTAATATTTAAATAAAGACCGTTTATAAAAATTATAATTATCAACTTGAAAATAGTTCAACTTATTAAAACATTATATTAAAGATCAAAGTTCAAACTCTATCTCCTCGTATAGTTGAATTAAAAAACAATAACAGAAAACAATATTGAAAAACTGAATATTAGATAGTAAAATTACTACAAACAAGTACATTTTGAAATCTGTGGAGATGCAAATTAAAAGTTAGTGCATAAATAAAAATAAAAAATTAAGCCTAAAATGAAATAAATCAATAATAACTCTGAGTGTTTAATACTCTTTTTCTTGTACCAAACAACAAATTGCAATTTAAGTTGGAAAATTCCCTTGGTGTGAACTGTGAAGTATTCAAATGCAACCTCGGCAAAAACCAATTGATCTTTTCAAAATATAAAATAAAATGAGTAATTAGTCTCATGGAACTTAAAAGAATAAAGATACATGTCAATTGCGTTGAATTATAAAGTCTTTATTTGCATATGGTTGGTGATATTTTCTTTTCCAAAATATTGATTTATTAATGGTAATTAATAATTTTTCATTTTTTTAAAAACAGAAAATGCTTATAATTTTTTTTTTTATATATATATATAAGACAAAAGTTAGAGTTGACTTTAAAAGCTATAAAGATATTAAAATTTAATATAACATAATTTCGTGTATAGTTTATTAGTTTATAATAGGTTCCAATCCTATTTTAGTCTTTAAACTTTGAATCTTGTTCTACTTTGATCCTTAAATCTTTTTTAAAAAATATTTGTTTAGTCCAACTTTTAAAAAGTATTTATTTTAGTCTTTACTATTAAAATTATGTTAATTCTTCAACAGAAATGTTATGGAGCTTGTATTTTTGGATTATTAAGCTCTAGATGTATTGAACAAGATGAAAATGAAATAAAATGTCAACAACCAACCTGTCAAGATACTAAACAATCAAAATTTTGAACTAAAAATGTCATTTAAATTCTCTGACTTTGCCACCTTCAAAATTGAAACTCTAGATTTGTTAGCGTAGCTAAGTTTTGGTGACCTAGTCATCTCGTCATTTTGTTAAAGAGTTAACAAAAATCTTCATTTATCAAGAACTAAAATAAGGACTTTTTAAAAGTTTAGGGACTAAAATGAATATTTTAAAAGTTTAGGGATCAAAATAAAATAATATTCAAAATTTAGGGACTATAACGAACATTTTTTAAAAGTTCATAGATCAAAATAAGATTTAAACCTTATAATATTGCTCAATTTTTTTGAAAGATTAAAAAGTCTAAATTTGAAAAAGGCAAGTTTATTAGTTTAAAATAGGTTAAATTGTAAATTTGATCCACATTTTTTAGAAAAAAAAATAGAATTAAACCCTATGATTTATAATTAGAGTTTTTATAGTTTCTCATAAATATTCTTTATAAGATTTTATTTCAGAATTTTATCAAACACTATGGGCTATTTATGGGATTGTAGGTAAATTCAAACTTTTAAAATTATAGGAATGAGATCTTTTAACTTTTTCAAATCACGATAATCAAATTTATAATTAAACCTTTTAAAATTTTTCTAATTTTTTTTAAAAAGATTATAGTCTAATTTTGAAAAGGCATGAGACGATAAAATATATAATTTCTATTTTAAATGTCTTAAAAATATGAAGTAAAAAAATAATAAAGGATAAAACTCCGATCCCATAAATAATAGGAGATCTTCAAAAATAAAAAAACTTATAAAAATTATTTACATAAAATAACAAAATTTTAATTGTTAGTGGAGGCGGATAGATCTCTACCATACAATGTGATAGAAACGAATAGAAGTTTATCAATATTTTTTTTTCTATTTTTATAAATAGTTTGACATTTTTTTATCGATGAAAATCTTCTTAATTATTATTATTATTTAAAAAAAAAAAGAAAAAAAAAAGCATCCCTCAGAATTTGTGTTGATAACAAATTCTAAAAAGGAGGGAATCAAAAAAGTGAAATTTTAGAAAGGAACAAAATGGGAATACCCACCACTTGGAAAAAGAAGACATTATTATATAAAAATTTGTGAGTTTATTTTTCTTTTCTTTTTTTTTCATGTTTTTTTAAAGGAAAAAAACAATTTGTGGTTTCTTTTGAAGTGCTAGGAGATTTTTCTTTTCTTTCGACAGAAAGTGCTTGGAGAATTGTGACCATAAGCCTTTCATTCATAAAATAAAACAAATTACCATCGATCATGCCATTCAAATATATTCTAAAAAAACCATGCTAATCAAATTATCAATTGATTGAATGAAATATTTTTATTTGATTTTTTTTAATAATATTGAATTAAATCTCCAACGATATTCACTTATTAATTCGTTAATTCAGACTATGGATAGTCTAAAAATAATCATAGCTTTTGAATTTTAAATAAAATCATCATTTTATGTTATATCAAATAAGATATCACTTTGTATTAAAAAAAATTGAAGCATTTCAAGGATCTATGATGATATAGAAGAAAAAAAAAGTGCGAGAGAAAAATCTTTAGTGAATATTTGCATTTTAGCTTTTTTCTTCAATAAAAATGTGTTTTACTTCAGGGATTGACATTTGAAAATTTTATCAACTTAGTTCTTATACTTCTAACATTTTTTTAATGCAATAAGTATAGGATTGGGGATGAAATTTCTAACATTAAAGAAGTATGTAAATTACAGTTGAAATAAGCTCATTTTGGTTTCTACACATCAACATTAAAATAAGAGTGAATATGTGACAAAATTTAATGAGTATACAACATCTTTAATTTTTTTTCTTTTTTAAAATTATTTTTATGTGTAATAGATATTGTTTTAAAAATATTTTTTTAGTACAACAAGTATGGAATATGGAAATTTAAATCTTCGATAAGAAAATGATTTGTATGTATCAATTACCCCTAAGTTATTTTTTAAGACATTTATTGTTTATTTAAAACAAAATTTGATGAATAAATACTTTATATGAAAATTCAAGTTGTTTCCAAATTATAAAAAAAAAAAAAAAAAAAAAGAACCAACTTATTTATAAATATAGCAATATGCCACTATCTAATTAGTAGTAGATCGTGATAAACATCTATCGGTGTTTAATAGACGTCTATCACAGTCTATCGCCCACTGAAAAATATCTATTCACGGACTATCACTAATAGACAATAACATTTTGCTGTACTTAAAAATATTTGTAGCAGTTCTACTATTTAAAATAACTATCCAAAATTCCAAATTTAAACTACAAATCTCTTGGTCACTAACACATATTACATGGTAGTAAAAATGGTCAATTTTGTGTCAAATAGATATGTACAATTATAATTTAAATAGTGACGAAATAAACATAAAACTCACAATTTAATGGTCAAATCGAGTATAATTCAATTGGCATCCGGACGAAGGTGTTGGTAATCACAAGATGAATGATTTCAGCACTAATTTTTTTAACCTAATTTGAAGGTGGTTGGTAACCGCCGTGGATGGAGGTTGTTCAAGCTTCAACGTGGCGTCCATTGCAAAAATTAAGAGTGGATAACGTATCGTTGAATAATTCAAGGAATCTGAAAAAGAAAAATGCATGGAACACAGATGACAAATGTTTGGACGTTTGGGTCTGGATTTTTGTGTAATTTAAGTGGAAGACCAAATGCATTTAATTTGTTTTTCATTTTTTCAATTATATATTAAAATGGTTTTTTTTTCCCATTTTACACATTTTTATCTAGTAGCATGAATTTTTTAAGTTCTTGTTTTTTCTTTAGATATATAGCATATGACATTGAAATGATATTGTTTGGAACTTATGTGTCGACTTTAACAATATGTTGGATTGAAATTTTTTATTTTATTTTATTTTATGATGGATAGTAATATGTGGTTTAAGTTGAATTTCTAAATTTATAAGTTTTACTGTCATAAAATGGTTAAATACATTGTATCTCTTAATAGCATGCATGCATTAGAAGTCAAATTCTTAAAATAAAAAAAAAAAAAACGAAAAGATTTAGAAAATACATTGTACCTTTTAAGAGCATGTATGCATTTATATCATAATTATTATTATTGTGATAACCGAGGTGAAGTAATATTCTGAAAAAAATTTATAGCGTGTAAATGGTTATAGATATATGAGAGATCATATAAATGAAAAAAAAAAAAAAAAAATTAAGAAAATGTCTCAAGAGTGGATTTAAAACATGCATAATCCACGCGTCTTGCTGTTTTTCTTTTCAATTTAAATAAAATAAAATTGCAATTTTCGTTCTATACTTTACACATATTTTGTTATATATATATATATATGTGTGAAAATTTATATAAATGAATACGTATATGTTAATTTTTGTTGAATTATGATTATTTTGATTACTCTCATGCTAAAATTAAGAAGTTTATGTCAAATCCAACATGATTTAATTGGCATATGAATATACTAGAAACCACAAGATCCATAGTTCGTGTCTCCTTCTCAATTGTACTTAAAAAAAAAAAAGAATTTTATTAATAAATTTATTGAAGAATAATCAAGAGATATTAATCTTACAATTTTAAGATATGTCAAGAACAAAGATGTTCCTCGTTCTGGAGTATGTCATACTCCTTAAAATCAATTCTAAATCGACATTATAACTTAGATTTGCCAGTTTACATTTAATATGTCATACTTCCTAAAACAGACTCAATCAATTTACAACGAAACAAGACCAATATTTGAGTATCAAACACATGGTGAGAACAATTGTTAGGGGTCGTCAAAGTTAAGCTTAAGCCCGTTTGAATGGCCCAGCCCAAGAGACCCTAAGAATCTGCACATTGCCACCGATGATATGCCATACCAACATTTCCCACGCTGACAAATGCCAATGGCATCCATATCCCAAGTGGTATACGCAATGGAACTTATAAATAAACTTGCATCACCATGCAGCTATTTCGTACTTAGTCGACTTAAACACTTCATTCGCTAATATAGGTATCATAGTGTGTGGTTTAATACCATATCGGTATGAGTTTCTTTTGCATATCAATTCATCTACACATGCACACCTCATAGAGCAATTTGCCCAAAAATATGGTTTAACAACAATAATGGGAAGAACTTTCAAATTTTTGGAGAAACTTTCCTTACTTCTATAGCTTTGAAAAAGATAGTGATTTTTTTTTTTCAAATAATGTTATTTTAATAAATAATGACAAAAATATGGTTGAGGGAAAAATAATGACAAAAATAGGGTTAAGGAATCGTGGACTTGATACATAATTTAGTCAAAATCGTGTACTCCATCCACAATTTTAAACTCTGCATGACTACCACATTGAAGACTCCATGTTAAAATTCGTGGACAGGGTCCAAGAGTTCCACATTGTAGATCGTGGATCCTGTCCACAAGTTTCAAAAAAAAAAAAAAAAAACCTCTATTTCACCGTCGCTTCACTCGCTTTATTTTTTTCTAAATGAGGCTTTGGCCGGATAGGATTCTATCGCCCAAAAATACACCCCATTAAAATGAAACCACGAAAAAAACTAAATAAAATTAAAATCTGTAGCTTGTTATTTTTTTGGGTGTGAATTTGAAACGTGATTGTTTAAAAAATTGAATAGAGAGTGGCAGAAATTGTGGCCAACTCCACAAAAATTTCTCTGCTTATATTATTTAACTTTCGTACTTGGTTTTTATTCTCATTTTCTCCCCTCAAAAGCAAAAAATCATTAGGATTTTCTTTTGAGTTTTGCTTGTATCTCTTCAAATTCAGTTATCATTGCCAAAGAGAAATCACCAGAATGTGATGGGAGTAATGATTCAATGAGTTTTCTGTTGTCAATGGGGTATATCCTTGGAATTTTCAATGGGATATATCCTTGGCCAATAGATATCTGAGAACCGTGTCCTGTAAAAACCTCACTTAGAACAGTGAAACGAAGATTTTTCTTTTTTGAAACTTGTGGACTGCGTCCAGTCAGAATTTGAAAAAGAAGATGAATAGGGACAAATTCTCAAGCTGATTTTTCTTATTGAAAGAAGGGCAGAATAAACCCAAATTTATAAAGATTTCCCAAATTAGGGTTACACCAATAATTAAATAATGAAATGAATATGGAAGAATAAAAATAATTGAGAGTGTGTTAAAGGTTGTTGAAATCATAAAGGAAAAGAATAAAGTCTGTTGAAATCAAATCATAACAGAATGTCTGAGCATTTATCAATCCATCGTGGCTCTTTTGTGTGATGTGGCAGTCTCCAATTGATGTGTCTTCTTTGACCCATCCTTGGTGGCAACATCTCTAACATACCCCCTAAAACTTATCGAGAGTTCAACGACTCCAAGTTTGGATCGTAAGCGCGCAGAAAAATTGAGAGTGTGTTAAAGGCTTCGTGAGACAATCAACCAACTGGTCAGAGGATGGTATATACCTGATTTCAAGTTTGACGTTGAGAACCATATCTCCACAAAATGCACATCTATTTCAATGTGTTTAGTCCTAGCATGAAAGACAAGATTATTTGCTAACGCCCCTGCACTAACGTTGTCACAGCAGATGATAGGTTTGTGAGGATAACTGTTGAATTTCAGTGAGAAGTTTCTGAAGCTAAACAATCTCCGAGGCTGTGTGCAAGAACACAATACTCGGACTCTGTGTTGGACCTTGCTATTGTTGTTCGTGTCTTTGAAGACCAAAAGATGAGGTTATTACCAACAAACACACAGTAGGCAACCACCGATTTTCTGTTGTCTATACTTGATGCCCAATCAATATTTGAGAAGGTTGATACTTCAAGGGATGGACTAGGTTGAAATAGTAATCCATAGTGCTTTGTGCCAGTGACATACCGAGTGACTCGTTTCATTGTTTGTCCTAAATCTCGTAGGGTTCTGTAGTTTGTAAACACTTGTATGAACAAACATCCTGTGATTTATAATATATGATATTTTATTCACATCGGTCTATGAAATACTTTATATTTTAGTTGCATTAAGCACAAACCAATAAACTAATTGTTGGGGTTGATGCCCTAAAGTCTCGTATCCTGTAGTTTGTAAATAGTTTGTACGAACGCTTGTGATGTATAATATTTGATATTTTACTTCACTTCTTGATTTTGCTCATCTGAATGTTTTATTTGCTTTACCACAAATCAATAAACCTAAAATCCTTGGTTATTTGTATGTAACTTAAGTATGTATGTGATGACATACAAGTGGATCATGTCTTAAGTGATAACCAAAATGGTCTGTAGTATATGTATATAAGAGGGAAACCTTATCCTAGTAACGCTATGGATGCGGCCCGCTTTATGGAATAGTTATAAGTATTGTGACTTGTCACATATGGTTTGATCCTGATCATTCATGTTGGAGACATGCGAGCGGGGGCATCCTATACAAAGAGTTTGTATAATACCTGACCACGAAGTGTTAACATCTCGTTATATAACATCGTTCATGACAGAGACTTCACTTCACTAGGATGACCATATGATCTCAATCCTGAGTGAGTTGGGAACTTTTGCCATTGAGGGCGATCCTTTGATTTACATGGGTGTGAGTGGCCAGGTCGCCGACTCAAACCTACCACTTTGGGGATTCGTCTGATTTGAGAGATGGGAACTCAGCTACACAAGATGAAATTCACTCCTTCCCCAAAGTAGGGGTAAGTAGATAGATAACTCCCTTAAGGACTGATTCTAGGGCTTGAACGATGTGGCGCCACACATCTTCTCATAGCCCGAGAGGTTTTCACACATAGTTGAACTATGTTGTATTGTTCATTAGAGGGATCAGTGGTACTTAAGGAATGAGATGTAACTATAGGGGCAACACGATAAATTGGCCCAGCTGTACTTATGAGCATCTGTGAAGGGTTATCGTACTTATGATTGGTTATATCCGATGGACACAGAAATATATCTCTGATAAGAAGAGTTCAGTCGTCAGTCTTTAGTGGAATGTCTGGCAGTTAACTAATGGTGGATCTCGTGGTTAAAGAGTTTAATCAGCTATTCATGTACCATTGGAGCTTCGAGCCATAGGTTCATAAGGTCCCCTTGGTAGCTTGGATAAAAGTTGAGAATCAGTTTTTTGGTCAATTTGAAATGTTCAAATTGACAAGAGGGAGTTCGATTATATATGATATAATTGAACTGGTTAATTATATATTATATGATTGAGTAAATGTATGAGACACATTATTTTAGAGGAAATTTAATATAAATATGATTTATATCAAGTAGAGGAGAAAACACTATAGTTGATATATGATCAGTTAGAGGGAGCCATGATTTTCTCTAAGATAGATTTGAGACTAGGTTGTATTTCATGGTCATTTTGAGTTATGAATTTTTGAAGTTAGAATAGAGAATGGGTGAGTAAGCAAACAGCTGTTTGGGAAGATTAAGCAGGCAGCTCACCATAGTGAGTGAGAGTGAGCAAGAGATAAGAGAATGAACGAGAGTGAGAGAGAGATAAGAAAATGAGCGAGAGCGAGAGTAAGTTAAGGAAGAGGAGGATCTCGCTAAGGATGAAAATCTCGCTGGAAAAGTCACAAATCTCGCTAAAAGTCACAAATCTCACTGGAAAAGTCATAAATCTTGCGAGAAGTCACAAGTCTCGCTAGAAATGGTAAATCTCGCTCATGAGGGTGATCTCGCTCATAATGATCATCTTACTAGTAATGTTGTTTTTTTGGTGAAAGTTTCATTAGTAAGTGAGCTACTTAAAGTTTTTTGCTGAGAATTCTAAGGAATCTAACTGAGGATTATGTTCTTTTAGGCTGAGAAGAGCTAAGAGAGGCATAAAACTGTTTAAGAGCCCCAACGAGATGTGGGTGACTATAAATGACTTATAAATGGTTTATAAATGGTTTATAAATATTTTAATAATCCATGCTTTATTGACAGTTACCTTTATGTTGGTTATTTTACAAGAAGTTCCAAGCAACGCATTTATCTAAAGTTTATAAACGCATGCTAGTTACAAAGTTTATGAAATATGCTTTGGTACAATGGTTGAACCATGGTAGTTTTTAAAAGGAGTTTCTATGACATGTTTATGTTACAAGTATTTGTATTTAAAGCATATGTGCTCTTGATGTTGTTGAGCATGCGTTAGCAAATGATGTTCTTGTGAAAACTATGATTTATGAGATTAAGCTTTCAGTAAGCATGTTTTATGAAAATATTTTCTTATCAAGTATTTTCAGCTCAATACTGAAGTACAAGGAGAAGGTATCCGAGTTGTACTATCTAGTTTCAGTTATGTTATGATTCTGGTACTGAAGTACTTAAAGAAGGTATCAGAATAATTCACTCAGTTTAGTGATAAGCAGTAGTACCCTGCCTCAGTTATGATCCTTGACATCAGGATCCAGTTTTCTCTACGTGCACGTATGACAGTTAATCAGTTCAGTAGAATTGAACAAAAGGGTTCTTTCCTGGCATTGGTTGTAAGGTGCTGAACAAAAGGGTTTTCACCCCAGCCCAGGCTTATATTTGAGAGATCGAACAAAAGGGTTCTCTCTTAAACATGATACTCGACGATAAGATTGAACCACGAGGGTTCTTTCTTAACATTGGCTAGAAGATGCTGAACAAAAGGGTTCTCACCCTAGGCCAGGCTAATGTTTGAGAGATTGAACAAAAGGGTTCTCTCTTGAACATGATATCCAACGTTGAGAGATCGAGCAAAAGGGTTCTCTCTCAACCGGAAATCAGTTCAGCTATGTTTTCAGATACAATGGTTTTTAAAGTTTTATGTACACGTTTGCTTGGTATGTTTTAGTTCCATATTATGTTTTCTAGCTTTCAGTTTAAGCATGAGATTTATGTTTTATTAAGTCACTCACTGGGTGAGTAGCTCATTCTTTCAAATGTTTTTCTTTTCCCAGATAGTGGTCATCTCCCCAGAGGTTAGTTGTCATCCTGCTCTGCCACTCAAGGACTCCAGTTAAAAGTCCAAAGTCTAGAGAGAAGTTTTAGGTGTTTACTCTGTAAATGTCTGTACATATGTGTTACTCATATTAGGGACTAGTAAAGTATATTGGGACCGCTAAACTCTGTATGTGTTAATATGATGTAATTATGTTGTTGTTGATCCCTAGTGTTATAAGGTTATTTTAAAGTTTCATTAGTTTGGTGAATGTTATATATGTATTCCAGGGATCTAAGTAGGTTAAGGATGTTAGTTAGGCAGTAAGTGCCACAAAAGGGTTGGTACTTACTGTCATCACATTCATTTCTGGATTAAGAAGGGTAATTTGGGAGGGGGTGTGATAGAGGGTTTCGAATGGTGGTGTCATCTCTGGTTGCTTGTTGTTCGTGTGCCGCTGATCTTGTAGACGACCGTGGTGCTGCTAGGCGACTGTTTGTCGAACGAGTTGGAACAAGAGGAGTTCGTTCACGTTGGATCGAGTTCGGTTGAAGAAAGTCTTCAACTGGTACATTTTCTCGGTCTCTTGTTTTTATTTGTTAAAGCATGCCAGTACTTAGTGTTTACAATGCATATCTGTATGTTAGAATGTATATGTGGTAATTCTGTCATAATGAAATCAGAAAGATCTGCTTCCGCTCATAGAAACTCTTATTTAAGAGTTCATTTACTAAGATCCATGATAATCTTGTAACTTAAACATGTATGTGGAGACATACAAGGGGATCGTGTTTTAAGTGATAACCTAAATGGTCTGTAGTATATGGATAAAATTGGATACCCTATCCTGATGACACTACGAGTATGACCCGCTTTGTAGGTGTTATAAATGTTGTAAAGTGTTACAGATGATCTGATCCTGATCATTCGTGTATTCGGCATGTGAGTGAGGATATTCTATACAAAGGAGTTTGTATAAGACTGGATCACGAAATGTTTAGTCTCGTTATATAACGTCGTGCATAATTGAGACTTTCATTTCACTAGGATGACCATAGGTAACATGACCTTAATCTTAAGTGAGTTGTGGACTCCTGCCTATGACGACGGTCCTTTGATTTGCATGGATGAGAGTGGCCAGATCGTCGACTCAACAAGCTTATCATTTTGGGGATTCGTTCGATTGGGGAGCTGGGAACTCAACTACACAAGATGGAATTCACTCCTTCCCCGAAGTAGGGGTAAGTAGATAAATTACTCCCTTAAGGGCTGATTCCGGATCTTGAACAATGTGACGACACACCCTTCTCTTGGCCCGAGAGGGTTTTAGTCATAGTGGGACTATGATCTATTGTTCATTAGACGAATCGGTGGTACTTAAGAAGTTAGATGTAACTACAGAGGCAAAACGATAATTTGGTCCAGCTATACTTACGAGCGATTTGTGAAGGGTCATCGCACTGTTGATTAGTTATATTTAACGGACACAGAAATATATATGTAGTGCGAAGAGTGCAGCTGTCGGTTTTTAGTTAAGTGCCCGACAGAAATATATTTGTTAACTACCAGACACTTCATTAAAGACTGATAGTTGCACTCTTCTTACCACATATATATTTTTGTGTCCACTGAATATAACCAATCAACAGTACGATAACCCTTCACAAATTTTCGTAAGTACAACTGGGCCAATTTACCGTTTTGTCCTTGTAGTTACATCTAACTTCTTAAGTACCACCGATCTCTCTAATTAACAATACAACATAGTCCTACTATGTGTGGACACCTCTCGGGCAATGAGAAGGTGTGTGGCGCCACATCATTCAAACCCTGGAATCAGCCCTTAAGGGAGTAATTTATCTACTTACCCCTGCTTCAAGGAAGGAGTGAATTCCATCTTGTGTAGTTGAGTTCCCAACTCCCAAATCAGACGAATCCCAAAGTGGTAGGTTTGAGTCGGCGATCTGGTCACTCACACCCATACAAATCAAATGATCGCCCTCAGAAGCAGGAGTTCCCAACCCACTCATGATTGAGGTCATGTTACCTATGGTTATCCTAGTGAAGTGAATTCTCTGTCATGAACGACGTTATATAACGAGATTATAACACTTCGTGGTCCGGTCTTATACAAACTCTTTGTATAGGACGCCCCCGCTCGCATGTCCCTAACATGAATGATCAGGATCATACCATCTATGACAAGTCACAACACTTGTAACTATTTCACAAAGCGGGCCGCATCCATAGTGTTACTAGGATAAGGTTTCCCTCCTATATCCATATACTACAGACCATTTTGGTTAGCATTTAAGATATGATCCACCTGTATGTCTCCACATACATGCTTAAGTTACACACGACAACCAGGGATCTTAGTTTATTGGTTTGTGGTAAAGTAATCAAAACATCCAATGTTCCATAGAGAAAAGTGAAGAAAATTTCATATATTATTACATCGCAAATGTTTTTTCAATAATGTGTTTACAAACTACAGGACCCAATGAGAATTTGGGGTATCATCCCCAATAGTGGTGCCCTAGGAGTGTCCTCGTTCAGATGGGTTTTGTGCAGTTGGTCAATATCAAGGTGAACTTCAGAAGTGGATAGGGTCATTTTAGTTTTTGCCTCAATCGGATTTTTTCCCTTTGTATTGACTGCTTGGGGCGGAACTCTATGGCCTAAAATGGCGGGTCACATTTACGAGAAATTGTTAAGCAAGTTAATGATTTATTGACCAAATCAATGATGGCTAGTCGTTATAGGAGTAAGAGTTGTTCTGGTATTGATGGCTGGTTGAGAATATCTCAATTTAGAGGAGGGATAAATTGAATACCCTACAAAGCGGGTCATACTTATAGTGTCACCAGGATAAGGTACCCAACCTTATTCATATACTACAGACCATTTAGGTTATCACTTAAACATGATCCACCTGTATGTCTCTACAAACATGTTCAAGTTACAACGATAATCTCTGATGTTAGTTTATTGATTTATGGTTAATGCAATTAAAATATCACATATTTTATAGACAAAGTAAATAAAAATATCATATATTATTAATCACATAAGAGTTTGTTCATACAAAGATTACAAACTATAAAACCCTACGAGATTTAGGGCATCGACCCCAACAATATCTACTCTTAATTTTGTACATACTCTAAGGTAAAATGACAATGTTCCAAAGTATATTGACAATGTTTCAAGATATATTGACATACATATCAGAACATCAGGGGAATATAGTACCATCACTAGTGATACCTAAGTGTATACATAAATAACTGATATATAAACCAAATAAATAATAAAATATATTACATTAAAACAAATAATACTCAAAATAAACCATGGTATATATTCCATAATATTAAAAACCAAACATGAAAAATGAAGAGACGCTAGAAACCGTGAAATGAAAAATAAAATAATGCATTTTTTCTCTCCATCTGAAAATGGAAAAAATATATTAAACGCGTTCTCTCTCTCCAAATAAAAATGAAAAAAATCATATTAAATTCATTTTCTCCTTCTATAATAAATGTATTTCTTTTTCTATCATTAAGAGAACTTCAAAAATAGAAAAATAAAGGTGGTCGTTAATGAAAAAGTATAATTACAAAATTAAATAGAATGAAAAACAAAATTAGAAAAAAATAGGAAAAGGATAGTTTGCTCCGAGATAATACTAAAAGTATTTATTGAAAAAAATTCAAAACTAAAAGACATTTTTTAAATTATATGGCAGAGATGGTTTTTTTTATGTAAAAACCGCAAAGTATAATAACGACATCCATTTTAAAATGCTGATGGGCCATGGGCTTGTGGGCCCATCCAAACATAGTGCCCCACTTAAAGAGGTGGTCGCACTTTGGATGCTCTTGGGGCGATCCCATCCTGTCGTCCACTTTAAAATGCACAACTTTTCATCTCAATCATATGTTAAAAATAAAAATTAAAAATTAAAAATAAAACTAATTATAAGTACTCCTTACATATATGTGTGCGGTATATACGTATACATATACATATGATGAAATTCGATTAAAAAAATTCATTTGACCTTTATGTGTCACTAACGGTGAATTTATAATTTAGGAGAAGAAAACACACGTAAAACAACATTAATAATACACTGATGTTGTGTTTGTCACAAAACTCTTTGGTCAATTGTTAGCAATTGTCATAATAAGTTTTTAGAGGGTGATATCAACTTGAAGTTATTATATGAAGCCTAGAGTCTCATTTATCCTATTATGAATTAGACTCCAGAATGTTGAATCGGTTATGTACAAGGAAACCAACTGGAGCGGATTGGTCCTAAGGCTAAACCCCAAAAGATGGTTGGTTGGATTGCCCTTGGAGACAAGAAGTCGAGATGAGTCTTTTTGGCTAATGGCCAAATCTCGTCCCCCACTCTAAAATACTATCACACATGGGCCTACTTTATTGATGAGGAGAATTATTATATTAATTAGTATATTCAAGTTTAATATTTGTTTAGTTGTTAATTTTGATTAATGAGTGCTTAATTAGTTATTTTTGTAATGCTACAAATAGTCATCTTAGGGTTGTAATAGAGAGATTTTGATCTTCATTTTAATATAGAATTTTATTTATTTATTACGAGAGTGTTCTCTCTTTAGGGATTGATTTCCCTCACTTGACCATAGATTTAGTCTAAATATCTATTATGGTACATCATTTATGAATCGTCTTGGATCTATTTGGGATTAGATAATTTTACCGATTTGTCTTCAATCTTTTGACTTACCTATAATAATAATTATACATTCTATGTTTTGTACCAATTCAATAGAGAAGACTACAATTACTGATCTAAACCGCTAATATTTGTTTAATTTGTTTATTTCAATATTTTCATTGTAAGCTATCAACAATATTCTATAATTCGAAATTCAAAAAGACTGATGTGTTGAAAGCTTTAAATTTCCCAGAAGTTTACACGTTTCTCCAACAAAATAACAATAACAATAATTGTTGTTATTATTATCAGCATCAATCATCATTATTATAATAATTGAAAAAAAGAAGAAAAAACAAAATAAATAAAAGGAAAATGAATGGTAAACGATTCCCATCATATATATATATATATATATATATATATATATAAAGGAAAAAGAAAAAGAAAAAGAAAAACAGAAGGGTTCCATTTCACAGAGCTTGATTGGGTTGGTGTGTGTTGATGGATTTTGAACCAGGAACGTCGATCTTGCAAAACGGCGCCGTCAAGGGCTCGCTAAGGCACGCTCGGACGGCTCATAACATGTCGTCGTCGTCGCTGCGTAAAAAGTCCGATTTGACCCTCGTCCCCAAGGTACGATTCGGTTGCCTCAGGCAGTTGCTTGTAAATCTTCAGGAGGTCATTTTTGGAACAAGGATTTGGATTCTTTTTCCGGCGGTGCCGTTGGCTGTTTTGGCTGACTCGTTCGGCTTCCCGAGAGTAAGTGCCATATCTTCAAATTATTTTTAAGATGTTCAAAATTCATAGCATCAATGTTTTAATTTATTGTAAATTATTTAGAAAGCGAAAATGATTGGTTATGTGATTGCTTGAAATTACAGCCGTGGGTTTTCGTTCTAAGCTTACTGGGCCTTGCTCCACTTGCTGAACGCCTCAGCTTTCTCACCGAGTAAGCCTGAAAGTCTCCTTTTTTTTTTTTTTTTTTTTTTTTTTTTACCCTTAAAAAAATAAAAATAAAAATAAAAATAAATGTGAAATCAATCAAATCAATATTAAAAGTTAATTAATTTTCACGTACATGGATAATATATTATTGCAGACAAATCTCATACTTCACCGGCCATACAGGTAATTTTCCTCCTTAATCATAGCCCCTGGGATTAGCTATTAATTGTTAAGTTCTTTCCTTAAAAAAAAAAATGCAATTAAGCTTTTCAAGTTGTATTAATTTGGATCAGATTTGAAAAATAAAAAATAAAAAATAAACCCATTTTATCCAGATTTCTTATCATAATTTGCATATTTTTTAGATATAGTCCTTAAATTATTAGCCAAATTACAAAAATAAAGACAACTTTTTAAAGTTATTTTTTTTTTTTAGTTTTTATAATTTGACTTGATTTTTTAAATCATTAATAAAAAGTAGATAGCGGAACAAGAAATTTGGAGATAAAATAGTGTTCATAGGCTTAATTTTAAAAAACAAAAATAAAGAAACAAAATGATACCAAATCGAATTCTACAATTTTTTTTTTTTAGGTAAAATTAATGAGTTTATGACGAATTTTACATTTTTTGGGGGTTAAAATTTATTATTGCAACACTTATGTTAGTTAAGTGTCAAAATTGATTAAATTAATTTGAAAATGGATGTTTTTCTTTTGCTCTCTCTTTTTTAATGATCTTTTTCTATTTTCTCTCTCTTTTCTGAAATATTTTAATTTTTATGATTATGGTTACTAAAAGGCTCTTTGGTAGGCAATCTGAAAATAAAATTTTGAAAACAAAAAATTCAAAGAAAACGTAGTTGTATTTCATGTTTTCAGATATACATTTGGTAGCAGATTGAGAAATTAAATTTCAATTTAATACTTTTTCAAAATGTATTTGAAAATATATTTAGCTACTCACTACATACTAGATTGAATATAAACCACTACTAATTAATTTATGAACTTTTTTATGTTAAAATTTTTGTATAATTATTATTTTATAACATCATATTATAATAATATATTACATATTATAATTTAACAAAAAATAATTGAATCTATAACATGAAATAATATATTTGTTATTGATTTTATCATTTTTAATATAATTATGGGTTTTAAAATCTTAAATTCAAAATATGAATAGAATGAAACATAAAAAATAAATAAAAAAAGGTTTTATTTCCAAGAGTTTTCAAAAACAGAATTTAGACGACTAACCAAATATAAATTCACTCAAATCAATAAATCTCAAAACATAAAATAGAATTTGAGTTACCTACTAAAGAGACCTTAACTTACTCTAATTAATCTCATTTTACTCGATAAAAAAGTTCAATTAAAGTTACTTTTGTCATTCTGTCAAATCAGTTAACTCTAATTATTAAATTTCATTTTCGTTAGTAAAAATAATAATCACGTTGGCATCTGAACATTGTGCCACACGTGATAACAAACCCTATTAAAGTACAATTAAGAACCCTAAAAAAATCACCAAATTATTTAACTTTATAGTCTATTTAGTTTACTTTTATCGTTTATCATTATTTTAATTTTGTCGTTTTCGCTCGATCAGGATTAAAGAATATACCACAGATGGATATATGATTGTAACTCACATTTAAATTAATTTATTTAGCTCCCTCACTAATTATTTGATTTTTAATTTTTTATTTCTAAAATTCAATTTATTGATTTACTTGTTTTATTGCATATCTTTGGGATATTTTCAAAACTCAAGAAAATTTTTAAAAATTTAAATGTAGTTTTTAACAACTTGTTTTTTTTAGAACTTTACTAAAAATCCGAAATGTTTTTAAGTAAAGATTAAAGTCATAGGGTTGGAAAATTGTAAGGAAAAAAAAACCCTAAATAACTAGTTATCGAAAGAAATCCTACTTCTTAGTTCTTATCAATTATATAAAATAATAGGTTAAATTTTAATTAAAATACTTTTTTCATGAAATTCAAATATTCTATTGTTAATTTAAACACAAAATATCATATTAAATTTATATATAATAATGTAAATATAAGTAAGATCACCCAATTTTGAAAATTTTAATACTATCGTTCAACTAAAGTTATTTCATTCCATACAATAGAAGGATTTTGTTTAAACAAAGTTAATTGGATGTGGTTTAAAATTTTAGAGTAATTATATCCAAAGGTAAAATTGTTGAAAATATTTTCAAGTATAATAAAATATCACTGTCTATATGTGATAGATCACGATAGACATCTATCATTGATACTGATAGATGTTAATAGACCGATCATAGTCTATCACGTCTATCACTGTTAGGCAGTAACATTTTACTATATTTGTATATAAATTATTTCATTTATTTTTATTTGAAATAACGTCTATTATTAAATTGTTATTAGTTGGTGGGTTGCTAAATGCGACATGTGGCAATGCCACGGAGCTAATCGTAGCAGTATTTGCACTAAGCAAGGATAAGATTAAGTTGGTGAAGTATTCTCTTTTGGGATCCGTTCTCTCAAACCTCCTTCTTGTTCTTGGAACCTCACTCTTCTTTGGTGGCATCGTCAATCTTAAGAAAGAACAAACCTACGACGGAGTAAGTTCATATCTTAATCTTTCCCCCAAAACAGAAAATAATCTTATGTTAATTCATCAATTGCGATTTAATAAGTATATCACTAATTAAAAGTATATTCTAATTAACGGTGATATCTACATGAATCATAATTAATTGTCCACTTAAGCATGTCCAACTAAATATAATGTATCATCAATTAAAAGGTTAGATATTTGATTTTTTCACACCACATTTGTTTTGACATCGACTAATATGTTAGATATTTGATTTTTTCATACTACATTTGTTTTGAAATTATTGATGTCAAATTATTGACAAAAATAGTAAAAAGGAAAAAAAAAACCAATTATAAACATTGATTTTTATCAGCATCTACCAGTGAAAAACTTTTATCATTTTTTATCATTGATAAATACATATTAAAATTTTACTATTTTAAATAAATAATTTCCTTATTTTTTTATTTTTGGAAATATCCCTTTTGAATAAAACATATAAATCATTTGTTACGCAAAATTTCTTCAACGACAGCAATTTCTAAAATGATAATTTAACTTTTATCTTAAATAATGAGAATGTCTAGTCGCCATTACTTGTTAATAAGAATGTCATATTTGTCATTATCTTTTTAAAAAACAACATATTTGCAAGTTTTTTTTCTTTTAATATAATAAGTTGCTGAATTGAACATGGCAATTTAAAAAAATATATACAAAATTGACCTTTAACTTAAGATAATACTAATAATATATCGATTTGATATCGATTAACAGTATCGCCAATTAAACTAATACATTGATCCATTACCATTTAATACTACATCACTAATTAAAAGTATATACTAATTAACTATTATATTTTTACGTAGCATTGCTGACGTGGCTTCTATCTATATACCGATTAACTATATATATATTGGATGACATATTCCACTATATTGACAATTTATTTTTTATTACATTACTTTCATATTTTATATTTATATTTATCATATTAGAAATATAGGTATGTTGGACAACAATTTGGTTTTTAAAATTTAAGCCAATAAATATTTTTTTTACTGAAAATTTTTCATAGATAGAAAAAATGTCAAACTATTTATAAAAATAATAATAATAAAAAAACAGGTAGACTTGTATCAGTGTCTATAACATAGTATCAACGATTGGCTTCTATCAGTTTCTATCACTTATAGATACTGATATATTTCTATCAGCCTCTCTTTTCCACTAGTCGTAATCCAAGTGGGACTTTGTTTGAGGGTGAGACAACGACTTTCTGCCGCTTCATCTCTTTCTTTCATTCTTTTGAAGAAATCTCCCTTTAGAATGAAAGCTCATCTGGTCTCCTTTGGTTGAGATATATAGAGATCTATATATTGATCGTATTTTCGCTCGTATCTTTGCTCATGAGTTTCATACGTCGATAGTACATTAATTTGGTTGTAAATTGGCTCCAATATTCTTTCCATGTTGGATTGGGTAGGAGATAAGGAACCTTCGTCTCTTTCATAATGAATATCTGGAATCGATCTATCAAAATTCACAGACGTTCTCATTGACCTAGATCTGGGAATAGATTTAGAAGTGTTGCTAATTGGCTATGTCTCGGAAGAAATGCTTGGCCTACTACTCATAATTTCTTGAATTATGGGATATCTTGGTTCTGAATAGAACTAAACTTCAACATCCCCATTATGGTGCTCAGTGATCGTAGCATCCTCACTTTGCTTTGTAACAAGAGTATTTGCTCATAGAATTCTCCAAACTGGATTTTGCGTGAGTTCACTCCATTGTAGAAGCTTTGGGACAGTCATAGAGGATTTATCTATATTGACTTCCATAAGCATGGTGCTTCCCTTAGGAGATATTCCTAAAGCTCTCGGTAATACATTTGTATACATTAGTTTAAAGTAAATACGATAGAAACCGGAAAATGGCAGGGATCCGTCTTTTAACTTGAGGCCTTGAGAATGGACATCGAGACTAAGGGCATCTCGGAGATTTGTGTCTTGAAGAGAAATGGTAAATCCCGGTTTGCATGTGAAGTAACCCGGACCTCTTTCAAGGTTTGATTGGACGATTCCTAGAATAGAATGTGAGAATCGAAGATGTCGTTTATCTCTGAGGGCAAGATAGACTGGAACGTCTAATCTTTCTCTGAATATAGGTTTAAGGGCAACTTGAACACATCTAATGTGTAGATATTTGAATCTATCTATAGCTTGCTCTATAGATTCTCTTGGAAGAAGGCTGATTTTGGTAAATTCATCCTTCATTGCGAGATTTTTCTCGGTAATGACAATGACGTCAGTTTGAGAGAAATTGAAGTTGTTGATCTTGTAAATCAATCTTGGATCCAGCTTAGGAATGGTCCAATTTTTGAGGTGGTCTTCAACCTTAGCAATTTCTGCTTCGGTTGTATTGTATTTTTGAATGATACTTAGCGGATCATCAATAGTTTGAGGTTCTTTTGATTGTGAGGAAGAGGTAGTATTATCGAGAATCATCTGGGAGCGAGAGATTTTAGAGAGTATTTTAGATAACATGGCGGGAGAGAGAGCAAACTTTGGGAGTTTTGAAGAAATCTGTCAAAACTTTCTTCAAAAGTGTGACAAAAGTAATGATATTAAGCTAACATTAAAACAAATTAGAATCTTCAATCGATCGATCTTTAATCTTTGTAAGACTTAAACAAATACATCACATTTTGTGGTAATTTGTATTCTGCCATCAAGTTTAACCACGCCTTCTTTCGGATAGAATACAAATTAATCACTAAATATGATATACCTTCTAGCCTTTCAAGGATAAGAGAGACTTCTGATTCAAATTTCTTGGAATGTTAGTTTAAGATCATGACTAAAAGTTATACCTTTGAAGACAATCTTAACTTTCATGCTTCATTTCCCCCAGGGATCTAGAGAGAGAGACTACTCCATAGAGAGAGAAATAGAAGAAAAGTTGAGCTTCAAGGCTCTGAAACCATTAAGGGTCGAGATCGAGTGCTACTTATAGAATTGTTATTAGGCCTTTTGCCTACTAACAATTCCGATAAGATTTTGACACGCGTCCCAACAAATAAAGGTTACATGATTGAAAAATTCCAAATGTGGCTGACATGACAGGACCCCTGACTGGTAAAATATCTTTTGAAATTTTTTGTTAGAATTTCCAACTAGGACCATACGGAACATACTAAGTGGTGGGAAAAATTTGATTACTCCCACCTATAAGCGTCAAAGTTGAAAGATTGGTTCATAGTCAACATTCATCTACAGGATCTATCTCGCCGGGAAGATGAACAATTTATTTTGATAAAAAATTCAATTATGAGTTCTCTAGTTGGAGCAGGATCACATGCTGATTTTACTTCAGTCCTCAATACAGTCGTCAGGAAATTAGCAGACTATGATGAAACTCAAGAAGATGCAAATTCTTTTGCATCTGTAAATAATGAAGTCAAATACGACGAAAATTACTACGACCCCTTCGTCGATTACGACATCAATGACCCGTTTTTAGACTCACAGCTAAATTAGTCTAAAAATGGTTACTCAAATTATTATTTAAATTTAAATTTATGTAAATTATTCAAATCGCTTTTGTACATAGGTGTGAAATCAGTCTGAAATTATCATCGTTGTGTATAAAGTCTTACATTTGAGACAGAGATGATGGAGATAGTATGTTCCTGGATTGGACTAACCAACCATCGACCACAACGGTTAGCTGAAGATTGGAAAGCTCGGACAAATCACTCTATGAGAAATGACTATAATATCCCATTAACTCATAAGGATTATGTTGGGCAGTCAAAGTAAGCGGGGTAGCCGAAGAAGTAAGACCCTGGATCATAGTTCCAAAAGAGTTGATACGGTAGATATATGTAATAGTCGTTCCAATCCAGGCCATTCAAGAGAAAATGGGTGACATCATCAATAGTTATCACTTGAAGATCTTATCAGGCGTGCTTGAAGATATTGCAAACATATCCCATCTATCTATATTGCTTTTTTGTTTGTATTATTACTTTACTATTTGTATTATTGCTTTAAGATAAGATAAGGTCAAGTGGGGTCCTGCCCCACCGACAAAATCTTATCGTAATCTTTTCTTTTCAAAAAGAAAGATTCCAAAAGATATTTTGTCAGTTAGAGGTCCTGTCCTATCATTGTCATATCCGAGAAAAATCTCGCAATGAAGGATGAGTTTACCAAAATCAGCCTTCTTCCAAGAGAATCTATAGAGCAAGCTATAGATAGATTCAAATATCTACACGTCAGATGTGTTCAAGTTGCCCTTAAACCTCTATTCAGAGAAGGATTAGATGTTCTAGTCTATCTTGCCCTCAGAGATAAACGGCATCTTCGATTCTCACACTCTATTCTAGGAATCGTCCAATCAAACCTTGAAAGAGGTTCAGTTTACTTCACATGCAAACTGGGATTTACTATTTCTCTTCAAGACGCAAATCGCCGAGATGCCCTTAGTCTTGATGTCCATTCTTAAGGCCTCAAGTTAAAAGACGTATCCCTGCCGTTTTCCGTCTACTATCGTATTTACTTCAAACTAATGCATACAAATGTATCGCCAAGAGCTTTAGGAATATCTCCTAAGGAAAGCACCATGCTTATGGAAGTCAATATAGAGAAATCCTCTATGACTTTTCTAAAGCTCTACAATGAAGTGAACTCACGCAAAATCTAGTTTGGAGAATTCTCGGAGCAAATACTCCTGTTACAAAGTAAAGTGAGGATGCTACGATCACTGAGCGCCATAATGGGGATGTTGAAGTTCAGTTCTATTCAGAACCAAGATATCCCAGAATTCAAGAAATTATGAGTAGTAGGCCAAGCATTTCTTCCGAGACACGGCCAACTAACAACACTTCCAGATCTATTCCCAGATCTAGGTCAATGAGAATGTCCGTGGATTTTGATAGATCGACTCCAGATATTTATTATGAAAGAGACAAAGGTTCCTTATCTCCTACCCAATCCGACATGGAAAGAAGATCGGAGCCAATTTACAACCAAATTAATGTACTATCGACGTATGAAACTCATGAGCAAAGATACGAGCGAAAGTATAGTCAATATATAGATCTCTATATATCTCAACCAAAGGAGACCAGAGGAGCTTTCATTCTAAAGGGAGATTTCTTCAAAAGAATGAAAGAAATAGATGAAGCGGCAGAACGTCGCTGTCTCACCCTCAAACAAAGTTCCACTTGGAGTACGACTAGTGGAAAAGAGATAGCTGCAGATTATCCTCCTAAGGAAGAATCCTATTTTCCTCACTCGGTAATCCCAGCCATCAAGATGGTATCCTCTTCGTATAAAACCATCGATGAAGAAAAGGTCTCGAAGGTTGGAGTACGAGAAATTAAAAACATCCAGCATCAACTGAAGTATTCAAACAAGATGTTTACAACCCTCTCTCAGACAATTGAGAAAATAAAGGATCAAAAAGCTGCCCCAAGTATGAGCCTTAAGGGCATACCAAAGATTGATCCAAACCGACCAATCTTCCAACCAAATACCGTTTCCATTGAAGACCTGAAAGAAAATCTAGAGGAACTTCTAGCTGAGATTAATAAGAAATTATCGGTATTCAAGATTGACAAAGGAGAAGCAGATTCTTCAAATAAGACTAAAGTCTCCAAAGCTGTTAATATGATAAGAGAGTCCAAAGATACTTCTACATCTTATACAAAAATCCTTCCCGTGGTCTCTTATAGCACGGAAATGAAGAATCATTATGCAAAGTCCTCTCCTTCAGATCTAGGATGGGATGATTTTCGTCCATATCAAAAGACCTATGATGGAACCTCTGTTATAAGTTGGAATATTGACAGATGTTCTGATCAACAAATGATGAATATTTTTCAACAAATGCTTCTAGCTGCTGTCGCATATAGCACTAGAAAGACTTTCTTAAGCACAACTCACATTCTGGTTTCAGGATTCACAGGAAATCTGAGGAGCTGGTGGCATAATGAACTTTCTAAACAAGAAAGGCAGACTACCTAACCACCACAAAAACGGTTATGGTAAAATAAGAAGGAAATCTAGGAGTAGGAATAGCCCAAATGGAGATAATGCAAAATGAACCAGATATGGTTAACTCATCAGTATACACTGCAATTAAGCATTTTGTAGGACGAACGGTTATCTACAGTAGTCAAGCCACTGAAACACTTCTCAAGATGCGCTGCAGGAAGATGAGTGATTTCAAATGGTATAAAGACGTTTTTATGGCATGTCTTTACAACCTTACATCTTGTGGAGACGAAATCTGGAAACGAAAGTTTGTAGAAGGATTATCTCCTTATATTGCTGAAATTTTTTATCAGAAGATGTCTGAAATCTTCAAAGGAAATCAAATCAACTGGAATTCTCTCACTTACGAAGACATTACCAGTAACATTCAAGCCTTATGCTTAAGTCTTTGTAAAGACAACAAGAATAATCAAAGAATCATAAAAAATGCAAATTATTGAAAGGAACTAGGGACTTTCTGTAAACAACACGGTGTTGAACAAAATCTACCGCCTTCAAAGAAAAAGAAGAAATTTTCAAAGAAACCTTACAGCAAAGGACGAAGAGCAAAAGACGAGGGAAAACCTCGAAAGAGGAAATACTACAATAGAAACAAGAAGTATTCCAAGAAGAAAGGAACCACTTGTTTTCGATGCAATAAACAGGGACACTATGCTAACAAATGCCCCTTGATAAAGAAGATCAACAATCTAGAGATTGACAACGACCTAAAATAATCTCTTCTCTTTGCCATCCGATCTAAAGATGAAACCTCTATTTCAGAAGAATTATCTTCCGAGTGAATAATCAATGAAGTTATTGGAGATTCCTCCTTTGAAGGATACTCTTCCGATTCCTCTCAATTTTCAGAATAAGTTGTCCCTTGCACGGGATGTATCAATGTTCTAACAAGAGGTCAGGAACACTTACTTAATCTGATAGAAGAGCTCTCCGATGAAATATCTCAGAAAACGGTCCTCATAAAACTCCAGGAGTCTCTAGAAGGACAAAGTTCGAAGCCTCAAGTCTTGGAACCAATTGAATATTCCTTTCAGGAAATACTCAATCGGGTCAATAATGAATCATTCCAAGAACCCGCAAAAGCTTCTGACCTCCACATGGAAGTTAAGAAACTCAAAAGGGAAGTTGCAATCAATAAGCAACAACTATCAATTCTGGAAAATGCATTCAGTAATTTACAACAGCAGTTCGCAAACGTAATTCCTCCAGGAGAAACTTCAGGAGTTCAAAATTATGATATAGAAGGAATCAACTATATCAGTAAAGTCTACAATAAAAAATGGTTATCTAAGGTCACTATTAAGATCGAGGATTTCAAGTTCAAAGCAGTTGCCTTATTGGATTATGGAGCAGACCAAAACGTCATCCAAGAAGGATTAATACCATTAAGGTATTTTTAAAAAACAATGGAAGTTTTGAGAGGAGCCAACAACGAGAAACTTCAAATCAATTATAAATTTCCAAAAGTGCATATTCGCAAAGGAGATGTGTGTTTCGTCAACACCTTTCTTTTAGTCAAAGACTTATCAGAGGAAGTTATCTTGGGAACACCCTTCCTTACTCAATTATACCATTTTCATGTTTTTTAGAAAGGATTATCATCTCAGAAATTTGGAAAAGTAATGACTTCTGAGTTCTATCATCCGATAACTCTTAAGTACATTTCAAATATTGAAGAAGAAATCCAGCAGTTTATCAATAGGATTTCTAAGAAAAAAAGCAAATCAAGTTCCTTCAAGATGACATTCAAAACAAGAAGGTTGCTGACCAAATTTCCACAAAGGCCAGACCCATTCAAATGTCAAAAGACCTGATCAAAATCTGCAAAGCAGAAATTGATGAGCTCCTCCGAAAAGGGCTTATTAGCCCATCAAAAAGCCCATGGTCATGTGCGGCCTTCTACGTCAATAATCAAGCCGAGAAGGAACGAGGAGTTCCAAGATTGGTAATCAACTATGAGCCCCTTAACAAGGCTCTCAAATGGATTAGGTATCCAATTCCTAATCGACAAGATTTATTAAAAAGAATAACCTCAACCAAGGTTTTCTCAAAGTTCGATATGGAGTCTGGATTTTGGCAAATCCAAGTGTCTACAAAGGACAGATATAAAACAGCTTTCAACGTCCCCTTCAAGCACTTGCCAGTGTTTTTCAACATCATTAAGACAAATGGTTTTGTGGTATCTTTACCAAAGATCAAATTATTTCAAACAAAAATTAGATTTCTTGGTTATGATATTAATCAAGGAATAATCAAATCAATCTAACGATCGCTAGACTTCGTGGATAAGTTTTCATACACTATTCGAGACAAGACACAGCTCCAGCAGGTGTATTTATTGGAGACTTTATTAAAGACCTTTGTATCATCTGTCTCCCCCTTTATGACATATTGAAAAAGAATCCAAAACTATGGACGGACGAGTATACTCGAGCAGTCCAATCAATAAAAGCTTTAGCAAAAGGCATCCCATGCTTATCGCTAATGGATGAAAAGGCTTATCCAATTGTGGAAACCGATGCATCTAATATTGGTTACGGCGGCATCCTCAAGCAAGAAATTAACGGAAAAGAAATAGTAGTCCGTTATTATTCTGGAGTCTGGAACGTTACTCAAAAGAACTATTCCGCTATGAAAAAGGAGATTCTCGCAATAGTAAATTGCTTTCAAAAGTTCCAAGGAGACCTTATCAACAAAGATTTTCTGGTGAGAACAGATTCAAAGGCCAGTAAATACATCTTTGAAAAAAGATGTGAAGAATCTTGTGTCAGAGCAAATCTTTGCAAGGTGGCAGACGATCTTATCCTGCTTCGATTTCAAAATTGAGCCTATAAAAGGCACATAAAACTCTCTTGCAGACTACCTAAGCAGAGAACACCTTTCAAGCAAAAATCTTCCTAAGAAAGAAAGACATCTCCGTCATAAATTCCTAGAAGCCCATGGAACCCTTCGGCCGTCCTCGGCCACCAAGGCGGCCTCCGCCGTCGTAGAGTATCCAAGTTAGCCCTTCCAAGGCTAGTAGTTCAAAGGGCAAACAATCTGTATTTCAATCTTCTGCACCATCTCCCACGAGTGCAGTTAACTACGCCATGGACACCGACTTTGAAGTCGTGTCTAGAAGGCGTCAAGGCTGTGCCTAAAAGACACTTTCAATATAGTCAGACTCCTTATATCAGTGTCTATCACATAGCATCAATGATTATCTTCTATCAATTTTTATCACTTATGGACACTGATATGCTTCTATCAGCCTCTATAAAAAAAAAATTAAATTTTGTTATCTTGTGTAAATAATTTTTTTAATTTTTTATTTTTGAAAATCTCTCTCTTTTATCTGTAATTTTTTCCTTAATTTTTAATCTTGTACCAATATTTTAAAAATTCAAGGCAAATTTTGAAAAATAAAAAATAATTTAAAATATTTAGTTCTTTTTTCAAAATTTGACATGGAATTCAACTCAAAGATGCAAGCAGGATCGTAGTCTTTTTATTTATTTATGTATTATTATTATTATTATTATTCTAAAAATATTTATAGAGACAAGCTGAAGTGAACTCGCACATGCTGTTGTTGGCGCTTTTGTGCCACTCTCTCCCGATGTTGTTCCCTTACGCTGGAGGATCGGCTGACGTGGCCGAAGGTAGTGTGCTGCGATTGTCTAGAGCTGGTAGTATAATAATGTTGCTGGCTTATGTCGCTTACTTGATCTTTCACCTCTGGAATCATCGCCGATTATTTGAAGAAGACAAGGTGTATAACTAACCAACCAAATTCAAAATGATCGGTGATTTTTTTTTAAATTGATTTAAATGGCATTGTCAGGAACTTGACGAATACGACGACGTTGTGGAAGAAGGTCCAGTGATAGGAAAATGGAGCGCAATGGCGTGGTTGGTGGTTGTTACCCTTCTCATTGCTTTGTTGTCTGAGTACGTGGTGACTACGATTGAGGTAATTTAGGTTCGATTTGATAATCATTTAAGTTTATCGAATTATTATTATTTTAAATTTTAATTTTTAAAAATTAAATGTATTTTATCTTATATATTTATTTAACTAATAATATTTTCAAAACCAATCCAAATTTTAAAATTAAAAAAAATGTTGTTTTTAAAATAATTTACATACAAATTCGAAGGTCTTTTCCCCTAAAGTGTGAAAATCATATCGAGAAAGTAAACCAATCATTATAAAATGTGATTTTAGTTTTGTTTTTTGTTTTCAAAAATTAAACTTATAAACATTTTTCTAGTCATAAAATTTTATTTTTGATAAGTTATTCAATTTCTATTATTATTTTAAAAAGTCAAATTAACAAGTTTTGAAATCTACATATATAATATATTAAAATAAATAAAAAACATAAAACTAATAACAAAATGGTTAGAAGATGATGCGTTAAATTTTGATTTGCCACTCGAAATTGGACAATGATTGGGTGCCATTTTGCTCTCATGCCCTAATGTAGTAAAAATAATTTTTTTAAAAAAATTGACACGTGACAATTCAGACTGCACCGAAATTTCTTTTAGACAAATATTCAACTATTTCATTCTTTTTTTTAACATAGCCTCGATTTTCTTTCAGTACTAGCCTCTAAATCTTGCTAGTATTGTTTGGTTAAATATAGAAAATTAATTTATTAAAAAATATAGGAAATTAATTATGAGTTCAATCTCATATAGAAAAAACATTTTAATAATAACAACAACTACTTGTGAGGTCTAAGACCAACTAAATTAAATTTTGAATTAGACAATTACAAATATAGCAAATCGGTTTAAAATATTTATAAATACAGTATAATGCAAAAGAATTCGCAAATATAACAAGATATAAATTTTACTTTTGAAGTTCATCAATGATGGACCATATCATTAGGTAGGAGTCTATCGATGATAGATTTTACTATATTTATAATATTTGAAAAATGTTGCTATACACTTAATTATTATCTCTAAAAATACTACCCTATGTAACTACTCAATTCAAAATCTATCAAAATGAGACAAATTTAAAAATATGGAAGTTTTAAATCATGTCTGGTTCTCAAAATAAGATAAAATAAATAATGCTTAACCTGCCAACTATAGGATCAATTTGTAACTTAACCAAAGTAATACATATTTCAATTTCATGGACTAGTGAAATTATCGTATTAATTAGCATTTTATTTTTTAAAAACTATAAATTGAGATGAAGTATTTTGAAATATATTAATTACATGAATTAGGATGCATCAGAAACTTGGGGTTTATCTGTTGCGTTCCTTAGCATAATCTTGCTACCAATGATTGGAAATGCAGCCGAGCATGCAGGAGCTGTCATTTTTGCTTACAAGAACAAGTTGGTAAGCCCTTTGATATAATTTTAGGTTACAAAATACTCTCTCCCTATACTGAAATATTTAATTACTTCGAACAATTTAGCCATGAAGATCAATATATAGCAATTCATCTTGTCCCTATCATACGACTATATTGAGATTTAATAATTTTTTTTATACATTTACTTTAATAAACTGATTAGAGACTAAGTTTGTTTATAAGAGATTAATTTGTTAAGTAAATCTATAACAAAAATTGACACTTAATTTTGATTTTTTTTTACCACAATAATGATTAACTTGTTACAAATTATACGAAATATATTGTTACATGCTAAATCTTACGATTAGATTGTTACAAATTCAAAGTATATTCTTGAAATTGAAATTTATAGACAAAAGTTATATATATTTTTTGTTAAAGTATCACTTTGGTCCTTGTACTTTGAAATTTGTTCAATTTTAGTTTATATACTTCTACTAAATCTTAAATTTAGTTCCTAGAGATTATTTTTTTTTTATTGAAATTAATTAAATAATTATAATATTTTTCATGCCAATAAACACAATATGTGAACGTGTTTTCAAAATTTATAATGAAATGCTAATAAAAAATAAAAAGTAATGAAAAAATATAATCACAATAAACTGGTAACAATAACTAAAAGTTAAAATTTATTAAAAGTATACGGAGTAAAATTGAATAAATTAAAAAATATATAGAGATCAAAAATGATATTTTTTTTATTATTATTATTTTTACATAATTTCCATATTCATTTTTTTTTCTTTTTCAAAAACGATTTTTCTTACATTCTGATAGTAAATTGCAGGATATAACTTTAGGTGTTGCTTTAGGATCTGCAACTCAAATAGCAATGTTTGTGGTAAGAAATTTAATTTGTGTTCATTTTGGTAGCGTTAAATTAATATTACTATTATTTTATATCTTGGTTCTTAAATAAATTAATTGTTTTTTTCGGTGTTGTTGTTGTTGTTGTTGTTTTTTTTTTTTTTTTTTTTGAAAAAAACTTATAATTTCAGGTTCCTTTATGTGTAATTGTTGCTTGGGTTATGGGAATGAATATGGATCTTAATTTTAATATCCTCGAAACTGCCTCTCTTGCTCTTTCAATATTGGCTTCCTCATCCATTTTACAGGTATACCCTTACTGAAAAAAAAAACTCTAGATTATGTTTTTGCCTCTTTTTTTTTTTTTTTTTTTTTTTTTTTAATTTTTTAGTATAACAAATCAGGTACGTTGATTAAATCTCTAATCACAAGAGATATAGTACATATCAATTACTATTGAATTACACTCACTTTTAACTTTTATTATTTTATTACTTATTTAGTTCTTTATTTATTTTAGGTTAAAAAAACACTTATGGTCCCTAAATTTTCATGAAAGTATGGGTTTTGATTTGTAACAATTTAGTCCCTATACTTTCAACATTTTAATAATTCAGTCCCTATACTTTAGTATATAATAATTTTGTCTTCGTACTTTCAAATTTGTAACAATTTAGTCTCTAACATTAAAAAAATCATCAAAATTAGATATCAAGCTTTATTACTTTTACTATGTAGACTTTGTATTATATAAAATGTTGAGTCTCTAATTTATTTACCAGTTTATTTATGCACAAAATTTCATTAACTCTTAACACTAATTTCTATAATAGGGACTAAATTATTACACATTTTAAAGTATAAGGACTAAATTGTTACATAGTAAAGTTCAGGAACTAAATTATTACACAATTGAAAGTAAAGAGGTTAAATCATTACAAACCAAAATTCAAGGACTAAATTATTATTTTTATAAAAATTTAGAGATTAAAAATGATTTTTAACCTTTATTTTATTTTTTAATTCATAGATTTATCTTAGGGATACGATTAAAAGTTAGTGTGACATTAGATAAAAGTTTCAAATTTATATCGAATAATCAATTAACTTTTAATAATTTGAAATTGTTAGAGATTTATTTTGAAAAAAAAAATCATATCTTTAATTTATTTAAGAAAACTTTTTGGTATTTTTATCATATTCGTGGAAGTTTGTATCTTTAAGTTGGAAAAATATAGAATATATTGTTTATAATTGAACTAATTTTATAGTTCCCATTGAATATAGGATGGCACTTCTCACTATATGAAGGGATTGATTCTCCTCCTCTTCTATATTGTTATTGCAACATGTTTCTTCTTAACTAATGGTGCATTCTTCAAACCACACTCTATGATATTTGGACTTTAAAACAAAATTAATTAATTAATGTTATTGTATATTCTTTTAATTCGTAATATTTTATTATTTTGTAGATGAGGTTACTCTCAACAATTTTGGGTTGTCGAGATCCAACTAAAGTGACAATAGTAATTTTCAATATATTCCAAGGTTGGTATTTTCATAAAAATATTTTGTTTGGTCTTGGTGATTATCTCAAGTGAATGTAGTATATAGATGCATTTTGTATCTATTCTTTTTAAATAATTGTTTTGTACAAAATTTCAAGAATTTTGAACTATAATCTACTTCTTCTTAGTAGTCTTACTATATTTCATAGTAGTACTAGTTTGAACAATTTAGATTTTTTTTGGGTCCATTAAGCATCTCGACTAAAATATGAAAATTTTCTAACTTTATGATATAATAGATGGCTATCTAAACATAATTTAGTGGATAAGATACTGATTATCAATCTCAAATATGATTATTTGATCTCCACTCTTACAATTGTTAAACTATCTTTTCAATTTAGTTAGAAAACTTTATTTTAACAACGTTTGCATCATCATCTAATTTTTAAACGAAAAAAATATTCAATATATGGTGACCTTACTAACTAATGAATATAAATGCTAAAACTTGCATGTCCCAAATAATAATGAAATAGATTTGAGGAACAAATTTTGTCCTATACGATTTTATGCAATCTATATCCATTAAATTTGTCTTCATTTCATGTTCTTGAAGCGGAAAGAAAGGAAAAAGGTTTTAAAAACATGTTTTGTCCTAAAACTTTAATAGAAATCATAATTTAAGCCCATCAATTTTAGTTGGTAAGAATTAAATTTTTGTGGGTTGACGTTCATAACAATCTAATAATCCATTATATTTTGTAACTATTTAATCTCTATCATAAAAAATCAATTCTAAATTAAGTATCAACTATTATTATGTAATAGTATAGTTTTTATTATTTATAAAAAAACGATTCCTAATTAATTTATCAACCTACATGTATAAGAAATTTCATTAAATATTGTCATACTTTATATAATAACTACTAAATTGTTATAAATTGCAAAATACAATTATTCATTACTTATTAAATTTCAAAGACTAAATTATATAAATTTGAAAATATAAAGATTAAATTGTTATAATAACAATTAGAAAACTAAGACTTCGTTTGGGATTGTTGTAACTTTTAAAATAATTGCTAGTAGTTGGATTTTTAAAAAAACCAACCGTGAAAAGAAGTAAAACATTGTTTGATAAATTTCAACTTGAACTTGAAAAAATAGATTAAAATGTTTGGTAAATGAATATATTTAGTAAATAAATATAAAAACATCTTATTTGAGATATAATAACTAAAATAGACTTATAATCATTTTTTTTTATAATTTATAATTTATAAATACTCAATATGTTAAATTTTGTTTGACGTACATTAATATTTAAATATTAAAAAAATAGTTTTATTTTTAAAAGATCAATATGATATATTTTTTTAAAACAAATTGATGCACTAAACTGTAAAAAATAGAAATAGATTTGATTATGTGAAAAATAAATAAATATATATAATAAATATTCCTTTTAAAATATAAAATATAAAATTAAATATTAATTAAAAATTACCACCTGATTTTAAGAGAATTGGTGCACGTAAAATTAATGTTTTTAAAAGTAATTTTAATAAATTGGATTTAAATCTGTTTTATTATTATTTTTAAGGGGGTGTTTGGTATGTGATAAAAGTAGAGAGTTGAGTTGAGTTGGTAATTATTATCTGGAGAGTTAAATTGTCTTTATTTTGCAAAGTTGAGTTGAGTTGGTAATTATTGTCCATGTTTATTGTGCAGAGTTAAGTTGGAAAATATATTGATTTTTAAGGTTAGTTTTGAAGGAATAAAAAAAGGAGTTTTGAGGGATAAAAAAGAGTTTTAATAACCCATAGATTTTCTTTATGGGCTTAACAAACATGAATAATAAATACTCACCCAACTCAACTCAACTCAACTCATACCCATTTATCAAATACCCACTTTTTGACACCACTAACCAATGCCGAACGTAGCTCAAATTGTTATCATAAAGGTTGGAGACGAAAAATGTTGTTTAACCTAGGATAAAATTCCGAGCCAGGCCATTTTATTCGGGCCGAGAGAGAAGCAAAACTGGGCCCGATAAATATTGGGCCAAAGCCCAAGAAGTTGCAGGACCGACGTCAACGAAAATATCTGGCTGCCAAATGGGATCTCACCTGTCAGCCGTCGATTTCAGATTCAGGTATTTGCTTCCATTCCCTTGGGTTTTTGGTTGGTGGTTACTCTGGTTTTCTTGCCTATCTCCCTGCCTTGTAAGCCATTCAGACTCAGTTCCGTTCAGTACTATGCCGGAAGAAAAGAAGCCAGTAATTGTGTGGCGGAACATCGGAAAACTTGAAGCCTCTGATCATCGAGTCTTCAACACTATTGACTGTGAACCATTCTGGAATAGCAACAAGCTATTTGGCACCAGTGGTGGTAGTGGCAGTGAAGGCGATGACACTCGCTGTAAATTTGCCTGCATTACTGTTGTAGAAAAGAGAAATCGGAAGGAGTTCCTGCCGACGGCGGCTCAGTTGCTTAAGCATCCATTATCAATTCTTGCTTTGGTGCACAGAGAAGCAACGCTCTTCGCCGCTGGCGCCGTATCGGGGGCAGCCGCTAAGACCGCGACAGCTCCGCTTGAGCGAATCAAGCTTCTTATGCAGGTTATAGCCTCGCTATTTGATTCCAGCAGTTTCGTTTTTTTTAAGACAATTGAATTTGATTCTTATAGCAGAGTAGCATTTTTTTTAGCTAGGTTTTTCGGAAACAGTCTCCAATTTATTGGAAGAGTTAAATGCGGAAATCTCTTAGATAACCTAGATTCTATGGCCACTGGAATTTTAGTTTTCGGTGCTCCAGTGTGCATCTGCAAGTTCATTTTAGGAGCAATGCATATCTGGATCTCCTTACTTGTCTTAAGCATACGTTATATTAAGAGAGGTCTTGCTAATTCATTTAACTTGTGTCGTACTCTGAAATTCTCCCGTTTGCAGACTCATGGAGCAAGAATTGCGCAAGAAGAAGCTAAGAAGTCTATTGGTTTTATCGAGGTATGATAAGAACTGGAAGCACCTTAATTGGTACTTAAAACATTATATTTTTTGCGTGGATGATTCCTGGTGCTCATCAATACGCCAAGGTGTGAGCAAATTGTATGGTATGTTTTTAGTATCTTCAATATTTTTTAGCTACAAATTTTGATAGCTATTGTTGCTTAGAGATCTTAAATTTATGCATGGTTTTAGGTCGAAGGTGTGGTAAACTTAGATAAAAAGAAATTTATATACGAGATAAGACGGAAGAGAGCGGTGGAAAGGAATTTGGTTTTGAATATTTAATGTGATGTAATGAGGCCGAACATTTTGATGAGAATGTTAGTTAACTATTAATCTAACAAACTCTACGAGCTCTAGTTGTTTTGTATCAACTCTAAATCACTCTGTTATTTGTGTTCAATGATGGCTTCTGCGTGGACTAATTACAGGCAATAAGAACCATAATAAAGGTGGAAGGAGTTAAAGGACTTTGGAAAGGCAACTTTCCTCAGGTTGTTATTTTCAGTTAAATTCATATTTCTTTTATACTTTTTAATTAATTTTATTCTTTTAGTGTTTTCAGTGAGCTTTATCAGCTCTAGAACAATTATTCCTTCTGGCTTTATTAATAAGTCAAGCATAATCTTGCTTTCCTGATGTATTGCTGATTCGCTAGTTGTGGTTTCTCTTCAATGTTCCAGGTTATACGCATCATACCATATAGTGCTATCCAACTCTTTGCCTATGAAAATTATAAGGTAAAGTTTGTATTTCAAGGTGAATCTTAAATAAAATTTAAAAGTATAGTGAAACTCAATCATATATACATGAATTTATAGAACTTTTTCAGGGGAGAAGATGGTGAACTTTCTGTGATTGGAAGACTTGCTGCTGGTGCTTGTGCTGGCATGACATCCACCTTCGTAAGCATGCCATATCTAATTTGTTAATTGTTTGTTTTCTAAATTTTAATTTTCAAGGCTGCAATTTATCTTTCTATGTTATGACGTTAGCCTAGTGAAGTATGTAATTTTCATACTCCTCTTCTTCAATTGAATATCTTCCTTGAAGATTTTCGGAAAAAAGAAGAGAGGGTTCAGATATAATGACTTTTCAAGTTTGGCTTCCTGACTGACCTTTCTTGTGTGCATGATTGACCATTGTTATCTTTATAGATGACATATCCATTAGATGTTTTGAGGTTACGCATGGCAGTTGACCCTGGGTTTCGAACGGCATCTGAGGTTGCTGACTTGCCCTTCTATATCTGAAAAATAGTCTATTCTATTGTGTATGGCTGAAAGATTCTTCGTAAGCAAATAATGAATAATTTTTGGTTTCTAGATTGCCTTAAGTATGCTACGAGAGGAAGGCATTACATCTTACTACAGTGGTCTTGGACCATCCCTTTTTGGCATAGCTCCTTACATTGCCGTGAACTTTTGCATTTTTGACTTGTAGGCGCTCATTGGTTCTTTCTTGTATTATATTCAATGAAAATGAATATCTTTTTCCTTAATGATATTTTTGTGTATACAAGGGTAAAAAAATCTTTGCCTGAGGAAGCTCAAAGGAGAACTGAAACATCTATATTCACAGCCTTGCTTTCGGCTTCCCTAGCAACACTCATGTGCTATCCTTTGGACACTGTGAGAAGACAGATGCAAATGAAGGGTACACCTTACAAGACAGTTTTCGATGCTTTTGCAGGTAATTGTATTAGTTGTTATAAGTTTGAAGTAAATTTATAAACTATGAAGGGTGGCAATGATATTTATTAGGAATTTAGGAGTGAAATCAGGGGAGGTTTGGAAACTAAAACGCTCTGTCATACAAAATTTATGTGTGTGGCCTTGGTCAACGTCCAAAGTGTATTCTGTTCTCATTGCCGATGAATTGCGTTCATGGTTTCCATATAACAGATGTTCTTATATTTTGACTAAGGGGCTGTTTGGGGGCCCAATATGAGATGGTATATCCCCACATCTTATATCATCTCAGTGTTTGGAGGTCCATTATCCTATCTCACCGATTTTAATTGTTTGTGGACCCATTTTCGGAACGTGTTTGTATTTCACTGTCATTTTCCTTCCGTGTATCGTATATCATCTCAATGCTTGAACATGTTCGATTATATTCGATTAGAACCTTCCAAACATCAGAACTCATCACATCTTATATCATCCCAGCGTCCCAAACAGCCCTAAGAAACCACTTTTATCTATTGGCAGTATGCGGAATATTCTATTAGAAGCCTACTTATGGTAGTATAGATGGAAGCCAGATTTGTTTTGTTACAGTACGGGGATTAAATTTAATTGAGGAATTTGGCATTTTTGTTCGTTTATGTAATTGTAGTTTAACCCCAGCAATAAAAAAAAAATCAAGCAAAAGGAGGAGAAAAAGTTTGCAGAGGTGTAGTTTAGGAATCATTATCTCAATTGAATTGATGTTTGATGCAGGTATATGGGCTGGTGATGGATTTATTGGATTCTACAGGGGTTTACTGCCCAACTTCTTGAAGAATTTACCTAGCAGCAGGTTTATTTCATATCCTTACAACCATTTTTTAAAGAAATATCTCTCTCTCTCTCTATATATATATATATGGTGCTGATTCATGCGTTGGTTTATATTTGAAAAACTTGCCATTATTTCAATTATTTCAAGAATGTAAAACGGACTTCGATTTTTTTCTTGAATGTACAAAATTGTTGTCTTTGTTTAAGAGTAGTTTGCCGTAAATATACAGGGTATAATCCATTCTATTTTCCAGGATCAGTTCCTATTCATAGGATTTTGGGTTGCTTAGAGCATGTTTGGTAGGCAATCAGAAAATAGAATTTTGAAAATAAGGAATTTAAATAAAACAGAATTGTATTTCATATTTTAAATATGTGTTTGGTAATAGATTCAGAAATTAGATTTCAATTTAATAATTTTTCATAATGTATTTGAAAATATATATAGCCACTCACTTTATGAACTTTTTTTATGTTAATTTTTTGTATAATTATTATTGTTGAAAATAAGGGGCTTTGTTGATAGTTTATAGCCCCAAGAGTATTTTATTCTACTCTAGGTTTATTTCTTTTTTTATTTTAGGATTTGCTAGAGCCTATAAATATGACTTCAATTGTAACTTTCATTCTGGGTTAAAAATAATAAAAGAGACTCTCTATCGTAGTTTTTTCTCCTTATTCTAGGGTTTTCTACGTAAACTTTGTGTTTTCTATTTTCTATCTTTTAACAATTATTTTGTAACATCATATTGTAATATGTAATATATTATATATTATAATTTAACAAAAACAATTGAGTCTATAACATAAAATGGTATATTTGTTATTGTTTTTATTATTTTTAATATAATTCTGCATTTTAAAGTCTTGAATTCAAAATCTGGATAGATTGAAAACATAAAAAAGTTGTTTTTCAGAATTTGTATGGTTTGGATCACAGAATTCGAAAACAATTTTCAAAAACAAAATGAAAATATATAAGATGAAAATATGGTAAAATGAGGTGGAGGCGGACATGCGGCCATGGACGACATGCCTTGTACAAGCATGATCGTGACATTTTCCCCCACTCAATTGGTTGATGTCCTCGTCAACCGACTCTACTCGAACTCAACAAATTGTTGAGCAGTTGCCTTGAGGTCTTCTACACGCTCCAAACGAACTTTTCTGTCTTGGAGGCTTTTCCATCTTTCCAAGAACTCTTCCAAACCTTGTCTTGGTCTTTTAACTTTGTTGCTTCTTATAGTAAATCTTTTATTGACTTCTTCTCCTGTCGTTCTCTTCGTTGTGGCAGGCAGATATGTCACCACATTACATCGCTCATTGGCATGGTCGGGGTGATAGGATTTCAATCTACTTACGTGGATGATAGGATGAATCTCCATCCACGACGATAATTGCACCCGACAAGAGGCTTTCCTAACCTTTTCGATGACTTCCACCGGTCCTCTATAGTTGCTCACAAGGTAACGTTCTCTTGGGTTTTGCAATTGAAATTGTTCTGGATGCAATCTTACTCGAACTTTGTCACTTAGTAAGAAATCTCGACGTCTGGGCTTCCTTTTCCTCCTCTTTGGAGGCAGGGACTTGTGTAAACTGTCTCACTCGACAATGTGACAATTTTCCAATACACACAAAATGTCGTGGGTAAGGTCCCTCTCTAACTAGAAGGTCGAGATCATCTTTATTCCATTCGATTTTTTGATGCCAGCATGCACAACGGTGGGCGTAGACCCTGTGATCATTAAGCATTTGGCGAGGGGTATCAGTATTACTTTGTGCTCAAGCAAAAATTTCATCCCAAACACCAAGTTAAAGTCGTCCATTTTAATGATCACGAAATCGGCAAGGTCACTCCAATCCTCCAAATTTACGATTGTTCTCTTTACCATTTCTGTAATAGGCAAGGCCGTAAAGTTTACTGCTTTCATTTTTCTTGCGCCTCTTTCCCAACAGGGATTCAACCGTTTGGCTTCTATTTCGGACATAAAATTATGGGTGACTCCGGAGTTGACCATGGTACTCTTGGGTGACCTATGGTTGACCCAAGCATCTACATACATCAATTCGCCCTTTTGGGGTTCCTTTGTTTCTCCAATATTCCTCTTTAGGGTAGCTAAGAATCCTAAGGCCCCAACTCGTGGGGTTTCATCTTCCTCTGCTTGTATGTTCTCGTTCTCTGTAAGAACAACCTTGCCTTTCGAGTTCGAGGCTAATGAGGCTTGGAAGGCATTAAAGGTTGCTCATTTTAGACACTCGCTTGTCATGTGCTGCCCCTTGCATATATAACAAAATGGGGGCCGATAAAAGTTTTGTTGATTTGGCCCTTACCACGTATTTCCAGTTTTCTGTTGGAGTGGTCTGTCATCCCCACTAGCGTCTTTGTCGTCTCCCCCATTATTTCTCGATGGGATTGAACAGTTGCTTTTACTCCCTCTAGTTGGGAATCTCGAGTGTTGCCTAATCTCTTGAGATTCGTCAGTTAAGTCAAATAGTCGTTCGGTCACTGCATATGCGGCTGGGAGATCGTATACTCTCTATTTATATAATTTTGTTTTTGCGCATGGTTTCAGACCTTCGACAAAATAGAAAACTTTGTCTTTTTTTGGGACATATCTCGTATGTCCATCATCAGTCCGGAAAATTGATTCACATAGTCCCTAATAGTGCCAGTATGTGACAATTCTCGTAGCTTACGTCTTGCCAAGATTTCAACATTTTCAGGGAAGAACTAAGAACGCAACTCCTATTTCAGTCTCTCCCACGTGTTGATGGTGCACCGATCCTCTTGTATGTCCAGGAAATGGGACCTCCACCATAACTTGGCATCCTCTACTAGATGCATCATCGCCAAAGTGATCTTTGACTCTTCAGTAGCTGTGTTCGTAGTTCTGAAATACTGCTCCATATCAAAGATAAAATTTGCATCATGAGCCCCACAAAAGGACTTAGGTTCGGGTACTTTTACCTTGTTGAATTGGACTACACCCCCAATTGGGGTCTGTTTCCCACCGCTCTCATTGTGAGGTTAACTCTTGTATTGATGTCCGCTTTCTCAGCCCGAACGACATCGAGAGTGGCTTGAAAGTCTTCAGATAACTCCGTCACCATCTAAATTATCGCCTTCTGCGAGCTGTCTAGTTCTTCGACACGTTCTTCCATAGGGGCAACGGAGCCCGACAGGCCATCTCCACGCTCGAAATTACTAGTTCTCATAGCCTTTGCTTTTAGGGTCTCAACCCTTGTTAATAATTCCTTGACGGGCATCCCGTTCAAGTGGCCAACCACCGTGTCGATTTTCTTAGCCTCGTTAGAGACTTCTTGTAACCGAGTTTCTAAGAACCGAGCGTGATTGGGGACTTCTATTAGATAGAACATTTGCTCTTCTATCTCGATCAAGCGGTCAACATGAGACTTGCCCAACTATTTTGTAGCAGACATGATCACAGTTTCTTAACTTCATGAGCCGAATTGTCTCTGATACCAACTGTCACAATCACACCATTGTAAGAGTCTCAAGGTGATTGTGCGGCACTTGTTCTCGCCCTCGAACAAGTCAGCCAATCCCAAACCGAATAGCCGATGGCACAATGGGCGTTTCTCATAACCTCCACCCCTGTTCTTGAGAGAATGTTTTAGAAAACGGGTTTTAGAGAAAAAAGGTTTTCGCAAACATTTGAAAGCATGATTTGAGCAAAGAAAGATTGTAGTAGACTAAAAAGCAATAAGCAACAACGACTTTATAGCATACCACACTGGGTATAATGACATGATGATCAGGCTTACTCCCATATAGTGCATTCTGAATAAAAAGACATGTGCCACCATTGCATATGGAAGTGGGCGAGCGGTCATACATTAAGAAAAGCACATAAAAAGTAAACTAACTAGCAAAATGAAATACATAAAGATGAAATTATGGTAAAAAGAGGTGGAGACTAACATGCGGCTATGGATAATATGCCCTGGACAAGCATGACCGTGACACCTACCAAATGGACCCTTAAATTTCCTTGCTTATTGGCTTGGCTCGAGGCCTATGATTATTGACTAGAAGTATACTTGGTTAGACTCCCAAACCTTCAATCTAACTCACAAAAAGAACGTCATAACTTCATATATTAATTTAAAATTGTGATCTCAATAAACTAATCATGTTAAATATAGCTAGGTTTCCCTTTGATTGGAACACGTCAATGGATAGAACACCAAAACCCAAATTTAATATTGAAAATAAAGATAATACAATAAACATTGAATTTAACTAACATTATAATTCTCAACCTTCTTTCTTCAATGACATTGTTTCCGTCCTTGTTCTTGGGTAACGTCCTTCCTTTCTTTTGCTGCAGCATCAAGCTTACCACATATGACTTTGTCAAGCGTCTTATTGAGACCAGTGAAAATGAGTACCGAAGAATCATCGAGGAAAATCGTGAAAAACATAACCAAAAGTTCATTGATTAAATTTTCCTGAATATTTATTCTTACCACATGGTTCTTCTCCATCTTCACCCATCATGTTTTCGTTGCGGATCGATGGAAAGACAGAACTAGAAGGTTCAGAATTAGGTATGATTTTTGTGTAGAGGTTTGCAAAATTGAAATAAATAAAGCATATTTATCTATCCAAAAAATGTAAGCTGACTTGGTGGACTTGAATTCTACCACAGACCCCATGTAAAACAATTGTGCCATAATTTAAATAGAGACATTGTATGATGTGTGTAATCTTTTTGGAACTGCATGTGGTATTGTCGGGATTTCCTTCGTGTTTGGTGAAGCGAAAAATGGGTAAGAAAGTTCTTGAAAAATTGTGTTCATGTTTGATAATGTTGCTAACTTCTAAGTCATCTGATAGTCCGGTATTTAGGAGGTTGAAATTTTGTAGAGAGCTGATGGGGATACCAACCTTTGTTCTTGTGTTCTCTCCTCTGCTCATGGGTTTTCCTCTTTCTGTTGCTGGCTCTCTCTACCCTGACATAATTCTCGGCCCAGGTACATATATCATCCATCAGGAAACTATTTTTATTATGGAAGTACTTGTTTCTGTTATTTTTAGTACCCCACGGAAAAAGTAGAGCTCAACTTTGCATGCTGATTGCCATCTTTAGATGACCCGTAAGATAGTCGAAAAATAATTAGCAAACACTTTGACAAGATGTTCCATTTTTCCATAGAAATATATTCACTCAAAAAGGTCACTATAAGAAGTTAATCGTACATGAGAAGATTGATTATGTAGAAAAAAGAAAATGGATTCGTTGGTAGATGCCATGAATTTCATTTGTCCAGCGTCTTTAAATAAACATGTTTATTTTGTAGGAACGCTTTTGCAAATATCTTAGAGTACTTGGATATATGACTTTAATTTACATAATATTCCAAAAAAGTTCTTAGGACTATTGATTAATTTAATATAATTTGAATTTATATAACATATTTGTTTTTATGAATTTAAATTTATTTTAAATTAATATACCTTATATTATTTTTCTTGACAAAATAATTGATATTAATTTAAATTTAAATTTAAATATCTTGAAAAAAAATAAAAATAACTACCATTTGAAACAACTACTTTCATTGAGAAAAAAATGAAAAAAATATAAGGATATAGAAAAATCAAGTCTACATGATATTGCCTAGAGAATAATTACAAAACTCCACTAGAGAAAGGGTTACCAACTAAGTAAGATATTGCCTAGAGAATAATTACAAAAAGTCTTCGAAACCAAAGCCCAAAGAGAAACATGGAACCTCACAAGAATCCTTATCTGCACCTCAAAACACTTTATTGTTCCTCTTCTTCCAAAGATCCCACAACAAAGCACACACCCTTGCGAGCCGACCTTTCTCTTTGAAAGGCAGATGGAGGAGGAACTCTTTGGTCATCAAACGAATATACTTTTGGCGAGCAAACACACTCAAACTCTTGAAAAAATAATTTCACACCAATCTCGCAAACTGACACTCCCAGAGAAGGAGATCCATGTTTTTCACCGCTTTCTGACAAATGATACAATAGAAAGAACCCATCAACGAGGGCATATTTCTCGAGAACCTATCCATCATGATCACATGGTCGAGTAGAACTTGCCAAGAAAATAACTTTAACTTTTTTTTTTGAATCCTAAACCTCCACAAAACATAAAAAATTGACTCAATGACAGGAAAGGGTTTTAATAAGAGATCCTAAAGGAAGACTTGCAAGTGAAGCTCTCTAAGGGACTATGACTCCAAAAACAACTACCATATAAGTAGTAGTGTGCACGGTTTGGTTCGATCCACTTTTGGGTCGAACCATGGACCAAACTGAAAAGTTTGATTTTTTAATATTGCTAGATAGCAAAAACGGGAGTTGTTTCAGATTCAACTTTTGAATCAAACTATCCATCTTGGGTCTGATTTAGTTCAATTTGGTTATAATTGGGATTTTCAATCTTTTTCATTGAACAAAGAACAAAACTCTTTCTCTTCCTTTCTCTCTCTCTTTTTTTGGGAAATTTGTACGGATGACCCAAAAATTGGGCCCAAAATGTCAAATGACCAATTTTTAAAAAATAATGTTAATTGACCCTCTGCTGATATCATCGTCATACCAAATTACGTAAATTGCCCTTACACCAGCCTCACGAGGTAAATCTCGCTCTCGTCTGATTAAACACTCTCGCTCTTCTTGAAATTCCCTGGTTTGATGTGATTGCTCGTCAGTGTACTGTTGATTTGACAATTTTCACGACGGAAGCCTCAAATTAAATCAATAATACCTAAACACAATACAATGGTGATTTCTTTAAACTTTAAACTCCATTTCAAAGGTGATTACTTCTCTAGTTTTCGATGGTGTTTTGTTGAATGGAGATTTTTCGAACGAGGATTTCCAAGATGAGACTTTCTCAGAAAGGAATAGCTTTTTCAGAAAGGTGAATTATTTTGAGTCTGTTTAATTATTTTCGATGTGTTATTTCTGGAAATGCAACATTACGAAATTTTGTATTGGGAGAGAGTAAGAAAGAGGAAGAGTAAGATAGAGAGCGAGATTACGAGAGAGAACGAGATTTTGAGAGAGCGAGATTTTGAGAGAGAGCGAGAGTACACTTCAATTGCTTGTACAGCTTAATGACAAATGTTCTCTTGCTTTGTAGGATGACAGAAAAGTGTATATTTATTCGATTTGGAGGTGATTGGGATGAGAATGAAAGTTCGTACATTGAAGACAATTGAAAGGAATCATTGTGCTTATACATTGAATTATGAAGAACTTAAATCTCACATTTACAGGGCTACAAAAGTCAGTTCTTCAGAGTTTGATCTTATCCTGAAAGTTAAATATAATCTTGAATTTGAAGCCCCTCCACAATGGATAATGGATGATGATGATGTTCACTTCCTTCTTTTACGAGAAGAGCTTAGTAGACTTCAGATAGCTGTAACATTGAAGTCTAAACAGGACGAAAGGGTTGGAATGGGGTTTGGAAATGTGAGTTATGATGATACGGCTGCGGACAGACAATACAATGAATCATATCAGTTTTGTCAAGAAGAGGATGATATTCCATTGTCTACCAACATTGATATTCCATTGTCTATCAACATTGTACCATCAACATTCGATTATATGGATTGTGGTCCTTCAGTGGATGTGGATGTGAATGAGCAACCAGCAGGATTGAATGAAATGGATCGTGATCATGGAGATGTACGTCGTTCTACAGCAGCTTCAGTGGTTCCACCATTTGTGTCTTCAAGTCATAGGACAGAGTTGATTATGCCTGGCACCTCTTCATCTGGGACAGAGGACATTGAAGTTGGTTAACTATTTTGAGCAAAAAGGACTTGAAAATGAGATTATCTATTCGTCTATCAACAAAAATTTTGAATTTAAGGTCAGGAAATCAACCAAATCTTTGTTCACTGTCAAATGCATTGGGGAGACATGTAAGTGAAGCCTTCGTGCAGTCAAAATGGAAGAGTCTGGTATATTCAAGATCACAAAGTACTGCTGTTTGCACACATGTTCTATAGGAATTTTGAATCACGACCATAAACAAACAACTGCTACGGTTGTTGGTCAGCTCATCAAAGATAAGTTCACAGGCATAGGATGTATTTATAAACCTTGTCATATTGTTGAGGATATGAGGAGAGATTATGGTGTGAACATAAGTTATGATAAAGCGTGGCATGCAAGGAAAACTGTGTATGATCTCACTAGAGGTACTCCAGAATACTCATACTCCATACTACATGCTTATGGAGAAGCGCTAAAAATAAAGAATCCGGGTACAGTTTTTGAGATCGAACTTGAAGATGATGTGCATTTCAAGTATATGTTTATGACATTAAGGTCTTGTATTAGAGGTTTTGCAAGTTGTCGGCCTTATTATTGTTGATAGGTCACACTTGAAAGGAAAATACGAAGACACTATGTTGGTTGCGGTTTCTATGGACGAGAACAATCAATTATATTCACTAACATATGCAATATTGGACAATGAAACTGATCGATCATGGAAATGGTTTATGTCAAACTTGAAATGCAGTATCGGAGAACCCGATAATCTGGTGTTTGTGTCTGATTGGATAGTATCTATCGGTAATATTATTTATGCAATTTTTCCCACAACATTTCATGGATTGTGCACATGGTATATAGAACAGAATCTGGTTACAAACTTTACGGATAACACGGTTGTTGGGATATTTAGAGATGCAACAAAGACATTTCGCATGACAGAGTTCCAAACAAAATTAGACGAACTCCGCAGTTTTAGAGACGGTGCTGTCACGAAATATTTGGAAGACATCGGTCTTCAAAGGTGGGCATGGGTTTACCAAATAGAATGAAAATATGATAACATGACATCCAACAGTGCAGAGTGTTTAGATTCCTTAACTAAAGAGTATCGACTAATGCCCATAGTATGCTTGATTGAACATGTTAGAGAAATGTTCCAATCGTGGTTCTATGAACGTAGGAATTACTGGGCATCTCGAACGACATTGCACTCTGACTACTGTGAACCCCGATTGGCAAGTGAAGCTGATAAGGGCAGACGATATCGGGTGGAGCTTATTGATTGTTATCGGGTACACGTGCGAGATAATCGATTGGACGGTATTGTCAATCTTCACACGAAGGAATGCACGTGTAAGGAATTCGACTCACATGGTATCCCGTGTTCCCATGCAATTGTTGCTGCCAAGGAAAGAAATATACCCATCCACAGTCTTTGCAATTGATTTTATACAGTGGACTTTCTAATGACTGCGTATGCGGAGCCTATAAATTCACTTGGCCACATATCTGAATGGAAAAGACCTTCTGGATACGTAGAAAAGATTATCCTTCCTCCGAAGTTTATGCCACAAGCCGGACGATAGAGAGTGAGAAGAATACCATCTAGAGGAGAATTTTCGCAGACAAATAAAATGTGGTCGATGTGGGAATTATAGGCATAACCACCAAAATTGTACTGAACCGCTTACAACCGTGCGACATGCTGAAAATGCCAGAGACTGAGACACAAACACCCCTCATCCAGTTTAGTTATAAATACCATTGATCATTTTTTCATACGTCATGCTTGTAACATACTTCATACTTTTTCATACTTGTAACATACTTCATACTTTTTCATACTTCATACTTGTACCACTTCATACTTCATACTTTCATCTTGTAAACAAAAAACAATAACAAGCTGGAGTATTTATATAATAGCAATATTCATACTCTCTCCATCTTCATACTCGTAACAAAAATGGATAACTTCATACTCTCTCAATCTTCATACTTGTAACAAAAAACAATAACTTCATACTCTCTCAATCTTCATACTTGTAACAAAAATGGATAACTTCATATTCTCTCAATCTCACTCTTTCTCACAATCTCGCTCTCTCTGAACATCTCGCTCTCCATGAATCTCGCACTCTCGCACAATCTCGCTCTCTTTGAACATTTCAGATGGGGTAAATTGTTTACCATATCACGTGTCGTTGGTTGCGTGATCGCGTAGGCGCTGGAGGTAGGTGATTGTAGTGGGAGCATGTGATGCTCGTCGTTTAGTAGAAGGCGCGTGCTAGACGATCGCGTAGTTAGCAAGCTTCATCGCTTAGGCGATGGTGCTTCGCGACATCGTAGTCGCTTAGACGATCGCGGAAGGCAAGCGTTGTGCGGAGCGCGCTAAATGATCGTGTACTTCAGGCTTCATCACTTAGTAAAGGTACACGATCGTGCACTAATAACTAAACGATCGTTTAGATTTGTCTAGACAATCGTATAGTAAAGCTAAACAATCGTTTAACTCTAGGAGCGCTGGTAAGCGATATAGCAAAGAGTTTGTTTTATCGTCTAGATGATCGTGGGGTGTTTTAATGCAATTTTACCCGGTTCATCAACTTTTATTGCTTATACATGTGATGTATGGTACTTATATGCCAAAGTGTTTGTCATATAGTTAAAAATCTCTCACTCTCTTAATCTCGCTCTCTCAATCTTTGAACTTTGAACTTTGAACCATATAATGTTCTAAGCCCAATTATGCATGTTCTGATAAAATTCTAATATTGAACTTACATAAAAAATACATGTTCAATTATACAATGAAAAGAGCAGTAGCTCCATTATACATAAAAAATGCATGTTCTGATAAAATTATGATATTGAACTTTGAACTTTCATAAAAAATATATGTTCAATTATACAATGAATGTTTTTACATACATAAAAAATAAATGAATATTTTTACATACATAAAAAATAAATGAATGTTTTTACATACATAAAAAATAAATGAATGTTTTTACATACATAAAAAAAATGAATGTTTTTACTTATATAAAAAAAATGAATCTTTTTACATATATATATATAAAAAAATGAATGTTTTTACATACATAAAAAATACAATAAAAAAATACATGTTCTATACATATAAAAAATATAGAGTGTTTGCTCATAGTTGACATGCTAATTGCATCCTATATTCACTCATCTTCTCCTGAGTGATTACAAATGGATCAGCACCAGTCACCTGGTGTTCCAGTAGTTTGATTGCGAAGATGCCACAATCAAGCGATCCGTGTTATATGTCGAAGTTCATAGGTCGCACAATTTTCCAACGGGCTGTGAATAGATCCGACTTTGAACAATCCACGTCACAGTAGTGAAGTAAAGATGATACTGTGACCGTCAATGGCTCTAGCCAATTCACCAGCTTTGTCATTGATGTATGACGGAAGTGAATCGAACACGAATATGTGGCCTCTATTAATGTCCATTGCAAAGACCATCCAGTGGTCACTGATATTCATCGCCGTATAAACGAAATCCACATCTGCCCATTTGACATCGAATTTACCGGTGACGTAGTCTTTATACGTGTCTTCATCTTCCCATGCTAGGGCAGCCTCTAGAAGTGACTTATTCTTTATAAGTTTAAATACCTCGCCACGAGTATTAAGGTGACTCTCTCAAATAAAATGAGAAGTTAAGTAAAGAAGTAAAGACCAGGAAACTTAACGAAATGAGAAATTAAGAAACGAAATATCAAAATTTACCGATACACTAATTGACAAGATGGTGAACTTGTGCATGCACATGTCGAGTCGGGTATAAAATTTATCTTTCATAAAATAAAATAAAGTATTTATGGTTTACACGAAAAATTAATATGTCAGTAAAAGTACAAGATAGCCAACATGTAAAGACGTAAAGACTAAGACACTTACATCGCACTCGACCAATGAATTCAGGGTAATCAATTCCTTGAAGAATTGGTTGGCGAGTGGTTTAAAGGAGTTCTCTCGAACCTCGTTTTTCGTATTGTCATCCGAGATCCAACCCATCATTTCTGTAAGGATATTGTGTGGAACATCGTGTGCTACGTTATATGTGACGATCAATCTGGATATTGATGTAGCTACACCTGGGAGAGGATGTTTAACCACACTTTTCTTCTTTACTTAGGCTAGGGATGTATATTTATCAACAGATTTTCTCTTACGACTAACTCTTCGAGATTCCTACATAAACAGATAACAAAACATTACTCATCAAGAAATATAAATATATAAACAAAGATTACTGATCAATAAATTACTCACCAGTAGAACTCCTTCTGTGGTCGTAACAATCCCAGAAGTGTCAGAATTTGGGATGCCAGACATGTCAACCTCTGTATGTGGCATGGTGAATAAGGCAGACATGTCGGGCTCTGTTTGTGGGACGTTGGCCTGTATAGGTTCGACGTCAATTGGTGATGTCGTGGCAGTGGTGGTATCGGGCTGTACAGGGGGTGTGGGAGTATGTGAAGTAGTGGTATCGAGCTGTAGAGGGGGGATAGGGATATGAGTGTCAGAGGCAGTCGCAGTCGTATCAGGATCCCGAGATGGGATGTGTGACCTGGTCGTCTCCTCATTCACCGTGGAACCGTTTAGTTAGTAAAGTAAAATGATGAGTTCACGAACACGTAAAAACTAAACATATAAGACATAAAATGATGCAAACCTTGCACATAGACTGCAACAATGACAGGATGGCCGACAATTGCCCTTTCATATCAGTCATGTTTTCCTCCATATTAGATACACAACTATCTAAACCTGATATACGACCATTCAACCTCAATAGTGAGCTGTTAATGGACCACAGGTACGAATAAATAGACTCGTCGGGATTGGCTTCCTCCCTACGGCGGGCAGCACGCTCAGGACACTCCTCATCCACAGGTCGCTCTCTGTCGGAGTCCGCAAGATAGACATCAAGTTGGTTCAATCGTCCTTCTCGCGTACGTCCCCCATCATATCATGGAACATATCATCACTAAGTGTGTATGTCCCTCCTTCCACACTTCCATATTCAGCATCCTCGTGCTCAGAATGCTCAGGTTCATCCCCTCCCTCCACCCTGACAACTTTATCATTGTCATCTCCATGATGATCATCACCGTCACTTTCACTTTCAAGACTACCCCCCTCACTAATCGACCTATTGCCACTTTCATAACTGTCATCATTCGCACCTAGCACAAATGTAGGTCGTCGTTCCACTGGGGTATCCCGAAACTCCCTTTCAGCATCTGACATGACAGTTCCCTCTTTAACCTTTATCTGCATTAACAACCCAGTAAACTGGTTAGTGTCAATTTAACAACTAGATAAACATATTATGCATAGAGTAAACGTACATTGTTAGACTCGAATCTCTCTCTCTTTCTCGAGTACTTTGAAGGACATTGAATGGGAGCATGACCATCATAATATGCGGGGCAAAGCCACCTTGCTCCTTCGCTCCGCAATGTTCCTAGCTATCGATGAAGCTAGGATCTTATACGTCCATACCTAAATAAAATTTAAAATATATTAAGAACAATAGTAATGTTAGATCAAACAACACGATTATTATGTTAATCAAATTTACCTGGAACGCTTGTGGAAATCCACGTAAGGAGTACTTCACAATGTAGTTTTTATTTGCTTTGACCCTCGTCTTGTATAGACTGCTCTTATCATTTAACGCAGTCTTTAGGGCATCCAATGTCCTCTCCCAAATAATGGTACCCCAATCAAGACTATTGTAGTACTCCAAGTTTTGAACGTCCTTGAAACGTTTGAGGTTGATTGCATTTTTCTGTTTGTTTTTCCCCATCATTACGACCTCAATATAGTAAACTAGGTTGATCTTCACAGTATCATCATCATTTTCAAACTCTAAGTCCTTGTATTTCTCTTCAAGTTGACGGAGGTGTAAAGTGTCCTTCGTCACTCGATTACCAAAATACTTGATAGCAAGTTCATATGAAGACTGTTGGTTCCGATCAACTCGTGTTGGAGATTGCCACAAACCAGTCATCAACATAAAGTCATCCTTCGAAAAAGTCACGAACCTTCCCATAGACAAAGAATGACATTGAGTCTGATCCTGTCCTCTTCACTTCTTTAAGAAACATGTGATGGATAATGGGGCTGTTAAACACCATGGCAACGTCTACAAATCGTCCAAAAATTGTTCTCTTGAACATGTCCAACTGCGTTGGCGTGAGCTTCTCTTTTACAATCTTGTTTGCATTAGCAATGTGGGCCAAGCTGGTTACTTGATCGGGAAATCGGTCGGCTTCGGCTATTCTGAAACGTGTAGTCATCTTAAATCACTCCTGCATGAAATAAAAATTCAATCAGTAAACTCCTTTAGAAAAAAAATGTAAAATAACATTCTGTTTAAATCTCGCTGGATTCGCTCTCGCTAGACCCGCTCCAGCGAGAGCGATTTTAGCGAGAGCCACACTAGCGAGAGCGAATCCAGCGAAATTTAAGCAGAATGTTGTTTTATATTTTTTTTTTCTAAAGGAGTTTACTGATTGAATTTTTATTTCATGCAGGAGTGATTTAAGATGACTACACGTTTCAGAATAGTCGAAGCCGACTGATTTCCCGATCAAGTAACTAGCTTGGCCCACATTGCTAATGCAAACAAGATTGTGAAAGAGAAGCTCACGCCAACACAGTTGGACATGTTCAAGAGAACAGTTTTTGGGCGATTTATAGACGTTGTCATGGTGTTTAATAGCCCAATTATCCATCACATGTTTCTTAAAAAAGTGAAGAGGACAGGATCAGACTCAATGTCATTCTCCGTCTATGAGAAGGTTGTCACTTTTTCGAAGGATGACTTTATGTTGATGACTGGTTTGTGGCAATCTCAGACACGAGTTGATAGGAATCAACAGTCCTTATATGAACTTGCTATCAAGTATTTTGGTAATCGAGTGACGAAGGACACTTTACACCTCCGTCAACTTGAAGAAAAATACAAGGACTTAGAATTTGAAAATATGATGATGCTGTGAAGATCAACCTAGTTTACTATATTGAGGTCGCAATCATGGGGAAAAACAAACAGAAAAATGCAATCGACCTTAAACGTTTCAAGAACGTTCAAAACTTGGAGTACTACAATAGTCTTGATTGAGGTACCATTATTTGGAGAGGACATTGGATGCCCTAAAGACTACGTTGAATGATAAGAGTAGTCTATATAAGACGAGGTCAAAGCAAATAAAAACTATGTTGTGAAGTACTCCTTACGTGGATTTCCACAAGCGTTCCAGGTAAATTTGATTAACATAATAATCGTGTTGTTTGATCTAACATTACTATTGTTCTTAATATATTTTAAATTTTATTTAGGTATGGACGTATGAGATCCTAGCTTCATCGATAGCTGAGAACATTGCAGAGCAAAGGAGCAAGGTGGCTTTGCCCCGCATATAACGATGGTCATGCTCCCACTCAATGTCCTTCAAAGTACTCGAGAGAGAGAGATTCGAGTCTAACAATGTACGTTTACTCTATGCATAATATGTTTATTGGGTTGTTAAATTGACACTAACCAGTTTACTGGGTTGTTAATGCAGATAAAGGTTAAAGAGGGAACTGTCATGTCAAATGCTGAAAGGGAGTTTCGGGATACCCCAGTGGAACGACGACCTACATTTGTGCTAGGTGCGGATGATGACAGTTATGAAAGTGGCAATAGGTCGATTAGTGAGGGGGGTAGTTCTGAAAGTGAAAGTGACGGTGATGATCATCATGGAGATGACAATGATGAAGTTGTCAGGGTGGAGGGAGGGGATGAACCTAAGCATTCTGAGCACGAGGATGTTAAATATGGAAGGGTGGAAGGAGGGACATACACCTAGTGATGATATGTTCCATGATATGATGGGGGACGTACGCGAGGAGGACGAGTTGAACCAACTTGATGTTTATCTTGCGGACTCCAGTAGAGAGCGACTTGTGGATGAGGAGTGTCCTGAGTGTGCTGCCCGCCGCAGGGAGGGAGCCAATTTCGATGAGTCTATTTATTCGTACCTGCTGTCCATTGACAGCTCACTATCGAGGTTGGATGGTCGTATATCGGGTTTAAATAGTCGTGTATCCAGTATGGAGGAAAACATGACTAACATGAAAGGTCAATTGTCGGCCATCCTATCATTGTTGCAGTCTATGTGCAAGGTTTGTATCATTTTTTCTTTATATGTTTAGTTTTTACGTGTTCGTGAACTTATCATTTTACTTTACTAATTTTAGGGTTCCACGGTGAATGAGGAGACGACTAGGTCACCCACTCCATCTCGAGATCCCAATACGACTGTGACTGCCTCTGACACTCCCATCTCCATCCCCCCCTCTACAGCCCAAGACCACCACTTTACCTACTCTCACCCCCCCTGTACAGCTCGATACCACCACTGCCATGATATCACCAATTGACGTCGAACCTATACAGGCCGACGTCCCACAAACAGAGGCCGACATGTCTACCTTACTCACCATGCCATATACAGAGGCTGACATGTCTGGCATCCCAGAGGTCGACACTTCTGGGATTGTTACGACCACAGAAGGAATTCTACTGGAGTGTAATTTATTGCTCAGTAATCTTTGTTTATATTTTTATATTTCTTGATGAGTAATGTTTTGTTATATGTTTATGTAGGAATTTCGAAGAGTTAGTCGTAAGAGAAAACCTGTTGATAAATATACACCCCCAGCCCAAGTAAAGAAGAAAAGTGTGGTTAAACATCCTCTCCCAGGTGTAGCTATATCAATATCCAAATCGATCGTCACATATAACGTAGCACACGATGTTCCACACAATATCTTTAAAGAAATGATGGGTTGGATCTCGGACGACAATACGGACAACGAGGTTCGAGAGAACTCCTTTAAACCACTCACTAATCAATTCTTCAAGGAATTGATTACCCCCGAATTCGTTGGTCGAGTGCGATGTAAGTGTCCCAGTCTTTACGTCTTTACATGTTGGCTATCTTGTACTTTTACTGACATTAATTTTTCGTGCAGACCATAAATACTTTATTTTATTTTATGAAAAATAAATTTTATACCCGACCTGACATGAGCATGCACAAGTTCACCATCTTGTCAATTGGTGTAACGGTAAATTTTGATATTTCGTTTCTTAACTCCTCATTTCGTTAAATTTCCTGGTCTTTACTTCTTATTTTATTTGAGGGAGTCACCTTAATACTCGTGGCGGGGTATTTAAACGAATAAAGAATAAGTCACTTCTGGAGGCTGCCCTAGAATGGGATGATGAAGACACGTATAAGGACTACGTCACCGGTAAATTCAATGTCAAATGTGCAGATGTGGATTTCGTTTATATGGCGATGAAAATCAGTGACCACTGGATGGTCCTTGCAATGGACATTAACAAAGGTCACATATTCGCGTTCGATTCACTTCCGTCATACACACCAATGACAAAGCTGGTGAATTGGCTAGAGCCATTGACGGTCACAGTACCATCCCTACTTCACTATTGTGATGTGGATCGTTCAAAGTCAGACCTATCCACAACCTGTTGGAAAATCTTGCGACCTATAAACGTTGACATACAACACGGGTCGCTTGATTGTGGCATCTTCGCAATCAAACTACTGGAACACCTGGTGATTGGTGCTGATCCATCCGTAATCACTCAGAAAAAGATGAGTGAATATAGGATGCAGTTAGCGTGTCAACTATGGGAAAACGCTCCATATTTTTTATATGTATAGAACATGTATTTTTTTATGTATGTAAAAACATTCATATATTTTTTATGTATGTAAAAACATTCATTGTATAATTGAACATATATTTTTTTATGAAAGTTCAAAGTTCAATATCATAATTTTATCAGAACATGCATTTTTTATGTATAATGGAGCTACTGCTCTTTTCATTGTATAATTGAACATGTATTTTTTATGTAAGTTTAAAGTTCAAAGTTAAATATTATAATTTTATCAGAACATACATAATTGAACTTAGAACATTATATGATTCAGGATTCAAAGTTCAAATATTGAGAGAGTAAGATTAAGAGAGAGCGAGATTTTTAACTATATGACAAACACTTTGGCATATAAGTACCATACATCACATGTATAAGCAATATGAGTTGATGAACCGGGTAAAATTGCCTTAAAACACCCCACGATCGTCTAGACGATAAAACAACTCTTTGCTCTATCGCTTATTAGCGCTCCCAGAGTTAAACGATCGTTTAGCTTTACTATACGATCGTCTAGACAAATCCAAACGATCGTTTAGTTATTAGTGTACGACCGTGTACCTTTACTAAATGATGAAGCCTGAAGTACATGATCGTTTAGCGCGATCCGCATAACGTTTGCCTTTCGCGATCGTCTAAGCGACTACGGTGTTGCAAAGCACAATCGCCTAAGCGATGAAGCTTGCTAACTACGCGATCGTCTAGTGCATGCCTTCTACTAAACGACGAGCATCGCATGCTCCCACTATGATCACTTACCTCCACTGCCTACGCGATCGCGCAACCAACGCCACGCGATTTGGTAAACGATTTACCCCATCCGAGATGTTCAGAGAGAGCGAGATTGTAAGAGAGAGCGAGATTCATGGAGAGTGAGAGAGGGCGAGATTGAGAGAGAGAGTATGAAGTTATCCATTTTTGTTACAAGTATGAAGATTGAGAGAGTATAAAGTTATTGTTTTTTGTTACAAGTATGAAGATTGAGAGAGTACGAAGTTATCCCTTTTTGTTACAAGTATGAAGATTGAGAGAGTATGAAGTTATCCATTTTTGTTACGAGTATGAAGATGGAGAGAGTATGAATATTGCTATTATATAAATACTCCAGCTTGTTATTGTTTTTTGTTTACAAGATGAAAGTATGAAGTATGAAGTGGTACAAGTATGAAGTATGAAAAAGTATGAAGTATGTTACAAGTTACAAGCATGACGTATGAAAAAATGATCAATGGCATTTATAACTAAACTGGATGAGGGGTGTTTGTGTCTCGGTCTCTGGCATTTTCAGCACGTCGCACGGTTGTAAGCGATTCAGTACAATTTTGGCGATTATGCCTATAATTCCCACATCGACCACATTTCATTTGTCTACGAAAATTCTCCTCTGGATGGTATTCTTCTCACTCTCTATCGCCCGGCTTGTGGCATAAACTTCGGAGGAATGATAATCTTTTCTATGTATCCAGAAGGTCTTTTCCATTCAGATATGTGGCCAAGTGGATTTATAGGCTCCGCATACGCAGTCATTAGAAAGTTCACTGTATAAAATCGACTACAAAGACGGTGGATAAGCACAAGTATATTTCTTTCCTTGGCAGCAACAATTGCATAGGAACACGGGATACCAAGTGAGTCGAATTCCTTACACGTGCATTCCTTCGTGTGAAGATTGACAATACTGTCCAATCGATTATCTCGCACGTGTACCCGATAACAATCAATAAGCTCCACCCGATATCGTCTGCCCTTATTGGCTTCACTTGCCAATTAGGTTTCACAGTAGTCGGAGTGCAATTTCGTTCGAGATGCCCAGTAATTCCTCCGTTCGTAGAACCACGATTGGAGCATTCCTCTCACATGTTCAATCAAACATACTATGGGCATTAGTCGATACTTTTTAGTTAAGGAATTGAAACACTATGTACTATTGGATGCCATGTTATCATATCTTCGTTCTATTTGGTAAACCCGTGCCTACCTTTGAAGACCGATGTATTCCAAATATTTCGTGACAGTACCGTCTCTAAAACTGCGGAGTTCATCTCATTTTGTCTGGAACTCTGTCATGCGAAATGCCCTTGTTGCATCTCTAAATATCCCAACAACGTGCTATCTTTAAAGTTTGTAACCAGATTCTGTTCTATATGCCTTGTGCACAATCCATGAAATTCTGTGGGAAAAAATGCACGAATAACATTGCCGATAGATACCATCCAATCAGACACAAACACCAGATTATCGGGTTCTACGATACTGCATTTCAAGTTTGACATAAACTATTTTCATGATCAATCGGTTTCATTGTCCAATATTACATATGCTAGTGGATATAGTCGATTGTTCTCGTCCATAGAAACCATAACCAACATAGTGTCTTTGTATTTTCCTTTCAAGTGCGACCCATCAACAATAATACAAGGCCGACAGCTTGCAAAACTTCTAATACATGGCCCTAATGCCATAAATATATACTTCACCTCATCTTGAAGTTTGATCTTAAAGATTGTACCCGGATTCTCTATTTTTAGCGCTTCTCTATAAGCATGTAGTATGAAGTATGAGTATTCTAGAGTACTTTAGTGAGATCATACGCGGCTTCCATGCATGCCACACTTTATCATAATTTATGCTCACACCATAATCTCTCCTCATATCCTCAACAATATGACAAGGTTTATAAATACGTCCTATGCCCATGAACTTATCTTCGATGAGCTGACCAACAACCGTAGCTGTTACTTGTCTATGATCGTGATTCAAAATTCCTATGGAACATGTGTGCGAACTGCAGTACTTTGTGATCTTGAATATATCAGACCCTTCCATTTTGACTGCACGAAGGCTCCACTTACATGTCTTCCCAATGCATTTGATAGTGAACAGAGATTTGGTTGATTTCCCGACCTTAAATTCAAAATTTTTGTTGATGGACAGAATAGATAATCTCATTTTCAAGTTCTTTTTGCTCAAAAATAGTTGACCAACTTCAACGTCCTCTATCCCAAATGAAGATGTGTCAGGCATAATCAACTCTGTTCTATGATTTGAAGACACAGATGGTGGAACCATTGAAGCTGCTGTAGAATGACGTACATCTCCATGATCACGATCCATTTCATTCAATCCTGCTGGTTGTTCATTCACATCTACATCCACTGAAGGACCACGATCCATATAATCGAATGTTGATGGTACAATGTTGGTAGACAATGGAATATCAGTGCTGGTAGACAATAGAATATCATCCTCTTCCCGACGAAACTGATATGATTCCTTGTATTGTCTGTCCACATCCGTATCATCATAACTCACATTTTCAAACCTCATTTCAACTCTTTCGTCCTGTTTAGACTTCCAAACCCCATTATCATCATCCATTATGCATTGTGGAGGGGCTATTCAAGATTATATTTAACTTTCAGTATAATATCAAACTCTGAAGAGCTGACTTTTGTAGCCCTGTAAATGCGAGATTTAAGTTCTTCATAATTCAATGAGGCACAACGATTCCTTTCAACTGTCCCCCAATATACGAACTTTCATTCTCATCCCAATCACCTCCAAATCGAATAAATACACTTTTTTGTCATCCTACAAAGCAAGAGAACATTTGTCATTAAGCTGTACAAGCAATTGAAGTGTACTCTCGGTCTTTCTATCACACTCTCGCTCAAAATCTCGCTCTTTCTATCACACTCTCGCTCAAAATCTCGCTCTCTCTCTCTCAATCTCGCTCTCGCTCAAAATCTCTTTCCCTCGTAATCTCGCTCTCTCTCTTACTCTTCCTCTTTCTTACTCTCTCCCAATACAAAATTTTGTAATGCTACCTTTCCAGAAATAACACATAAAAAACAATTAAACAGACTCAAAATAATTCACCTTTTTGAAAAAGTTGTTCCTTTCTGAAAAAGCCTCGCCTTGGAAATCCCCGTTCGAAAAATCTCCGTTCAACAAAACACTGTCGAAAACCAGAGAAGTAATCACATTTGAAATGGAGTTTATAATTTAAAGAAATCACCATTGTATTGTGTTTAGGTATTATTGATATGATTTGAGGCTTCCGTCGTGAAAATTGTCAAACCAACAGTACACTGACAAGCAATCACATCAATCCAGGGAATTTCAAGCGAGAGCGAGAGCTTTTAATCAGACGAGAGTAAAATTTACCTCGTGAGGCCAGCCAGTGTAAGGGCAATTTATGTAATTTGGTATGGCGATGATGTCAACAGAGGGTCAATTGACATTATTTTTTAAAAATGGGTCATTCGACATTTTTGTCTCAATTTTTGGGTCATACGTACAAATTTTCCAATAGTTTTTAGTTTTGGTGGGTTTTCAGTAAAAAGGTAAGACGAAGAAGTTAGGGTAATTTACGTAATTTGGTATGTCATCAGAGGGTCATTTGACCTTTTGGGCCCAATTTTTGGGTCATCCGTACAATTTTTTTTTTTTTTTTTTTTCCATTTTACCTACTGAACAGGGAAGAAAAATGGAAGAGCAATAGAAAGAATAACATAACTCATTAAAAAAAAAAAACAAATTGAAGAAATGAAGAAGTAGGAAAATAAAAAATATTCAAAGGTGAAAGAAAAAGAAACAAGAAAGAAAGAAAATAATCATACAACGTCGGCGAGGAAGCGAACAAGGAAAAGAGGAAGAAGCTTGTGGCAATGAACTTAGGAGGAATGAATTGCAGGGTTGGAGAGGCAGCCGCATCCAAGTCCAAACAATGTCTTACCTTTTATACTTGGGGCTGATTTGAGCTTGGACCTTCACCTTTTAGGATGGACTGAGCTGGCCCAATGATGAGGGTGAGCTTCATCTTTGAGGTTAGGGTTTTAATATTTTCAAAATAATAATAACAACAAATCTAAAATGGGCTATTAAATAGCAAATCTTGAATGGACCTTAGGGTTGGGCTAATGAGCTTAACTTGCATATAAACAAATAATATACATATATTGGTTCGATTTTCATCAGTTTTAAAGGATTGTGAACCAAGGAATGAATTGAACCATTTGATTTTCTCGACTCTTGAATCGAGGACTCAATCTTTTATGAAAAAATTGGACAAAATCAATTGGTTTGGTTTAGTTCAATTGGATTTATTCCAATTTTTGCACAACCTTATATATAATCAAGAAAATGATTTATATAAGAAAAAATTGGTAAAAAAGTAAAAAGAGGATTTTCTCGACATGAGAATCTCTTGAAAGTCTACGTTTTAGGATGACATCCAATACTCTTGAAATGCCACGACATCCTAGAGCATCCCATGCATCTCCAAATTCTTGTGCATCTTACATTACTGTGAAACAAAATGTATATCCAGATGTTCATTTTATAGAAATTCAAGATTCTCACAAAATAAACTTCTCAATACTTTGTCTACCCTTCCTAACCCCCTTTATTAATAACTTTAGAAATGTCCAACAAATTTTTTAAATATTTATTTGGTCCTTGTACTTTCAATTTTAGTTCATTTTAGTCATCCAAATGATCATTTTGGTCAATGTACTTCAAACTTTGGTTTATTCCGATCCTTCAACTTTTAAAATTTTCATCTTAATCTATGTACTTTAAAAAAAATGATCATTTTAGTTCTTTTAAAAGTAGAAGAATCGAAGTTGAAAGCACAATGACCAAAATGAATAAAATGTGAAAGTACTAGTTCTAAAACAAATTAAAATCGGTCATATAGAGATCAAACTAACATTTAAATCATCTAAAATCTCAGTTGTATGTCTAATCAAATCTTCGACTCGTGAGATTTGTCCGACAATATAGGTAACCCAGGAATTCCTTGAAATCTCTTCCTTCTAGATGACCCTTGATATTTCAGTATTAAATTTGTATGCCTAAACGTTCGGTTTATCTATAATTGACGACTAGACCTAGTGGTTGCTTTTTAAACTAGAAGAACAATAATTGTTGCGGTCGTTAAATTGAAGTCTTTGCTTCCTTTTTCTTCTCAAAACTGCCGTAGATTTTGCGCTAAATTATATCACTTTTTCCCCTTTTTTGGAGAATAAATATATATATATATATATATTTTAAAGGATTTGGAGAATAAATATTAAACGTGAGCGTCCTATTTTACATTTTTTAAAATTAAAAAAAAAATGTATAAAGCAATAATTAAGTGGAGGTTAGTGAGGGCAGACCCTCAATAATTTTAATTCTCATTCATTGTATCTTCACGAACAAGAGCTGAAACTATAGGATATTTTAAGGGAAATTTGCTATGGAGGGTAACATTCAAAATATATAATTAAAGCGTGTCTTTAAAACATGAAATATTGTAGATATGATTAAATTTTTCAAACTTAAATTTTTGTTTATACTGTATTTTAATTTTTAATTTTTAATAAATTTATATTTTTTAGTATATCAGTCAATTAATATACTACATTTAAAGGATATCAGTTGTGTATTTTTTATTGATTTGTATACATTTTTTTTTGTTTTTTTTGTTTTTTTTCCGAAATATGAGTTATTACTCATTTTAATTTTTGTATTTACTACAATTTTTTTTCTCTCTATATAGTTTTTTTCCTTTTATGTGATGTTTCTTTCGTTTTTAAGTACAAATGTATAATCGGCCAGGGAAATTCAACTTAAAAAGCTCACTGACACTCAATTTAGTATATTCATTTTAGTAATTTGGGCGTGTTTTGAAATAATTAAAGGAAAAAGTATTTTACAAAAAAATCACTTCCATGATTTTTTTTAGCACTTAAATAACTAGTCATTTTCAACCGTATATCAATAATATATCAAATGTATCAAGTATATCAGACATATATTAATAGTGTATCAAGTGTATATCAATAATGTATCAAGTGTATCATATTTATTGAGTTTGTTTTTCTTTTTTTAATGTTATTTTTACAAAAATAATAAATTCGACTATGGACCTGATTTTTTAAACTGATTTTATAAAATCTGTCCAGAGCCGAGTGTTTTCTGGCCATTTATCTCGGTTCGAAACATTTTTTTTTTTTAAGATTTTAACTTTTTGATGCTATGAACTTTTCCTCTTTGGAGTTATTATTATTATTATTATTATTATTATTATTATTATTATTATAATAGATTTTTCTCAAACATTTTGAAAATATTCTCGTAACTTTAGGACCAAGTTCAGAATCTCCCTCCTAACTTTCTATTATGTTATGATAAAGTACTATTGTTGTAATGGTTTGTCCATTATGCTTTAGCTTTTACATTCACGGACAGGTAAAAGGCTATTCGGTAAAATCTATTATGTTACGATAAAGTATTATGTTTCACAGCTGCCTGGATTCTACTTTTACTATTGTTTTAAAATGTAATTGTTATTCACTACATTTTAAGTTAAATATAAATAATTATTCCTTAATTTATTAACATGTTTTAGTTTTTCTAAAAAAAATGCAATTATTATTTTGTAATATTGTATAATTTATTATAAATTATCTAGTACATATTTTAGTTATAAAAAATGAATTGAGTTGAGTTTAGGATAATTGTTTTAAATGGTAAAATTGTTAAAAATAAGGGTTGTTTTTAAATATAGAAAAATGAACCAAAATATTTATAAAAATATAAAAAAATTTAGAAGTATCAATAATAGATGTTGATAGACACAGATAGATTCAGTGACATTGATAGATACTAATAGACTAATAAAGTCTATCAATGTCTATCATTGATAATTAAAAAAATTTGATATATATTGTAAATATTTTCAACAGTTTTACCATTTGAAATAATTTCTCTAAAAATAATTTCAAGTACTGTCTATAAGATAGACCGCGATAGATTTGAAAACAACCCTGAATTTATAATATAAAATACTATATTTCTAAACTTTGTATTTTAAAAAATATAATTTTGTAAATAATTTGGATACTTTGAAAATATAAGAGTGTTATTTTAAAATTTTGCTAAGTTCACAAAATATAAAAATAGATTTCAAAAACAAAATCCTGATTACCTATCAAACATATATTCGCTGAACTCAATAAATTTAAAAACATAAAACAAAATTTAGATTACCAACAAACAAGCTCTAAAATTTTTATTTACTTTTCAAAGCACGCTTAACATTAGATAGAGAGGACTATAATTTTTTAGTTTATTCCTTGTTTTAACTCTTGAACTCTTGTGTTTAGTTGTTCAAGCTCAAGTGGATAACAATTTGATTTTTTTTTTATTTTATGTTTTTTAAAATTAAATTTATGGATACCATTTTTTTTTCTTTTGGAAAACATGAGTTTTTTTTTTTTTTTTTTATCCTCTATTTTTCAATGATGTTCTTGAAATTCAATTCAATTTTTAGAAATAGGAAAAAAGGTAAAAGTTTTTAAAATATTTTCTTAGTTAAGAATTCAAATATTTTCTTAATAAAAATGAAAAGTATTATTTTTAAAAACAAAAAACAAATGCTCATCACATGGAGTCTTATTAAATTGGTGGTCGAAGTTTCATAAGATTCTAATTCTCCCTTTTAACTATATAAAAACCATAAACTATTTTAGTTTGTCATTACAACTTCACCTAATATTTACTCATTACCACAAATTCCTTTTCAAATTCAACTTAACCCACGTACATTATATTCAAAATAGGAACTAAAATATTTTAATTAAAAGGTAAAATAATAAGCATTTTAAAGCCTTAAGATTAGTAAAGCCACTCAAACTTTTATTTTCCTTCTATGAGGACTATCAATTTAGAGAAAAATCTCATAAAGGATGGTTATAAATTTGACGTTGTTTATATTTATATTCATGTTCTTATTCGATGTTATGCAAAATTTAATTTAACGATAATTAACCTACACTTTTTTTAGAGGGAAGATTCAAGATGTCATTTTTACCATCATTGTATGAAAAAAAAAAAACGAAGGTAATGAAAGCTCTTGTTGTTGTTTGGGCCTAAGGGCTCTATTATTTTGAAATTATCTCATTTTCTTAAGTTGACTCATTTAGCTGTTAGTTAATATAATAATAATTATTTTGAATATTTAATGGAAAAAAAGGCATTCTATAGGCCATATCTAATAAAAAGAAGGCTATAAAAGTCATTTTGAATCTATCAAGAACAGACACTTTCAAAATTAAGAGAGAGTGAAGGGGCCCATTCCCAAAGCTGGAGTCATTGAGAAATTTCAAAAGAATACCTATTTTTCTTCACTATGAATTTCGAGAAAATTGACTCTTAGATTAGATGGTTGTTCCTTACTTTTGTACATCTTCGAAAATTGGTGATTGTTATTCGTTATCAAATAATCACCAATTTTGGAATTAGGTTGCTGTCTCGTAAAATATCGTTGTCTTGAAAATAAATTTAGCATCATCTTAGTATGAATCGTGTAAGTCGATTACTTCTAATATTAATGTAACACCCATTTCGAACATGTACTTATTAAAGATGAATTGAAATCATAGAAAATATTTCTTTACTCGATATAGCAGGAGAGAAACGAGAAAAACAAGAAAGAAAATATGGAACGACAACAAAGGTATGGAGTGGGAAAGAGATTTATCCTACCACTATATAACCACTTTCGCTTTGAGCAGGTCTTCTTATGTGGAATACTCTTGGTTTTTTGGGTGATTGATTTCTCTAGTATATATACTAGGGGTGTATATAAAAGCACCGAAAATTGACCCGACCGATCAAAGTCGACCGAATTAAGATCGATCGGCCAGGGCTAGGGGTCGGTTGGTTGGTTTTCGCTTTTCTTAAAAAAAAAAAAAAAAATTGAAAATCGACTGATGTATATATGTTTGTTTGTTTTTTTTTTTTTTTTAAAAAAAAGTATAAAAGCAAGCCCATTATCACCAACCCAAGCCCAAGTCTACTATTTTAGTATTGATTTATTATTATTTTTTATGTTGCCTAATTTTCAAACCATTACATGATTTATCAAAAAGTTGCTAATTTTATTAACCTAACAATAATACATTATCAATTCATCTTTCATTTTCATTCACCTTGGTTCCTCTTAAAAAAAAAAAAAAAAAAAAGACCAAACCGATCAAACAACCCGACCAATGTACGAACGAATTTCACACATTTTTTGGTTGGGTTTCGGTGCCAGTTTTCTCCCAAAATCAACACCGACCGACCGACCGATATACACCCCTAATATATACCTACTTTCTAACTTATATTTTTTTCAATGTGGGACAACTAAAATCTTTATTATATGAAGGCTTATCATGAATCAAAACTATTTTTATATTCTCCACGTTTGAGTTTATCTAATTTTTACCCGAGAATTAAAATATTTTGGAGAATCTCCCTTTCAACCCTCCCACAAACACCATATTTTCAATTTGAAGATTGAAGATTTCTTTAGTTCAAAGTGAAAAATTGTAGTTACTAATTTGAGCATATAGGTCACAATTGTTAGACCTTTGTTTCTCCATATGTATGTTTCTTTACTTGCAATAAAGAAAGTTGGTAAATTTTAATTAACATGGAAATTCCATTTGCGGTCGGTGCTTTAATAATGCTTTCACATTACGTTAATTTGAAGAATTGAAAAATGTATCTTTATGCTCCATGATTATTTTGATGCTATTTTCATTCTACTTGGTTATCAAGCAGTTTTCCTAAATAAAACAAAAAATCGATATTTCACCCCAATTTGGCTTACTTTATGTGGTTTCCCCCATAACATATGCACCTTAGGTAATTAGAGTTTAAAAATAATAAGATCAAATGCATCATAATAAAAGAAGGTCATTTTTCTTTTTAAAAAATAAATTAGATTCAACTTAGTACTCTAACGTAATATAACAATCTAAATGCACAACAGGGCTATTACTCAACTAAGCTAATAGATGAATTCGAATTTATAACTATTTAAAAGTATGTTTGGATTGACTTTCTTATTAGGAAAAATTAAAAGAATATTGTCTTTTTAGAAACTATTTAGGAAAATATTGTTGTTTTCAAACTATTTGTAAAAATATTGTTTTTTTTTTAAAAAAATAAGTCGATGGTTGAAAATTCGACTTAGATAGGTCGAATTTTGAACCCTCGATCTTCCTTTCATTTGTACGTCGAACTTTGAACCCTCGACCTTGCCCTTCCTAACATTATTATTGAGTCTGTTTAATTATCATTCCGGAGACCTTCCTATATCAAAAGATCGTATTTCTAAATTTTCATAAGGTCCCCTTGAAATTTCTTCCAAAGCTTGTTTGAATAATTTTTACGGATTCTGCCATCTCAGCAAGTCTGACTAAATAACGAGCTAATGAATCTCCTTCTTTTTGCCACTAAACTTCCCAATAAAATTCGAGAGCAATATTATGAGAGAGAGCGAGAGTTTAAGAGAGCGAGATTTTGATAGAAAGCGAGAATACCGTACAAATTTTCCTTTTTTTTTTCTTTTTTAATTATTACACATTCCACCTTCTTCTTTCTTTCTTTCTTTCTTTTTTTCTTTTTTTTTTAATTTTTCATTTTATAAAAAAAATTTCTAAAAAAATTTTATTATTTTATTTAAACTCTAAAAAGAATAAATTAAAAAAAATAATAACTCATAAAAATTAAAAAAAATGTAAATTAAATATCTCATTTATATAAAAATAATTACAAAAATCAATGTGTCCCACAAGGCGGACGTCGTCGATTTCGAGCTGGTTGTCGTCGTCGACTTCGAACTTGAGATTGCTCGGGTTCTTCTTGATGTTGCGCTGGTACCTCTGCAGGCGCTTCATAATATAAATATTCATTATGCTCTCCACGACCCCGACCATGTCCATGCACGTATGAAGACGAAGGATCAGCCTCTGAGTTATAATGTCTTGAACCAAATGCTCGCATCATCATCATCGGACTAACATAATCAGTTTGACTCTGTGTTTGCATCATAGGGGGCAACTCTTCCACATTATGTGCAACCTCATTAAACTCATCCTCTTTCCGAACAGGTCCTCTATGTTTAGGAGCTGGTGGAGGAACAATAGGTATATCGTACCTATAATGAATTTCCTCCATATAGCTTTGGTTGTCACTACATATAGCAAGAACCTGGTTCGGATCATTCGCAACCTCACGAAGTCTACTGTTGTTCGATCTCTGTGAATTATAAAACAATTAGACAATATTTAAAATAAATTTAAATTAAAATAAATTAGATAATATTCATTCATTTACCAGATGACCCACAGCTACTCCCGGACGAGTGACGTAGCGTCTTGTGATATTATTATACCAATGAATATATTCTTGAGTGGCATCTGTGTCAAACTGTTCAAGAGAAACCCCCACTTCAATAAACCTTGCACGATAGTGCCATCGCATTACCAAATGTGCAACTTTTTCGGACCAATTTCCAGTCCTTAGGTCAATATCATGCAGTACGGGTTCAGTATTACAAGGCGATGGGACATCCTACTGAAAACCGAATTGTCTCATCACCCTGTCAGGAAGATGCCACTCACCAATGTGAAAACATATGAGAGGACTCATCGTTCGCCATATGTTTGACCATTCGTACAAAAATTAGGCAAAGTATGTATAATAATTTTGTATGGCTCTCAAATAACCTGAAACAAAAAAATATTATATTAGAGAATATTAAAGACAAATACAATAAAAATGTGTATAAAATAATCAATTAGGTTTAGTGTAATGTACCTGTTCAGGTTGAAGTAGATCAAACATGTATCTATACTGGCTGACTACATGTGTGGCTGTCCTAGTCACACAAAATTTGTCTCTCCACCTAAATTTTTAAATTGATAATTTAGAATTTAAATTAACTAGATCAGTGATATAAAAATTAAATTGAATTAAAACAACATACCAAGAACCGTAGGCTCGTCCAACTAACTAAGCGTCATTAACATGTTGTAGCTATGGAGCCATTGTTGGAAATTGCTCCCAAACCCATAGTTGCAAAAGTATGAGGGGCTCAGCTATCTCTCGAACCTCAGGTCTTGTTGCTTTGCATAGTTGTCTATACAACTATGTCAATCATGCTCCACCCCACGAATACCGCCCTGCATCATGGAGGTTAGCTAACAGTGGCAGGAACATTAAGTGAACAAAATGACTTGATTTATCTGAAAACAGACTTCCACCCATCATTTGTAGTATATATGCTCGCGCATATCTTATGACGATTTTCTCGTCTGCATCATCTGTGAGCTCACGAAATTGTGTTCCTAACCATATTAAACTTAACCTCGATCCTTTAATCTTGTTGGTAGGTGGGGTCGCACTGAGGTACAGTTGACAAACTTCTAACCAGTCATCGTACATCACTCCGGTGACCGGCTCACTGTCAATAGGTAACCCCAACAACACTTCTATGTCTTGTAGAGTGATAGTGCACTCTCCAACAGATATATGGAATGTATGCGTCTTGGGCCTCCATCTCTCGACCAAGGCTATGATCAGATGCTAGTCCAACTGAATAAATCCTAATCTGGCAACCCTATAGAATCCAGATGTACGCAGTAGCGATAGTATTCGAGGGTGGAGCGGGATAGTGCGCTGGAGAACTACCTCTCGACGCCTGCAAGATATTTCTCCAGTAGTACGATCTCCCCATACAACATATGATCGATGAATGGACTGGTCGTACAAAACATCAGGATCGTCCTGGTATAATTGAATAGTAGAGAAAAGTGTGAGGGTAAAGAATAATGTAAAACTTTATTGATTACAATAAAAAAAAATTGAATATACAATAGATTATTATAAAAAAATTGAATATACAATAAATTACAATAAAAAAATTGAATATACAATAAATTATAATAAAAAAATTGAATATACACTAAAATGAATATATAATAAAAAATTATTTATTTTTCAATCCCTAACTATCTAGAGCCCATCTTAGTAACGAAGGACACTTCCTTCGATTATGTCCTAATTGGTTACAAAATCCACATCGTTGTCGAGTGGTTGGTTCTGTCCAATCCATCTCGTTGTGATAACATGAACTTTTCGATCTACCAGGTTTTTTCAACAACGATGGATCAGGATGTAAGACGGGCATATTAGGGTGCGTGATCCAGTAATCTTCATGCGGTACAGGTTGAAATTAAGGAGAGTAACATTCAGCATACGTTGACAATTTGTAGTAGTCCTCAATAAAATCTTTGTAGTTCATGTTAAAATGTGAGCAAACAGCCATAAAATGCGAACATGGAATGCCGAATGCTTGCCACTTGTTACGTGAACAATACCGCTCGGACCTGTTAGCCTCAATATTTGAACGTTTCCTCCTTTGGATTGAGACTATGACGTCCGGTCTTCACATGAAACACACCTTCATACCGATCGTTCATGTTTAGTAGATCATGTAGCTCATTTATTTATTTTGTCGTGTTTACCTAGATTTTTACTCTACTTAGTATTATAAAATATGTTTGAAATAAATTATTAACAATATATATATATATATATATATAAATAATATTACCGGTGTATTTATCTTGATGCTCCAATGCATCCCTTATTTCTTCTCTTCTTTTCTCGAAATAGTTCACGCATTGCTTAAGTCCATTGCTCTAAACTAATGTTGTCAAAAAAACTCACTCCGATTTATTCCTTTGATATCTTCAATTGCTTTGTTGAACTTTCGAATTTGAAACTGACACCTAGAACGATAAACATAATTTTTCAATGAATTAAATTTATACTTTTTATTGAAAAAAAAAAAGACAAACATCAATTTTTTGTATTATACTTTTTATAAGAAGTATATTAAAAAATATTAAATTTTTTAGTTTATAAACATACACTTTTTAAGTTTTATGAACATAACTTTTTAAATATAACAATAAATTAAACTTTTTATAACTATTTTTAAACATAACAATAAATTAAACTTTTTATAACTATTTTTAAAAATAACAACAAATTAAACTTTTCAAATTAAAATGAGGTAAACTTTTTAAAACTATTTTTTCAAATTTAATATAAAATAAAAAATTAAATTAAATTAAACTTTTTCAAACTATTTTGAACTATATTTTCAAAGTTAATACTATAAAATATCAACTTATCACAATAAATATATTTTTTCAAATTTAATACAAAATAAAAAATTAAATTAAATTAAACTTTTTCAAACTATATTTTCAAAGTTAATACTAGAAAATATCAACTTATCACAATAAACACAACAATAATAATATGAATAAACTAAAATTTTCAAACTATATTAAACTTTTGAAACTATACTAAATTTGTTAACTATCACAATAATTTTGTATTAAACTATAAATATCAACTTCTTAAGCATAACAATAAACTAAACATTTTAACATTATGAACATCAAAGTTAATACTATATAAATCAAATATCATAAGAATAAACTAAACTTTTCAAATATCATAAGTTCTATTTTCATTCGTTTTTTGATGTAACTCACAGATTCGACGGTAGTTCTCTTTTTTCCTTCAAAGTGATAATGTTCACCATTTTTTCCTTTTATTTGTTATTTGACAACAATTACAAAAAATTAAAAAAAAATTAGAATCTATATAAAAAAATAATAATATAAGAACAAAAATAAAATTTATAATTATTCTTAAAAAATAAAAATTTAGTAGAGTAACGAACCAATATAGTTGTGTGAGAATAATTTGTATTAAACGAAATACAAGAAGAGAAATGGAAATGGAAATGGGAGGATAGGAAGATGATTTCGAAGGATTATTTTCGAATGCAGTGAGGGGGCAGTGAGCTATGAAGGGGCAGTGAGCAAATCAAGGGGAGAGGAGTGTGCAAAATCAAGGGCAGTGAGTCTTCAAAAATTATCGAATGAGTGATTGAGGAAAAATGAAAAGGATGGTGGTTTAAAAGGATGTAGGTGAACACTTGACCCACAGGTTTAGGGTGGTTGAAAAGGCATTAAGGCTATGGCAGAGGGGCATGAATGCGTCAATGAATGCATGGAATCAGAGCAGAGGAATCAGATCAGTCAATGCATGCAGGGAAATCAGAACAGGGGCAACATGGTGATATATATGCACTTTTTCAGACTTATGGAAAGTAAATAAATTGAAGACGATTTCCATGTGGCAGACCACGTCAGCTGACTGGTTGACCATTTAATCCATGTGGCAGACACAATCTCGCTCTCGCTCACAATCTCGTTCTCTCCTACAATCTCGCTCTCTCCTACGATCTCGCTCTCTCAATCTGGCTTTCTCCTACAATCTCGCTCTCCTACAATCTCACTTTCAATCTCGCTCCCTCCTACAATCTCGCTCTCTCTTACAATCTACTTCACCCACTTATCTTCCTTGTCGAGGGTTGAAGTTTCGACTTATGTATGCCAGAACTTCAACCTTCGACAACCTAATATACAAAATTAGCAAGATTCCCTTCTAGAGCAAGATCCTCATCACAAAATTAGCGAAATTTCCTTTTCCTTGTTGATGGTTGAAGTTTCGACTTATGTATGTCGAAACTTCAACCCTCGACAACCCTAATTTACATATTGTTTCCAAGTTTTTTTTTTTGTTTGTCGAGTTCTCAACGTTCGACTTCTACATTAGTCGAATCTTCAACCCTCCACTTCTAGCCTCGAAATCCCAAAACAACAATATTTCTCTAATAAGTTTCAAAACAACAATATTTCTCTAATAAGTTTTGAAAACAATAATATTAATATTAAAGGTCATTCTTATTAAATAAAAAGTGTGTAAGTGTAAGAACGGTGATTTTTATCCATTAGAAAGTTAATTTCAATCCAAACTTACCTTTAATTTAGAATATATTGTCTTGATATTTTTATTTTATATTTTGAGAAAAAAATTATTATACTATTAATTTAATGGGTTTAATTTAAAAACAGTTAATAGTCAATTCAAATCTAGTTGAATATCTAAAGCATTAATTACCGGTTGAAAGATTGGTCGTTTGGGTCATACTAAAACAAACAAAATCAAAGAATTATTAAACAAAATTTTGAATTTAAGATCTTGTTTAATATCTATTTGACTTTTTATTTTTAGTTTTTGTGTATTAAGTATTTTCCTGATTTTTTTTAATAATAATATTTTAGTCTTTCTTAAGTAAAATCACAACCAACTTCTAAAAATAAAAACAAGTTTTTAACCAACACTGTTGATGAAAAAAAAAAACCTTGAATTTATTTTATAGGAGGAATTTGTCCAAGTACTTTTAAGAAAAAGGCAAATGAATACGGATGTAGTGTCTAGCCATACACACTTCGGCACCAAAGTTAGTCTTGTGTTTTTGAACAATTAGATAGTAGAAAAATAGTGGGTGTTTAGGCATACCTTCGATCAATGACTTTAATAGCATATATAGAACAATAATGCATAACAGTTAGTCGGACTCATAATGGTACTCTTAAATTCTTGGAACTACATAATTAATTTGATAGGCGATTATACCATTATTACTACTACAAATGCACCACTTAAATTTTCAACATCTTTTGTCTGTTGTGAACATAGACGGCTTTAACTCCAATCGCTCAATTGAGTCTCTTAAGCTCCTTTAGGCTCCATGGGTCCTACAAAACTCTACCAGGCTCCTATGAGCTCTCATCACGTCTATGCCCCTTTGAGCTCCACTAAAACTTATATCATGGGTTTTATTGAGATTCTTTAGACTCTCTCATAGGTCTTCTTGAGCCGTTTCTTAAGCTCCTTTAAACTCCATTAAACTCTCTTTAAAGCTCAGTTTCACTAAGCTCATCTCATAGATCCTACTCAGCTTACTCTAAGCTCTTTCAGAACTCCCTGAATTTTCTGAACTCTTAGGTTTCAACATGGGTTCCACTATACCAGCTGAATTTGTCGACAATATTTTTTTTAAAAAAATTTTAAAATTTGACTGGGTTTCGTTAAGATATTTATAAAAAAGAGAGAATAAACCAGGAAAGGCAGATTTATTTTTTAAAAATTAAAAATTAAATGATTACCCATTGAGGACCTAACTGAATTATCTCAAAAGAGAAAAAAAAAACTGAATTGAAGTTTTTTTTTTTTTTTTTTTTCTCTTTTAATGGGAAATGATTTTGATTGTACTTAAAATTTGTATTGTTTAGGCGGGGTCCCACTCCTTTATCTCCAATCATCCCACGTCACGCTCGAATCTTCCTACAAATACGCACGAAAAGATTTATAACAATTAAAAATTAAAATATTAAAAAGCTACTGAAATGTTGGGCCCGCTTCATATGCGGATGAGAATCAGTCGTGCATGCTTGCCGCGTTTCACAAAAGATCGGCGAAAAATATATCAGGCCGTACACGTGTGAGTAAATGGCGAAAGCCATCAATTTACACACTTTTATATTTTTTTTTATCGTCACACTACAGTGACGCAAATCCGCCACTGCTGCCCTAAGCAGGTGCCACGTCATCAGAATAATCGCCCATCAGATATAACGAAATCCAATGAGATTTCGAAGTTGAATGACTGTGACGGTAACGGGTGAGAATAGCAAAAGAGTGTCTAGGAAATTGGAGGCAAGTACAAGGGCATTTTGGTAAATATAAGTATCTGGAACCTACCTGCTTCTTCGTGACTATTAAAGCAACTGAGGTGGTTCTGTTACGTGTTCGCTAAGCGAAGAGAAACCCAAGTGAGTCCCACTTTCCCTTCTCTGCGGCTGTTTCCTCACTTCTCGAATTCACAAAATTTACTTCGAAAACCCTTTGGCGAAGAACTACACACAGAAAGGGGATTTCATTATTTCATAATTTCATAGGTTGGATTTCTTGTAGAGGTGCGCCCTTGAAGTCGAACGAGGTGTAAGGAATTTTCGCTTGCAGATTGCAGAGGTATTTTTATTTTATTTTATTTTAATGTTTTTGAGTTTCGTTTTTTGTGTTCTTTATGGTTTCTTCTGAATTGAATGGGAATTTATCTATTGAATTGAATTAGATGAGGTAGGAGTTGTTGCTGCTGATACTGGAAGTGGTGGATGGGAGTTTTTTAGTGTGGAAATTAAGTCAAAATGCGGAAATCTTTCAAGGATTCCCTTAAGGCACTCGAGGCTGATATTCAGTTCGCTAATACCTTGTAATCTCTCTATATTCTGTTCAACTTTCTTATAATTTGACATTTACTCTGGATTGTGTGAGAATTGCTATTGCAATGTTGGCGTTTCTAATTGTCTGGAAATTATCCGCTATGTTTGTTAGATTTCTATGATCGAAGCATCTGAGTTTCAATATTTTCTATCTTATGATCTATGTTTTCTCCATGCTTAGGTTAGATGGCATTCGTGTTGGTTCGATGCGTATTGAGTTTGAAGTTCAGGAAAGTTTCTCTGAAAATAGTCTGATAGGTTATGATGTCTGAGGGAGCTTCAACTTTTAGGTTTTGCAGCTCGTTATCTACACATTCTCGATACCTTAGTAGATTAGATATTAGTCGCTTCGATCTTATTTATGGAATTGTTCTGCGCCTGCTCAAATATGTAGTTTCCTGCTCTAAGATTTACGGAACTATTTATTTAAGATTTATTAATAACTGTTGTGTTCCTTATTTTCTAAATTTTAACAGTAATTTGAATATATATTTTCTTCCTTTTGTGTGGGTTATGTTGTATGCTTAGGTGGTTTGTAAACTGTCACATGGTCCAGCTAGTAATTTGTAAGATATCTAGACTTCTCTGGATTGTATGACAACTCTAGCCTTTAACTGCGACGGATTTTTTCTTTCAAACGGAGATTTTTGTTGTTTTCAGTGTGCAATAGTTCCAGCTGAGGGTTATTTAATTCATAAGCGTTGAAATAAAACACTTCAATTCTGAACAGGGCTTCTGATTATCCCAAGGAATACGGTGGAGCATGCCTACAAATGAGATTATCCTATAGCCCGGCTGCACAGTTCTTTCTCTTCTTCGTGCAATGGACTGATTGTCATTTTGCTGGTGCATTGGGTCTGCTCAGAATTCTGATATATAAGGTACTGCAGCCTGCATGACAAATGACATTTTTGACCCCTACATTGTCCAAGTGTGGTGATTGAAGTAGGATCAAACTGACCACTACAGATGAAAATCTGATGAAGTAGCTTATCCTACTTTGCCTCTACAAGTATCTTGTCAATCCTGTGAATGTGCTAAATTTGTTTCAGGCATATGAAGACGGGAAGACTACCATGTCTATTCAAGAAAGAAAGGCTAGTCTCAAAGAGTTCTATGGTAAGTGGCTAAGTAGATAAAAGCTGCCCATTCTTCAACTTGAGGCGCATTAAAATTTGGAGTCGCTAATCCTATTTTTTAGTTCTGGAAATACAGGGGTGATATTTCCTTCTCTAGTGCAACTTCAAAGAGGAATTACCGACATTGAAGAGAGAAAACAGAGAGAAGTATATGCTGCCAAATTCAAAAGGAAAGATCGGTTGGACAAAGGAAAGATCTCTGAAATCGACTTGGAAAGAGAGGAAGAATGTGGTATTTGCATGGAGCTAAACAGCAAGGTTGTGTTGCCTAGTTGCAATCATTCAATGTGCATGAAGTGCTACAGAAGTTGGTAATCTCTCTGCTGTTTTCATGTGCTATTGGTTCATAATCGAGTTCTAGTTTGTTATTGACAAAAAGTGTGGATTATTTGGAGCTGATTTTTGCAACATGTTATCTTGGTTTCAGGCGCGCTCGATCTCAATCATGCCCCTTCTGCCGTGACAGTCTGAAAAGAGTGAATTCTGGAGATCTTTGGATATGTACCAGTAGTAGTGAAATCGTCGACTTGTCCTTCATCTCTAGGGAAAATTTGAAGAGGCTTTTCATGTTCATTGATAAGTTGCCTCTCATTGTTCCAGATCCAAAACTCATCTCTTATTATCTGAATCACTATTGAACATTCCAGGCTTGGTCCGGAAGTAATTTGTATATAAAGACATCATTACCCTTGTTATTGTGCATAATTCTTATCAGTATAACATGCACATTTAGGATTTGCAAATGCTAATTTGTTATCGACTTACATTACCCCTGTTTAATTTGCTTTCAATTAGCCAAGACTCTGCCAATATTTGCAAAAGCTGAAGCCTGCTCCAAGTCACCTTCGATCATTACTGTCTAGGCTGTCTTATCTCAACTGGCTTTTGTTAACCTGAAAACAGATATTGGGTTGTAGGGAGTGTACGGATTGATGCTGTGGAAGTCGCATTTGACAATAAGATGATGATGAAGGCATGCGGTACTCAGTCACCAGGTTCATCTTCTAGACATGGTATTGACATACTCCAATTCTTGTGATAGCTCTCCAATCTTTTGTCATATTTACTAAATTTGGCGTTAGCTATAACATTGAAGAAGCTTACGGTCATATATCATTAAATGCCAGGAGTATGTGGAGCAACCACGTGTAGGAGCAGCAATGACAAATGGCCTTACAAGATTTGTACCTGATGCTTTTCTTATAAAAGATGAAGTCAAGTGAGTCGCGAGTATTGGTATTCATCGAAGCCAGTTACTTGGAGTAAAATAGGGCTTGTTTTGAATTGGATTCCATTCAGTTTGTTCAAAACTGACTTAAACTACAATGATTGAGAATTTGGTGTTGGATTTTCTATTCTCACTTCCCTGCTAGGATCTGATAAATTTCATTAGTTCCACAGCAAGAAACTGTGGATGCCAATCAACAGCAACTCGAAGAAAGCATTGTGAGTTCTCTTTGGTTTCTTGGGATATTTCTTGCTGTTCTATTTTAGGATGTCAACGACATTAACCATCTATAAAATGACCAAATAAAGTACAAGATCATCTATCTAAGGAAAGAAAGGAGGGGAATGTGTAGCAGCAGCTTATAGAGTCGCCTTAACAACAGAGTATGGAATGACATAGAAAGAAATAATTATCTGATGTGGCTCGTCACTTCTAGAACATGAAATTTGTTTCTCTTATACTGATAATCATTCTCATTACAAATTATCATTGCAGCATGAGTTCATTTTTCAAAGGTGAGATATGACGACTCGCAATCACAATTAACTATTATTCATTGACATTTAAATTCGAATAGTCGGTGAGTGGTAATAGGGGAAGTTATTACAATCACATACCTTTCAACTAAATTTGATCAATTGGGCTTTTAATATTTCAAAAATACGCCAACCGATTCTTTGTGATGGGACTAAACTGAAAGTTCGAGTGTAATACAATAATTCAGGTAGTTTATAACTGTATAAATACTTCTTTGTAGTTTTTCCAATTGAATCGGTTAGGTCGTGAGTATAATAGGGGTATGACTTTAATAAACTAAAATAAAGGTCATTAGTTCAATACAACCGAGTTGTTCTGTAAAATTAGTCTTTCTAAAAGAGATAATATATATACATATTTTGTGAAGATTGTGTAATTTTCTACTATATTTGAAACTCCAGCCAAACAGACCAGATGGGGTTGGCTTTATCACGATGTGGAATCAAAAGATGCCATCTGGCCATCCAAGTAAAACAACCACAATCACAGCCAGAGAAACACTATGTCCAATAGGCCCCAAATAAACCTGATAAGGCAAAGATAAGGCCCTGAGGCCTGAAACCTTTTTCCTCATCAGATGGATACGCTTTCTTCATCCAACGGCCACAATTATCCCCACCGATTAAACTCCCCAAACAGCAATCAAATTCCCCTCTCAACTCTATATAACACCTCCAAATTCCAACCACCGTTACAACCACCTACCATCTCTCCACCATGGCCGCCGCCGCATCCTCCTTCATCGGAACTCGTCTTCCCGTTGCCCCAGCCGGCTCGGGTAGGGTACAAGCCAGATTCTCATTCGGCAAACAAAAAAGCCCACCAAAGAAATCGTCAAAAAAGCCCGTTTCGGATCGGCCGCTGTGGTTCCCGGGGGCCGTGGCGCCGGAGTGGCTGGACGGGAGCTTGGTGGGGGATTATGGATTCGACCCATTTGGGCTGGGCAAACCGGCGGAGTACTTGCAGTTCGACTTGGACTCATTGGACCAGAACTTGGCTAAGAATGTGGCTGGTGATGTGATTGGTACTCGGTTCGAGAATGCGGATGTGAAATCGACACCGTTCCAGCCGTACAGTGAGGTGTTTGGGTTGCAGAGGTTTCGGGAGTGTGAGCTGATCCATGGAAGGTGGGCTATGTTGGCTACACTTGGTGCCCTCACTGTTGAGTGGCTCACCGGCGTCACTTGGCAAGATGCCGGAAAGGTTGGTTCTCGATTAATAGCAAGTAATTTAGAAAGAGTTAAAATCATTTTTATTAATAAAAATATTTTAGAGTGATTTTGAATACGTTAAAAATGATTTTAATTATTTAGAAATCACTATCAAACATATCCTAGAAGTGATTTTGAAATAATTAAAATCATTTTTGTCAAATATAAAACTATTTCAAAATATACTTCTAACCACCCAAAATCAAACTATTTCAAAATACACTTTTAACCACTCATAGTTTAATATTATACTTTTAATTATATTTTTCATATGACTAAAATTTATTTTGAATAGTTGGGGTGATCTTCCGAGTGATTTTGAAGACGATAATAATGATTAGATTTGCCACAACCACCATTGGTTAGGAGTTCCATATTGTTTTTGTTTTTAGAATTTGAACTAGTAGATATGGGAAACTTGAGTAAGAAATTGTGAGTAAATAAATACAATTTTGGGGGAAAAGAAATCAAAGGTTATTTATTGGGAATTTTATTCTAAACCTTTATCATAACTGCGGTTGAAATATTGATTTCTTAATTACTTTGAGAAAATTCCATAAGCTTAGATGAAGCTTAAGCTAATGATGCTTAATTACTTTGAGAAAATATGGTGAATTAACAATGCATTTTTGTGAACGTGAAATTTCAGGTAGAACTGGTGGAAGGATCCTCATATCTTGGACAGCCACTTCCATTCTCTATATCAACATTGATATGGATAGAAGTTCTGGTAATTGGGTACATTGAGTTTCAAAGAAACGGTGAGCTTGATCCAGAGAAGAGACTTTACCCGGGGGGCAAGTACTTTGATCCTCTTGGCTTAGCTGCCGATCCCGAGAAGAAGGTGACGCTACAACTGGCTGAGATCAAGCACGCTCGCCTCGCCATGGTTGCGTTTCTCGGTTTTGCCGTTCAAGCTGCTGCCACTGGCAAAGGCCCCCTCAATAACTGGGCAACCCATCTGAGTGACCCTCTCCACACTACCATTATTGACACACTCTTCTATTCATCTTGAAATGGTTGAGTTCTTTGTTCTAGCTCTGGTTTGTAATTTATATTTTTAGAGGGCAAAATTGCAATTCTCTTCCTGTCATATCATGTAAATTATTATATCTGAACCGTCTGTCAAAGGATCGATGGGGTGGGTTGGAGAAGATTTACAGATAGTAATACATAAATACATATTCCTTCGATTGAGATATGTGACATGTGATTAAAAGTGAAGTCAAATCCATTTAAACCCATTAATCTTTTTGTGAAGAATAGAGGCCACTATATTAAACTTAAAATCAACCATTACAAAAAGTGGAATATGAAAATTCATCTTCGATCTTTGACTGGAAGATAATTAATATATATCTATTCTTACTAAGTTGTACCTATTTTCGACTTGTTTACTAAAAATTTTAAATTTTATTCCAACATCATCATCAATTTTTTTATTAAATGTATGTCTGAATCTGCCACGTGTAAAATTATTTTGTTTATCGAAACTCGAGGTAAATTTTGCAAAAACTCATAATCTAGGCAAAAGCTAGAATAATATTGGTTGATGGTAAAATTTGGTCAAGAAAATTCACTTGATCTTCATGTCAATGATTAAGCTAGTTTCAATACAAGTATTATGGTAACTTTTTAGAGAACAAGGGGAATTAAGTTATATATATATATAGTTTTATAGTTTTCTCAATCCCTTTATGAATAGAACTCTGGAAGGCTAGATTAGACCTGTCAAATAGGAGCCTAAGGAGAAGGGCAAATTGGCCTCTGAGGTTAAGGTGGAATAATAGGGTTAGATGACTTAATTGATTTTTCCACTCTTCTAAATTACCTCTCATGAGTTTTTCTTGCTATTTTCAAATAATTTTGGATGAGACAACTTTCTCAAATTTACTCTTAGAGTTGCCTCTCTCGAACTTTTTCGTAAGTTCAGAATCATGAAATTAGATCTAAAGTAGGACAAAAATGGTATTTTTATGTTTATAGGATAAAAATGATATTAACATTTGATCTTGAAAATAACCATAATAATAAGGGTAATTGTAATATATATTATTTTTAAGAACAATAATCAAATGTATCACATCAGTGTAAAAGAATTATAAGTATGATAAAATTTATTAACGATAGACTTGTATCACTGAACGATAAGATTTATCATTAATATATTTCTATCAACAATATAATATATTATTAATAGATTATCTAAATTTTATTATATTCATGTTTATTTTAGATTATGTTATATCTATTAATACTTTAGATATAAATTGCTATATTTGCCAGAGACTATTATATCCGGAAGAGAGTTTCAATTTCCTTTCTTTTTCTTGTCTTGGGCACGTTCGCGCCTTCGTTACTGTGTTAGGGTTTGGGTCTGAGTTAGTGGAGTGATGTTCTCCAGCGGATTTGGCCAAGAATCCCTCCTCTTGAATTATGTCGTTTCTCTTTCCTATTGTCAAAACAGGCTTCAATTGTTCCAACACCGTTAAGGAAGAATTCCTTGGGCATATTTTGGTTCCTCGCCGGAAGCTTGCGGTTCCTGTCTGTTGTGAACTATCAATTTCTAGGTAAAATCGTGTGGTCAAATTTCTTCCGATTAGAGTTCGATCTGTATGCTCTTTGCTGTGATTCTGTTCTGGAAGTTCAAAAATCCTAAATGACAAATGATTATTTTATATTTGCCAACTTCGAGTTTATTTCATTATAGATTTATCCATGTTGCAGCTCCTGACCTCCCACTTCACCCTTGATATGGATCCATTTGGAATTTAGTGTGGAACGTTGCGAAGAAATGTTTCACATTTGGAATTATAGGGGTTACTGTTTCGGATCGTTATGCGGGTGTTGTCCCTATCCGAGGTGTTTCAATGTCTCCCACTTTTAATCCTAGAGCGACTTCTCTGGCAGGATCAGTGACAGGTAATTTTCTAAACACGACATGTTTGTTGTAGCGAGATGATACCATCAATGCTTGGGTTTGGTTTCAGGTGACTACGTGCTAGTTGACAAATTTTGCATTGAGAAGTATAAATTTTCTCCCGGTGACGTGATTGTTTACCGGTTAGTTTCCCTTCATTGCTACTAATATAATTATCTGTGTAGTCTTGTTCTGGACATTTATTTTGTGGATCGTGGTAATAGCTTGATTTAATCTCTCTTTTATAGGATGATCTAGTGCATTGTATGTGGATGGTCTTGCTCGATTGCTCAATGTTTGCATCTTAAAAGGTGCAAGCCAGATAATTTAAGGTTTGGATTGGCTCTTCTCAATTGTGTTATGACCAGAAATAGGCTGCACGGCTATATGATTAATCATTGCTCACGTAATGGAGAAATCATGTTTGGACTCCAATTTATTAACTTCCCAAAGCCGTTCATACTAAGAATAAAAACAAGGAACTAAAAATTAAGATAAGCTTAACTCCATCACGTGCAATTTGTATAGAATGAAATGGTTACTCTTAGGCATTCGTCTTCTCATTATAGGGGTTGGATTTTATGGTAGGTTGACTTCTTTGTAGTCCTTTGAGATATTTGGATCAAGAGGTACAAGATTTTTCGAGATTGGGAGAGACCTGGGAGGAGGTGTGGCCGGCCTATTTGGACATCGATTTTCAAGGATATTTTGCACATTGGTGTTATTATTTTGAATTGAAGATCTTTTATTTTATAGCTAAAGCTCTTTGATTGGCTTCTCTTAGTGGGTTGTCTTTCTGCATGCACTTTTCTATTCTTTCATTTTATCTCAATGAAAGCTCGGTTTCCATCAAAATAATTTTATTCTTTCGGAAAAAAATTCATATAAAATATATTTGCTCAAGTCATTTTAAATCATCCGAATTAATGGGTAGCACAGTGATCCATCTTGCTCTTGAAGTGTATTAGTACTGATGATGTAATTTCAAGTGATTGAGCGCAGGTTAAGAGAGGGTAAGATAGATAGAAAGTTCCTTCCTATCGTTTTGTGCAGTGTTAGTATATTTAGAAAAGGAAGGATTAAATGTTAAAAATAATTCAGGACCTACTAAGCAGAAGATGTGTGTTGATCTCTTTCCTCTTGCACCAAGCTTTGCTCGAGTATGGAGATGCAGACCTAGCAAGATTCTGAGTTTAAATTAAGGCTGGAGTTTTATATGTGAGCTTTATCTAAAGTTTGAACAATGTTGTATCTCATGGAGGGTGGTTTAAAATTAGGAGTTGTTCTCTTATGTTTCCTTGGTTTCTTTCTGTACTTTGAATATCATCAATGAAAACCTTAGTTTCTTAATTTTCTTTTCAAAAAAATGATTTTAATTGATCCATCTCAAACCATACTTTCCTGAATTAGAAAATATTTTCATTTCATATTGTCGTGTAGGCCATTTGTTTAACTGGAGAATGGCAGAACCTTGTCACTTTTGCATCCTCTTTTCTTATATGGAATGTGCGAAATGTTTTTGATCCACACTTAGTGAACATGCTGTGATCACACTTCCCAATTTGTCACAACTTTACTCTGAGAGACTTGCACATTTTGTATAAAATTTCCCTCCCAAAATTGTTGACCTATTGCAGCTCCCCTTGTAATTACAAGGAGAAACATGTGAAAAGAATTATTGCCTTACCAGGAGATTGGGTTGGAACTCGTCAAACATATGATGTTGTCAAGGTTTCAGAAGGACATTGTTGGGTTGAAGGCGATAATGCAGAATGCAGCATGGACTCGAGATCTTTTGGCCCGGTAAGATACCATCTACTATAGTAAACGCTAAACAGTCTGTTTCTTTTGGGGTGTGCTATTAGTTTTGAGATGCAACCAGAGTTTCTGTGAATGGGCAGCATCAGTGAGATCTTTAATTATTCTTGCAACTATTTCTAGGGACTTGAAAAACACAGTTGAAAATTCCATCATGTTTTTTTGGAGTTAGCATTTTATTCGACCCCTGTTTTTCAGTCGGTCTTTGATGTTTTACGGAGGATTAAGATATCGAAGAAAGTTTTTTGGTCTTGTGAACATGGTAGATAGGCTTTTGAGAAAGATGCCTTCGTTAATGGGTCATTTTTGTTGTATCATTTGTCAGAAGGTAGAGGAAAACTTGGATCACCTTCTCTGGGAGTGTCAATTTGTGAGTTCTGAAATTGTTTCTTTTAGGAGTTTGATTTTGTGTTAACGCACCAGAGCAATAGTCGTGTTTGATGATCGGAGAGTTGCTCCTCCATCCGCCTTTCAAAGAGAAAGGTTGTTTTTTGTGGTTTGCGGGGGTGTACGCTTTGTTGTGGGATCTTCGGGGGGAAAGGAACAATAGATTTGGTTCTTGGTGAGGTTCCATGTATATCTTTGGGCTTTGGTTTTAAAGATTTTTTTTTTAATTATTCCCTAGGCAACATCTTACTTAGTTGGAAGCCCTTTCTCTAATAGAGGTTTTTTTTGTATGTCCTTATTTTCTTTCATTTTTTCTCAATGGAAGTAAAAAAAAGAGTATGCATGTTAAGAAAATGAATGTAATGTTTTACATGTGCCGAAGACATTTCTTGAAACATTTTACTGCAAGTATCTGATATATGTGAGTGCAATCCCTCTTTTATATGCTTTTTACACGACATGCCTAGTCCAGGCTGACTAAAGTTAAAGCCTTTTGGTGGCAGATACCAATGGGTTTGATTCAAGGGAAGGTGTCACATATCGTATGAAAGAATTGGTGCTGTTGAGAAAAAATATCCTCAGGGGAGAATCAATTCCTACTAGTTCCTACTTAAAACTAAACCTAGAGAGATGACCAGTTTTCCATGATCGACCCGACCTGGCCTTTTGCTTATGTGCAAGATTTGGAAACGTAAGGCCTTTCTTGTACTGATTTTTATCCATCACCTTCTTTAATGTCATTTTATAACATATTAACATACATTATTTACCGTTCTTGGGGTATTTTCAATATATAATACCCATATTCCAGGATTGATTCAGGCCACTTTGGAAGATTTCTTTTTAGCAATGCAGTTCTTTATGTTTAAAATCTTCCATGGTAATTGGTAATTATAGAAATAATATTAATTTTACGGTTTGCTTTGCCACGTTCTTCTTGTAGACTCCTTTTCCCTCGTTGAACAATCTCATTTGAATAGAGAAGCTGTAAATTTGAATAGAGGAGACCGTGCATGTTTGTATGGTATGATCCATCAACTGTAAAGACGAGGCATTTAGTAAATTTTTTATTTTTGAAATTTGATTATAGGCGTGAATTAATCTTAACTAATAAATTTGGTAATAAGTTAAATTACAAATTTAGTTTTCAATTTTTGATATAATCAAAATTCATAGATTTAAGAGGCAAAATTGAAAGTTTAGCTTTTTATCATGCATGAAATTTAGTTTACATTGATAGATCAATTAATTTTTAAAATTTTAAGTTTGTTAGGAAATTATTAAATAGAAAATAGAAAATCGAAAAGTTAGAGATCGACACTTTATTTTCTAAATATATACAAATTTCAAGAGCTAATTTGTAATATTTTTAAAGTACCGTGTCCATTTAATTTATTTATTTTAAATAATAGTATTCACAGCCCAATAACCTATTATAAAATTTTGTAATATTAGAAATAAAATAGATGCAAAGTTATAAATTGGGGAAGAACACTTTTATTTTAACCTTTTTTCAAGTATAATATGAGTATGGATAGGGTTGGCAAGGGCGGGGATTCCCCGTTAGGGGAAACAGAGTCTTCGTGGGGCCTCATTTCCCGTTTCTCTACTATTTTCCAATGGAGATTCTCCATTTTTTTAATTAAAATTTGATTAGTCCACAAAAAAAGAAACAAAATTTAATTTCTAATCTATAAAATAAACACAATTTAGAAGCTTACAAATCCATTAAATAAGTTTATCGAATTCCTCATATTTTAATTGAGTGATTTTATTTAAAATTTGACTAGTCCACAAAAAATAAACAAAATATAATAGACTAATATATGAAATAAACACAATTTAAAAGCTGACAAATTCATTAAATTAGTTTATAACTTAAAATTCAATAAAGTTTGAATAAGAAAGTCAGTTAAAGGCAAATGTCTTATACTTTTAAAATACATAAATTGTTCGTCTTTCTCTTTTCGATGACTTCACATTCAAATCTTTCTCCTTTCTTGGCATCATCCCATCTTTAATTGTGAGTATTATTCATTCCTACATTTAAAATGTAATTAATAAATAATGTCACAAAAAAAAAAAAAAAGCTAGGTCACAAAATATGTTAATCCTTGAGCATACTTTAGTCACCATATCTTCATTATAATCGTCTGCATCTTCTAATAAAAAAAAATATTTATTAATATATTAAATGCTAAAAAGAGGTAAAACAAAATAAACAAACAAAACTTAAGTTGCAATTCAATTTTGAGCGCACATCAAAACCTCTATCATCTTCAGATGAAGTTTGTTACGATGTGGGCTTACAATCCTACCACAGGTACTAAAAGCAAACTTCGATGCAACACTAGATAATGGATGACTAATATGTCTCTTGCAATTTCTTGTAAAATTGGATACTTGACACTATTCAATTTCCACCAACTCAAAATGTCAAAATTAGATGTTCGAGGTAAGAAAGATTCATCCAAATATGCATCAAACTGTTGCTTCTAATTTATATTATTAGAATTTAGTACAAACAAGTCATAATCATTAAAATCATCAAATTCTATATTCTATGAGGTTTCATCTAAACTTTTAGAGTGATAATCATCACATTCACCTTCATGTTTTAGCTAATATTTGTTTCCAAATTTGAACAATTTTTTTTAATCTCTCCATTTCAAGAAAAAAACTATCTCCATAAATTCTAGAGAAGTAAAACTCAATCAACTTCAATTTGTAACGTGGATCTAAAACTGCAGATATGACCATTACTCTATGAATTTTCTTCCAATACTTATCAAACTTTGACATCATATTTGAAGCCATGTCTCTTATCTCTTGAATGCTAGAATTAGTCCACTAATTTCAATTTGCAAATTTTTGGGAAAAAAATATTAGCAGTAGAATATTTGGATCCAGAAAATATTTCAGTCACGTGATGAAATGTTTTCAGTTTCTCACATATCTCTTTTGCTAATACCCAATCTTGATTCAAAGGCAAACACTTTACCTTGGTTCTCATTGTTTTAATCAATAAAAAACAGCCTTGTACTTTAATGTAGTAGCTAACATAAAATATGTTGAATTCCACCTAGTACAACGACTCAACATTTGACCATCATAAACATTCAACTGCAGTTTCCTCAATTTTTTTTTTTTTTTTTTTTTTTTTTTGTATGCACCCAAAAAGACACACTATTACATACTCTTTCGATCCCATCTCCTATCACTACCAACCCATCTTTCACAATCAAATTCAGAATATGAGCACAACACCGCATATGAAATAAACTCCCATCCAATATTAAGTTTCCACACAAACTATCAACAAGCATATTAACCATGAAGTCATTTGTATTACAATTATCTACAGTTACAAATGACAATTTTCGATCAATATTTCAATCTAACAAACATTCCATTATTTCTTCATGAAGCATCTCAAAAGTGTGTGGAGAAGGGACATATATAAACCTGATTATTTTGTTTTGCAAAACCCAACGAGCAGTGACAGTCATATAACCTTTTGTTTGGTGGTTGGAAGTCCACAGTCCGTTGTAAGGACAATTTTTCTTTTGATCTCATTCAACAATGTCATGGTTTTCAACTTTTCAGTCTCATAAATTTTCAAAATCTCCTTTATTGTGTTTCTTGACACCATCTTAAATAATGGTTGGATGACATTACAAAATTCCCTAATACCTTGATGCTCAACTATTGAGAGAGGATATTCACGTTTCATTATCATCCTAGCTAATGCTTTTTTTGCAGCTTCCTAATCAAAGTTATATAAACTCAATATATTGTTTTCTCTCTTAAGATTCAATAGAGATTGTCGTATGTACTTTTGTCCTTTATATGGGCATATCTTAATATGATCGTGCAAATGTTTGGTTCCATTTTTACTTTCACCCCCTAATTTTCATTTGCAATAATTACAAACTACCTTGTCTACTCCATCTATTTTTTGTTTCTTAAAATGGTTCCAAGCAACCGATGTCAATCTTCTTTTTAAAGATCCCTTCTCAATATCCTCACCAAGAATAACACAATTATCAACATTCAAATTATCATCATTCGAAGGGCATGGAGTTAAATTTGGGATTGAATTTGGGGTTGAATTTAGGATTGAATCTAGGGTTGGATCTGGGATTGGACTTGGAATTGGACTTGAAGAATCTTTATTTGTAGAAGGTGATGAAGACATTGTTTTCAATCTACCAAAGATTTAATTTAAAAAACCCTCTCTAGACTTGGACTTAATTTTCAAAATATTCAAACATATTGAAAGCATTCAATCCCAAAATTCAAAGCATTCAAATTTCAAACAATGTCTTAAAATTATGGAATGTCTTAGAATTAAAATTCAAACCCCAAAAACATTAAAAAAGACTCAAAGCATTCAAACATATTCAATCCAAAATTGAAAAACACTCAAAGCATTCAAACAATGTCTTAAGTTGTTTTAAACATTTTAAATCTTTACCTTTATAAAATGATTCTAAGTCTTCGAGCTAGTTAAATTGATCAACAAAAAAAAAAAAAAAAAATCAAAATGTTATTAAATTAAATTAGAGCTTTCAAATATATATAGTTCTACCCATATAACCTAAACAAATATAACTATATAATTGCAATCCATTGGTATGTTTGGAATGACTTAGAATTTTTTTTTCAAAAATTCATTTTTAATTAAACTCTTTTTATAAAAACTCATTAAAATAAAAAAACATATATGTATTGCAATTCTATCTTATAAGTGTTTTTATATACAAATTTGTTTTGTTTGTTATATATTAAGAGTATTTTTAGTTTTTCAAGGTTGGTTGGTGGGTCAGAGGGCGACCAATGGAGTTGGTAGCTTGAATTTTCTAGTGTGGGGGAAGGGGGTGCCAGAGGTTGGTTGATGGTGGTCGGAGTTAGCTAGTGGCAACTAGAAGTTGGCCAACAACGGTCACCAAAGTGTGGCCAGAGTTAGTCGGTGGTGGCCGGGGTTGGCCGGCGGCGTTCGCCGAAGGTGGCTGCCAGAGTTGGCCGGTGGCATTCACCGGAGGTGGCTATCGGAGTTGGTTAGCGATGGTCGCCGGAGGGTGGCAACCGGAGTTGGCTTGCGGTAGTCGTCGGAGGGAGGCGGCCGGAGTTGGTCGTGGTGCTCACCAAAGGTGGTGTCCGGAGGTTGGCTGACTTCTTAGATTAAATTATTAAAAAAAAAAAGAGGGGTAACACTATTCAAACTCATAGGAAATGATGTAGGAAGCCAAGACTTCCTAAATCCATGTCCCAAACAAGGGTTAGACTGGATGCCTAACCCATCTAATCCCAACCTTTGAAACAAACACCCCCTTAAGGTTATTGTTCAAACTATTAGTCTATTAGAATATTATTTACTGTTGTTACAAATTGTATATGGTTTGAGCAAATTCATTCTATTTTAACTTAATTTCTATTTCTTCATACTTAAGGTGAGTTGTTATTTGTACTCATATATAAATAGGGGCTCTATTTCCTCATTCTATTTCTTTTTTCGTGCTGAGTTTTTATTTGGTACTAAATCTACGTTGACATATATATTTTTTTCTTCTGAAGTTTGTTGATTCCTCCTGTAAAGGGAGAGCTCATGGTCACACTTCATCTCCAGCTGCCACTATTGCTGTAACATCAACACCTATGTTTTTATTATTAAATATTTGAAATCTTGTTTAAGTTTGTCTGGATTCCACTGATTATGTTACCTGAAAATATCAGGTTAGGTTTCTTCCATTCCCTTTTTGGTCACATTGACGATTCTAGACCAGCTCTTGCACAATTTTTTCAAACACCGGTTGGTCGATACACTACAGAGGTGACAAATTTTTGGTCACGACTGCACCATTGTTTGTACACAACAATCACCCTTGTGGTGTCTCGGCTAGCTGGTGTTTGAACAAATCATGCAGGAACTACAGTAGAATTGTCAATGTGACCAAAGAGGGGAGGAAGAAACCTGATATTTCTGCATAACATAATTAGTATAGTCTAGATGAACTTGAATAAGATTGGTCATATTTGATAACAAAAACAAAGTTGTTGATGTTTAAACGGCAGTGGCAGCTGAAGATGAATTGTTGGCCGGAGGAATCAACAAATTTCTGGGAGAGAAAAGGAGGCGTTTAGCTCTTATACCAAGTAAACACTAATATAAAAGTTATGTAATTTCCTTGCATTTGAATGAGGGCAAAGAGCCTTCTATTTGTACATGAGTGCACGTTCAACTCATCTGAAAATAGGTAGAAGAAACTAAAATACTACAAGAAAAATGATTTGTTCAAACTAAATACAATTCGTTACAACAGTAAATAATATTCTAATAGTCATCACCAGTCACATTGCACGCTTTTTACGAAATTGTTATACAGATCATCTATGAAGATCAATTTTTAAAGAATTCGATAAAAAGATATTTTACGCTTATGTCAATTTGAGTATAACTTAATTAGTTTAGAAATATATCTTCAAGTATAGTTAGATTAATCTAAACATACATCTTCGATTGAGATTCAAAAAGTCAAATGTTTGCTCAAACTCCAAATGTTTTTGAACTTGACGAAAGAGAAAAAAAAAAGTCGACTCCAAAGTGTGTATGTTTCTTCTTCTTCCTTTTCTTTCCTTCTCTTTCTCTCTCTTTTTTTTTTTCTTTTTTTTTCTTTTTTTTAAATAATAAATAACTTATATTATATCTGAAAACAGTTTCTTAACATGTAATTTTGCATAACCTTTCACACACACACATATTATCATTACAGACATAGGACAAGAAAACCCTTGTGGGATTAGGCAAAACCTTTGGTCAAAGCTCGAAAAATTTTACAAAATGACCCAAAAAAAAAAACTTTTCTATGACTGACCTATTCTTAAAAAGTTATGACATTTTTCCCATGTGAAATTCTTCAAATACCCTCAAATTTTAATTCTCTCTTAAGCATAGAAAAATTTCACAAAGTGACCCAAAAATAAAAAACTTTTCTATGGCTGACCTCTTTCTAAAAGGTTTTCTATGATCGACCTTTTTGCCATGTGAAATATCAGTTATACCCTCAAGTTTAAAACATCTTCTCATTCTAGCGCTTATTTCTTCCTTCTTCAACAATGAGTTTCTTCAGTCATTGATAACAGATGTATTCAATGCAACACCAACATTTTACCAAAGCGTTTATTCTCAACTAACATTCTACCACCAACACTGAATGTTATTGATTTCAAGCATGAGAAAAGTAATAGAATGTCACTTTCAGTTATTCACTTTCACTTGAACTCCCCAATTTCTCCCATTGTTCTCTCAGTTTTAGGCCAACATTCTCATTGTCGATTGCTTTCACCTTCATTTAGTTCATTTTGTCGTGGGTATATGGCAAGATAGTTTGTCATAACCAAAATGGAGAAAATGTATGTGTTAACTACATCTTTTTCTTTGAAGATCGCTTTCAGAATGATAGGAGATCCCCCATACGGATGTAAGCGATCGTTTATTATTATATAACGATTGTTTATAAACATATAAACAATCGGTTATAAACAACTAAACGATCGCATACATCAGTATGGGCAATCTACTATGCCATGTTGGGCGATTACCTATGATATGTTGGGCATGAAGGAACTCGATTTACAAGATCTATGAGCGGAAGCAGACCGTCCAAATCTCATTTCGATTGAGAACAAAACATTTACAATAAACATACAGATTATGCATCTTAATAAAAATTACAGCATGCTTTTCAACAAAAGGGTTCAAGTAATTATACCTTTGAAGAACACTTCTTCTAGTACAACCCTCAAACTGTCACGAACACTTCGACAATCACGAACTCCTCGAATAGCAACAAAAATTGAACCAAAAACCGAAGGCACAACCACTTGGTGACCTCGGTATTCTCAAGGTGAGAACCCAGGAGTGGTGGGCTCTGACTATTTTGGTTAGGGGGGAGTTTGTGAGTTTGAAGGGGGAAGACGATTGAGAAAGAAGAAGACTATCGTATAATAAGATCACTCAATCGTATAGGCAGTGAGCCTATCGTATATGCTCTCTCAATCTATCATATAGATTCTCCACAATTCGTGTAGCTTAGTTATGAAATAATAAAATCATATTTTATTCATTCTATTTTGTCATAAAAACCAACTAACCTCCCACTAAGGTGGTTAGAGAGAAAAAAAGGATTAATTATCCATATAATTAATAATATAAATAAATATGATAATCAACTTATCATATTATATTTATAATCTATAGTTTTAATATTGCATAATATACAATATAAACTATAGTTCTTTTTCTCTATTTTATGACATTTAATATAAATCATATTTATATTATATTTAACAAATACGAATCTCATTCATAGAAATATATTTGAATCACATTCAAATATGTATTCCTCCAATTAAACTATAATTTATCAAATACATTGTATTAGTTATATAATATATAATTGAATCAATTTAATTATATAATATATAATTAAATTTCCTCTTATTAATTTGAACAATTCAAATTAACCCAAAACTAATTCTCAACTAAATCCTTTTGAACTACTAAGAGGACCTTAGGGACCTGTAGCTTGAAGCTCCAATGGTACTTGAATAATTAATTAAACTCTTTAATTACATTATCCACTATTTGTTAACTGCCGGACACTCCAATAAAGACTGACAGCTACACTCTTCGCACTACAAATATATTTCTGTGTTCATTAGATATAACCAATCAATAGTATGATGACCCTTCCACAAATTACTCGTAAGTACAGCTAGGCCAAATTACCATTTTGCCCCTGTAGTTACATTTAACTCCTTAAGTACCACTGATTCTCTAATGAATAATAGATCATAGTCTTACTATGACTAAACTCCTCTCTCGAGCCAAGAGAGGGTGTGACGCCACATTATTCAAGACCTGGAATCAACCTTTAAGGGAGCAATTTATCTACTTACCCCTGCTTTGGGGAAGGAGTGAATTCTATCTTGTGTAGCTGAGTTCCCAGCTCCCCAATTAGACAAATCCCCAAAATGGTAGGTTTGTTAAGTTGGCGATCTGGCCACTCTCACCCATACAAATCAAAGGACCATTCTCATAGGTAGGAGTTCACAACTCACTCAGGATTAAGGTCATGTTACCTATGGTCATTCTAGTGAAATGAAAGTCTATTATGAATGGCGTTATATAATAAGACTAAATATCTCGGGGTCCAGTCTTATACAAACTCCTTTGTATAGAATATCCCCGCTGGCATGTCTAATACATGAATGATTAGGATCAGATCATTTATTTACAATATTTGTAACACCTACAAAGCGGGCCATACTCGTAGTATCACCAAGATAAAGTACCCATCCTTATCCATATATTACAAACCATTTAGATTATTACTTAAACATGATCCACGTGTATATCTCCACATACATATTTAAGTTACAACGATAACCTTGGATGTTAGTTTATTGGTCTGTGGTTAATACAACTAAAATATCACATCTTTCATAGACACCGTGAATAAAATATCAAATATTATTAATCACATAGAAGTTTGTTCGTACAAGGTTTACAAACTATAGAATCCTACGAGATTTAGGGCATCAACCTCAACAGGGCGATCACTTACTTTAATAATCTTGATAGCAATTTGAATCCAATTGTCTATTTTCTGATTTCAGATCAATGATGCTATTTCGTATCTTTGTACAATTTGGTGGGGAATGAGACTAATCCGAAAATAATTATATTGGAGATCATATGAAAAGGCTATAGAATGTCTGAGTTTCAAATAAGGGTCAAACTCCAACAATATCCTGGTGTGACGGCATATCTTAAGGAGATTGGCTTACAATGGTGGACAAGAGTTTATCAAGTCCATTTTATATATGACAAAATGACTGAACATAGTAGAATACCTCAACGTTGTATTAAAAGATGCCCATAAACTTCCTATCACGAAGTTGTTGGAACATATATGTGAGTGGCTGTAGGGTTGGTTCTATGTTTGATGTACTCATGCAATGGAAAGCACAAATATTGTTACTGACTACACAATGGATTTGTTTAAGGAAGGAGAATTGAATTCTAGAACCTACCGTGTTTTCATAGTTGATATGCATGTACTTAATGTGGACGGTGGATATTTAGGGGGGTTGGTTGATCTTCATTCATGTACGTGCACTTGTATGGAGTTCAACTGCATGGAGATTCCATGCTCATATATAATTGCTGCGATGACGCTTCGTAAAATTAATGTTCAAACATTGTGCACAAAGTGGTTTATTGTTGAATGTGTACTTGCCTCTTACATTGAATCGATCTACCTAGTTGGACATAGACAGGAATAGAGATGAAGACTAGTGTTCGAAAACCTTGAAATTTTACCACCACGGAAGGTATCAAGTGTTGATTGACGTTAAACTGTTATAATACCTTCTACTGGGGATGAGCCACTAAAAATCCACAGGTGTACACGATGTGGTACCAGAGGACATAATAAGAAAACATGTAGACAAACACTGATAACACCTGATTAGGGTCCATTTAGTCTACAAGATATGTAGTGGGAATTGTTGGGGTTGATGCCCTAAAGTCTTGTGTCCTGTAGTTTGTAAACAGCTTGTACAAACACTTGTGTTGTATAATATATGATATTTACTTCACATTTTGTATTTTGCTAAGTTGCTTGTTTTATTTTCTTTACCACAAACCAATAAATATAAAATCCCTAGTTATCTGTATGTGACTGAAACATGTATGTGGTGACATATAAGTGGATCATGTCTTGAGTGATAACCAAAATGGTCTGTAGTATATGGATATAAGAGGGAAACCTTATCCTGGTAACGCTACGGATACAACCCGCTTTGTGGAATGGTCATAAGTGTTATGACCTGTCACAGATGGTCTGATCCTGATCATTCGTGTTGGGGACATGCAAGCGAGGGCGTCTAATACAAAGAGTTTGTATAACACCGTTCATGACAGAGACTTCACTTCACTAGGATGACTATACGTAACATGAACTCAATCCTGAGTGAGTTGGGAACTTCTGCCATTGAGGGCGGTCCTTTGATTTGTATCGGTGTGAGTGGCTAGGTCACCGATTCAAACCTACCATTTTGGGGATTCGTCTGATTTGGGAGCTGGGAACTTAGCTACACAAGATGGAATTCACTCCTTCCCTGAAGTAGGGGTAAGTAGATAGATAGCTCCCTTAAGGACTGATTCCGGGGCTTGAACGATGTGGTGCCACACATCTTCTCTTAGCCCGAAAGGTATTCACACATAGTTGGACTATGTTGTATTGTTCATTAGAGGAATCAGTGGTACTTAAGGAGTGAGATGTAACTACAGGGGCATAACGGTAATTTGGCCCAACTGTACTTACGAACATCTGTGAAGGGTTATCGTACTCATGATTGGTTATATTCGATGGACACAAAAATATATCTGTGGTAAGAAGAGTTCAGCTGTTGGTCTTTAGTGGAATGCTTGACAGTTAACGGATGGTGAATCTCGTGGCTAAAGAGTTTAGTCAGCTATTCATGGACCGTTGGAGCTTCGAGCCACAGGTCCATTAGGTCCCCTGGGTAGCTTGGATAAAGTCGAGAATCAGTGTTTGGGTTATTTTGAAATGTTCAAATTGACAAGAGGAAGTTTGATTATATATAATATAATTGAACTGGTTAATTATATATGATATAATTGGCTAAATGTATGAGATACATTATTTTGGAGGAAATTAGATATAAATATGATTTATATCAAGTAAAGGAGAAATTACTATAATAGATATGTGATATCAAACTATAGGTTAAAAATATAATATGATTATATTTATTAATATTTTAATTGGTTAATTATATGATAATTAACCCAAAATCATGTTCGGATGTGCGTTAGTGGGAAGAGCGTCGATTACTGTAATCGATGAATTAAAATGAAATTTGTTTCATTTTGAATCGATCGTCCGAAAAAAGATCGAAGAGTGCGTTGGTCTAAAATCATAATCGATCGCTTAATCTCGAGAGCCTATACGATAGTCGTTTTGTGCCTAAACGATCGTCTACCTAGCGCCTAAACGATCGCACACTAAGTCTTAAACGATCAGTTAGCTTTCCTAAACGATCGTATAGTGTGTCGTGTTTGCTAAACGATCGCCTTCTGTTTTCTAAACGACTGTTCAGTAAAATCTACACAATCATGTACTTTCTCCTAAACGATAAGCATCTTGCTATACAATAGTGTCTTTTTCCCTCCCACTTTCTTATCACTTACACGATCTATTCTTCCTCCTTCCTCTACCAAACTCACCAAAGACCACGCTTTGGGTTCTCACTCCAAGAATACCTAGGGATTTTTTTTGGTGGTGTCGTCCTCGTTGCGTTGGTGAGTTTGTAGTTGTTCGTGCTGCTGCAGTCGACGCATTTGCTAGGCGTTGGTTGATCGGGTAGAGGTTTCCACTGTGTTGAGTTCCAAAGTTTGAAGACCGTCTTCAACTGGTATGACAACTCTCTCCCTTGTAATTTCTTGTTCAAAGCATGCCGATAATTACTGTTTGTTTGCATAACTGTGCGTTTGCATAATTGTGCATTTGAATAATACAGTTATGTAAACCTAAGCGTTCACATGTACGTTACTACGCGATCGCTTATATTATATTATGCGACCGTGTAATAAAAAAAATATGGGATGACTTATCCAAATTTGGGCGATTGCTTAAAGTATACTAAATGGTCGCCCAAAGTTAACTATGTGATCTCATGAATAATATAAGCGATCTTGTAGTAAATTTGGACAATCTCATAATGATGAGCGATCTCATGAATGTGCATGTTTTTAGTGTTTAGTTGTATTAATTATTATTATTCGGTTGAATTCAATTAGTGTAAACATGTATTTTCCGTGTTCGAATAACTATTTAATAGTTATGAAATATATGATGAAATTCAAATTTATTACAAATTACCATATATATTTATCTTCCAACAACTGGGCAACATATTATTTTCTAAATAGGGGCATATGGTCTTGTTTTAATCTACTCCAATCCTCCCTTGTTAAAAGATATTCTATGTATTTAGCACAAAAGATGCCACAGTCATTGGATTTTCCCATTTGGAGGGTCGCATTCGAGCGCTTCACTTTCCACGGTCTAGATTTGAATTTTCGATGCTGCTTATCAAACCCAACATATATCAAGATTGACAGTATTGATCTGACCACCATTTGCAGATATCATTCAAAATGTCACTACCGATGTAGTTCGACATGGAGTCGAATACGTATATCGTGCATGAATATAGGTAAATTGCAACTATAAGCCAATGTTGTTTGACGTTGATTGACCCAAAGATGAATCCCACCTCCGCCTATGTAGGTTTTTAATTTTCATGTTGTCCAAGTGTATAGTCGAGAAAGTACTTACTGTCTGCCCACAACTTCACATGTCCTCTCTGATTCGTCTGGATTGTCATGTTTCCGTCCTCCATTACCACACCATTTGGCTGAACCTTTAATGAAATTCCTTTTGCCTCCATGATGAAATCCTGTGTGAGAGAGAGAGAGAGAAATAAATCGTGATAGTTATGGAAAAGTCATAAAGAGTAATTACAATTGCATAATTTGTACCATGAAGCTCAAATCCACTACTGTGAACATATATCCACAAAGGTTAGGTCTCGAATACAACTTATAGTGCATGTGCATCAGTAGGATGTCCATATTCTAAGATAATTAATTGACGGACAATATCATTATAAAATAGAATTTAATTGATCGTGTAGATAACCTATATGATCTTTTAGATAATCATAAACGATCATGTAGATAATCTTATACGATCGTTAGGTTTTTCTCAACGATTATTTAGATAATTTTAGACAATCATGTAGCAAATCCTAAACGATCCTCTGATTAATCTTAAATGATCGTATATAAAAAACTAAGTGATTGAGAAACATATGAGATCGAGTAGTAAAACTAAACGATCTATAATTTTGATTAAGAAAAAGGAATAAGAAATACTCACATCTTCAATCACCCATGTGTTCATCTCAAGTTTTCGGAAGGACTCTTGATCTGGAAGGTAAATGCCACCGTTCGCTCCTCATTTTTGTTTTTTGATTGTCTCTCCATTTCATATATGGCGACTAGGGAACATTTGGTACTCGGAACAACGAGTCATATGATCTAACGTTCCTTATGGGAAAGTTAGGGACATGGACCAACGAGTTAGGATTTATAACACCTTTGGGGTGGTTTCAATTCCCTAGAAGGTGATTGAGGTTCCTTTGTGTAAACCCTTGGATTTGTTTTACTAGTTAATTAAGTTTAAGTCCTCTTAATTATGAGTTAAAGATGTGTATTAACGTCAATGAGAAGAGTAAGTTAAGTATGTGAATGATGCATTTAAAATGTAAGAGAAGAAAAATTTTCTAAGTATTATGACCGTACGCATTCAGGTTGTAGCTTGGTCAACGCGTAGAGAGGGGGAGAGTAACAATGGTAAGCCAGAGAAGGCAAGAAAATATATTAAGTATGGAATGTTGCGTTATCGAGTGAAGTAGAAACAAGTTAACACTTAAGAAAGATGGAAGGTTCCACACGTTCAACATGCAATTAATTAAGAAAACTCCTCATGCAAGCCCAAGTATAAATAGGCATAACCAAGAAGGAGATTGTTTCACCAAAATTTTTCTGATGCCTAAGTGAGGGAGTTTTGTTGCCACCTGAATACTTTAGAAGTTGAAGAACTCTCGGCCAATTAAAGGAGAATTTGAGGGATTTCTTATCGAATATGGAAGAAATGATGCTCAAATTCTAAGGTAAGCAAAGGTTAAATTGTTTATGAGCATTTTCTTTAAAAGGAGTTTAATTAAACGAATGCTGAAATTAAAGTTATGAAATATGGAAGTTTGAATTTGGAATGGTGTTGTGGATGAATAAGCAGGAAGTTGCATACGAAGAATAAGCAAGTAGTTGACTCAGCGATGTTATGCGTTAACGCATACAATATAGCTAATCCACAACAAAGACAATCAAAGTACATCACATGGTGGGTGAACATCGCATAGATTGAGAAGTGTTTTAGCGCTTATCGAGCAACTTGAGGAAGGATTCCCAATTATCAGCCAAATTATAAGATAAGGTGGCTAAGGATAGTTGATGCATTAAGGATGGTTTTGATGCGTCGAACTTAGTTATGATGCGATGATTATTAATCTGTAGTGAAGTTAAGCAATGTGTTAAGCTCAAACGAGAGCTAAGAATACTGACTAAGGGACCTTTCCTTTTCAGGGCAAACACAAATAGGAGATGCATACAACCCTTTGGATAAGTAGCTTAAGGCAGTAAATGACAAGTTTTAATAAATGTTTTCTAACACAAGTTTTATGAATAATTACCAACGCATAGGCATTTCTTATGAAGTTTTTATATCATGATTTTTTCCAACACATGCCTTAAAATGAATGTTGATCGCATGATCCATATTTTTAAATGATGAATTTATATAAGGGTTTAGCATGCATTTTCTAATAAACCTATGGCATGTTTTATTGCATGATGAAATTAATCAAGTATATTCCATGTTTTACAAGGCACTATGCGTTGATATGAAACCATGAGGTATGATTATTTCAAATATGTATATTTTGTATATGTTCTTAAATATTTAAATGTTTGTGCCTTGTACAAACCCTACTCCAATGTTGGTACCAAAGGACTCGTAAGGTACCCAGATTACAATGATGTTAGGGATCCTTGACATCGAAGGTATGGTAAGGTGGTCAAAACCCAATCCAGCTCTACGTGCACACATGACTATATTATCGACGTTGATGGGATCGAGAAAAAGGGCTCTTTCTCAATAAAGTTAGTAGGGATTGAGCAAAAGGATCCCCCACATGTTCAGATAGTAGAGTAGTGGAGTTTCAAAAAGATGTAAATTATTTTAGGGTTTTTACACGATGTAATTGTAGTGCAAATTGTAGTCTTAAACAATGTGCTGATACAACTGTGCGTTGTCACAAGTTTCTTTGCGTTGAAACCAAGTATAATTTCACCACAAGTTTCTCGATGTGATCCGAGGTCGAACATAGGGACTGTTTTATGTTATTGCATTATGTTCGTGATACATGCAACCAGGGGTTTTTCAATTTATAAAAGAATTTGTGTACAAGAAATTAAACATGCGATAAAGTAAAGTAAAGCAGTAAAAATGCGATAATAACATAAATTGCGTTAAAATAAATTGAGTTAAAGTAAATTTAAGCTAAGATGATACAAGATACAGGTTTCATGGTACAAGATACTGAGATCAAGGCTAGTTGTGAAGATTATGCAAAGATCGTGTAATGCGGTGACAAGTCTTATGTACGAAGCAGAAATAGAAAAGATAATTAATACAAACATCGCAAGTTTCTTAATTGCGTTAAAGATATAAGTACGGTTCGGCTTTTCCCTTGGTGTATACCTCTCGGTGATTGGCCACGTTCCCACATCTCTGTGGTGAAACAAGGATGAGCGTAGTGAACGCAAGGTTGCTTCCATCTCTGGAAGTACTACTCGCTTTAGTTAACGCATTCTTCTAACCTTCTCTCGACAGATCAGAATGACATCTTCACTTCTGCTCTCGCAGGTGAAGATGTTGTCTAGCATGCTTTAGCTAAACGCATTTACCTCTTTATCACATATTAAGTTACTCGTTTAATCCATATTAATTACCAAGGTTTTAAGAAAACTTCATGGAGAAATCGATAAACGAAGGAGCAGAAATAGACAGAGAAGTGGAAATGAAAACGATCAAGACATTCAATAAAATAATTTAGCGTCTGATACATGATTTGTGAATGAAGAGATTAAGAAGATGAAATACACTTGATGAAAATAGAGTTAGAAACAAATACAAATGAGCACCAACGTCTTAGCACCGATCTGGATAGAGATTTGCTTGCCGGTGTGGATGGATCGTGTGGAAAGATGAGCTTCCCTCTCAGGCTTGCTCAACCGGTAGCAGGGATCTAAACACAGAGCTTCACGCGGGGATCTGGCAAAATCGCACTGAGACTCACCTCTCGGTTGTGTCTCTTCTCTTCCCGGATTTCTTCGGATCAGTACTCAACTCAACCTCTCTCTCAATAATTCAGTTGCAATTAGCCTTCGTATTAATTATACCTGTATCAAGTATATCTTCTCTGAATTCTATGGGGGTATTTATAGGTGAAAAGCTTTGACTCTTGGCTTGTGGACCCCACTTCTTGTTATGGAAATTCTGAAGATGGAGGAATAAATATTCTTTCTGTTATGCAATCAGACCGTCAAATCTGCACAACGGTTAGTTGTACACGTGTCGCAATCCTCCACCTTTGCGTTGCTCAGCTGCATCTTTCGATCGGTTGCTCGCATGCGATGTTGTATTTATTACCGCATGCGATTGAAATTCAGCTCGGGATCGACTGTCGCATTGCGCAGTCATTGCATTAATCGTCTCTACATTGTTGATTGACGGGCGCAATGTAATAGAGATGCGTTGTTCAGTTTCTCGTTGAGCCTTGATCGCAAGCGGTGACTTGGTTTCCTGCAAAACAGAGTAAAAATATCCTCTTTTACCATATTGACGATGTTAGTGGGTGTAATTGCGTTAATTCATAATTATTGTATTTCTAAGCTAATTTTCATACAATCAACACATATTCCTTCTCTTTTGGCCACAATATCTAGATAAGACAGCATAAATAACTTGTATTTCTACAAATTATCAGTAATTTTATGATTTCAGTTCCCTTTTTAAAGACTCTGACTATGATTTTATAAATGTTTCTTGGTAAGCATGTTTATGTTAACTATGATTTAAAATATGTTTTACTGAAGATAATCATTCATTGGGCTTTCCAACTCACTATTTTAAGATATTTTCCTCCCCAGTTAGTGGTCGACGTCCCAAGGCCTAGCAATTTTGCTGGTCAGTTACCTTTCAGACCTCCGAAAGATTGCAGTTTAGGTGGCTCATAATGTTTAGTTATTTATTCTTATGTTCATGTCAGGGGGTGGGAAAACAGAGTGGAGTTTTTGTTGTATTTAATTTTGGTTTTTGACTGTTGTGCATGTTAATGTTGAAATTTATGGTTAGCAATAAATTATATGTTTAACGTTGACGCTGAAATTATATGTTGAGTTTTAGAGAATTATAAACTGCTAGTCAGGTTTAACAGGTGCTAAAACTACAGGCTTCTAGGAGTATGTTGGACAGTAGTTATCATAAAAGGGTTGACAATTATTGTCTTCACATCTCTTTTTGGATTAAGAGGGTATTCTGGGGAAGGGTGTGAGAATTTGTATGGGGTTGAGGTTCATCTGCAAATGGTTTAGGTTCATTTACAGGTGGTTGAGGTTCATTTGCAGGTGATTTCAATTCTCTAGACTCATCCTCAGTTTTTTTATATTGGTCCCATTTCTCTACTAATGGTTGAGATTTTGGTTGAGCTTCACTCCCATGATTTTGAGACTTGCCCTCTTTCTTTAAAATCAAAGAGGTTTTTTCTTTCTCTTTTGACCGCTTTAGATGAAAATTTGGTCGACTTCTTCCTTTTTTGGTGCTCAGGACGATCATTTTTCTCCTGTATTTAAATTTTAAATCAGCGACTATAATGTTAATATCAATAATGCATACAACGACTGTACCTTTTTTTCAGTGACATTCTTTTGAATGCACTCCCCCCAACCTCAACTTGTGATTCATCTGCTGAATTCAAGTCAAAGTGGCTCCTCAGATTAAACAGTTGAACAGGAAGCTGTTGTCCTTCATCGACACAAAGAGCCATTTTGACTTGAATTCAACAGATGAATCACAAGCTGAGGTTGAGGGGGGAGTGAAATTCAAAAGGATATCATTGAGAATAAGGTACGACCGTTGTATGCATTATTGATATTAACATTATAGTCACTGATTTAGAATAAATAAGAGAGAGAAATGATTGCCCTGAGCGCTAGAAAAGGAAGAAGCCGACTAAGTTTTCATATGAAGAGGTTAAAAGGGAAAAAAAACTCTTTTTATTTTAAAGAAAGAGGGCGAGTCTCAAGATCAAGGGAGTGAAGCTTAACCAAAATCTCAACCATCAGGAAAGAAGCCAGACCAATATGAAGGAGCTGAGGATGAACCTAGAGAATTGAAACCACTTGCAAATGAATCTCAACCACATGCAAATGAACCTAAACCACCTGCAATTGAACCTCAGCCCCATACAAAAGAACTTTAACCACTTATTGGGGAATTAAAACTACCATAGGTGTTATAAATCCTAACTCGTTGGTCATTGTCCTTGACTTTCCCATAAGAAATGTTAGATCATATGACCTAATGTTCCCAGTACCAGATGTTCTCTGGTCTGTATATACGAAATATAGAGGCAATTCAAAAACAAAAAATGAGGAGCGAATGATGGTGTATACCTTATTGACCAAGGATTTCTTCCAAACACTCAAGATGAACACATGAGTGATTGAAGATGTGGGTATTTCTGATTCCTTATTTTATTTATCAAAATTATAGATCGTTTATGTTTTACCACTCGATCGCATATGTTCTAATACTCAATCCCTCAGTTTTTATATATTCAATCGTTTAGGATTAGCTAGATGATCGTTTAGGATTAACTACACGATCATCTAAGATTATCCAAACGATCATTTAAAAAAAACTTAAACAATCATATAGGATTATCTACACGATCGTTTATGATTATTTAAATGATCGTATAAGATTATCTATACGATCGCATAAGATTACCTACACGATCATTTGAATTTTGATTTATATTGATATTATCCATTAATTATTTGTCTTAGAATATGGACCTTCTACTGATGCACGTGCACCATAAGCTACATTTGAAACCTAACCTCTGCGGATATCTGTTCATAATGGTTGATTCGAACTTCATGGTATGGATTATGCAATATATATATATATGTATGTATGTATATATATATATATAAGGAATTTCATCAAAGGTCCGGCCAGATGATATGGTAATGGAGGACGAAAACGTGGTAGTCTAGACGAATCGGGGAACACATATGAAGTTGTGGGCAGAAAATTAGTACTTCCTCGACTATATGCTTGGACAACATGAAGATTACAAACCTGCACGGACGGAGGTGAAATTCATCGTTGGGCTAATCAATATCAAACAACATTGACTCATGGCTGCAATTGACCCGTGTTCATGCACGTTATATGTATTCGACTTCATGCCAAACTACATCGGTAGTGACATCGTAAATGATAATCCGCAACTAGTGGCCTGATTAATACCGTCCATCTTGATATTTGTTGAGTTTGATAAGCAACATCGAAAATTCAAATATGGACCGTGGGTAGTGAAGTGCTCAAATGTGACCCTCCAAATTGGCAAATCTCTTGACTGTAACATATTTTGTGCTAAATTCATGGAATATCTTGTAACAAGGAAGGATAGGAGTAAATTAAAAGAAGACCATATGCCACTGTTTAGGAAACAATACGTTGCCTAGTTGTAGGCAAATAAATATATATGGTAATTTGTAATTAATTTAAATTTCATTGTGTATTTTATAACTATTAGATAGTTATTCTAACACGGGAAATACATATTTACACTGATTGAAGTCAATCGAATAATGATAAAATAATACAATTAAACACTAAAAACATGCACATTCATGAGATCGCTTATCACTATGAGATTGCCTATAATTTATTATGAGATTGCTTATATTATTCATGAGATCTTATAGTCAACTTTGGGCGATTGTTTAGTATATGTTAAACGATCGCCCAAATTTGGATAAATTATCTCATATTTTTTATTACATGATCGCATAATATAATATAAGCGATCATGTAGTAACATATATGTGATTGCTTAGGTGTTCCCACTACATATCTTGCAGCCTAGATGGACCTTGCTAGGTGTTATCAGTGTCTGTCTAAATGTTTTTCTTGTTATGTCCTCTGTTACCACATCGTGTACACCTATGGATTTATTGTGGCTCATCCCCAGTAGAAGGTATTCTAATGTTTGACATCGACCGACACATGGTACCTTTCGTGGTGGTAAAATTTCAAAGTCTTTATACTTTGCTTTTTTTCTTCATTCTTGTCTATGTCCAACTGGGTAGATTGATTCAGCATAAGAGACAATACACATTCAACAGTAAACCACTTCGCACACAATATTTGAACATTAATGTTACAAAGCGCTGTCGTAGCAATTGCATGTGAGCATCGAATCTTCATGCAGTTGAACTCTATACAAGTGCACATACATGAATGAAGATCAACCAACCCCGCCAAATATCCATTGTCTACATTAATTAGATGCATATCAACTTGAGAAACAATATAGGTTCTAGAATTCAATTCTCCTTTCTTAAGCAAATCCATTGTATAGTCGGTAACGATGTTTGTGTGTGCCATTGCATGAGTACGTCGAACATAGAACTAATCCTGTAATCACTCACGTATATGTTCCAATAACTTCGTGATAGGAAGTTCATGGGCATCTCTTAATACTTCATTAAGGCATTCTACTATGTTCGTAGTCATTTTGTCATACCTACAATGAACTTGATAAACTCTTGCCCGTTGTTGTAAACCAATCTCCTCAAGATATGCTGTCACACTGGGTTATTGTTGGAGCTTAGCCCATGTTATTTGAAAATCAGATATTCTATAGGCTTTGGTCGCAAGATAGAAGTGTGGGATTATATCCTTGTTTTTTAATTTGTCCATCAAATTATTCCGAATGTGGTATATGCATAGGACATAAAATGCATCGAGGATTACATTTGCCACTGCCTTTCCAATAGCGATATGATAGTATGATATAATTACTAATCCTGGAATGTCTTCAATTGAAGCCTTCAAATTAGTTATGAACCAAGTCCAGGATGCATCATTCTCACCGTCTACAATACTAAATGTGATTGGGTATATGTTGTTAGTACCATCAATACATGTTGCTATTAATAATATACCCATATATTTCTCATGCAAATGGATCTCATCAACAACTACAGGGAAAATACAGTTCAAGAATCCCTTAATACATGGACCGAATGTCATGAAGACATACTTAAAATAGTAACCATCTTCTATTTCAACCCAAAAAACTGTATATGGATTTGCAAGCTTTAATGTCTCGCCATATGCGTTAACAATGGCATATGATTCTTTTGATGATCTTCGTGCATACACCAATGTATACTTTCTAGCACAGTTAGCTCGTTCGTAGCTTATATTCACCCTATAATCTCACTAGACATCTTTATCCCTTGGGATGGGAACAAATGGGCTTGAAACATGAATGAAGGTATTTGGATTGTTTGTGGTCTTGAAGGTTGTCTGTATACATGTTCAACATCAAACTGAGAGAATAATGAGAGAAGGTAAAAGTGATTGATAACAAGAATGTTGGCCTATAACTTAGAGAATAATGGGAGAAGAAGTTAGGGAATTTGACTAAAAATGAATAACTAAAAGTGACATTCTATTACTTATCCCATGCTTGATATCAATACATTCAATGTTGGTGATAGAATGTTAGTCGAGATAACACTTTGGTAGAATGTTGGTGTTGCATTGAATACATATGTTACCAATGGCTGGAGGAACTCGTTGTTGAAGAAGGAAGATGTAAACGTTAGAATGAAAAGATGTTTTAAACTTGAGGGTATAACTGATATTTCACATGAAAAATGTTAGTCATAGAAAACTTTTTTAAAAAAGGTCACCCATAGAAAAGTGTTTTTTTTTTTTTTGGGTCATTTTGCAAAAGTTTTCCTTAAACTTGTCATCTTTGAAAGCAAATTTTACTTTACCAAAACTATTCTTTTTCGATGTAGATTTTTTGCTTTAGTTATTTTAGAAGTTGCAGAAGACCGCGATCCATCATTTGTAGAACTGATAATGTGAATCTAAGAAGCACGAACATGGCACATGGCACGAAAACAACACGACACCGACATGCCAATTTTTTAAAATGTAGGACACGAACACTTTGAGGACATGTTATTTATGTGTGTATATATATATAAGGATCAAACCTAAAATACTTTAGTTTTTTTTTTATTAATTGTTAAAAATAATGTTTTCTTTAAAGATAATTAAGAAGAAGAAAAGAGCATTTAAAAGAAAAAAGGCCAAGAGCCCATTTAGAAAAGACCCAACGTTGGAAGGGATTAATAAAGCCCAAAGGCCCATTTAAGAGTAAAACCCCCAACACTAAATGATGTTTCCCTTTTCCCTCCACTGTTGTCTTCTCAGTTCTCACATTCACACACAGCTTCCTTCCCCGATTATGCTCTCCTCCTTCCTCCTTGATTCTTCTCTCCGTACACTACCGCTGTCAAAGTTCTTAACGCCAATCTCTCTCCCTTTGCCGCCACTTAGGCGGATCAATTTTGTGGACGCCGACTAGCAACCACTCCCTCTCGGTTGATTTCATAAATTTTTTGGGTGTATGTGTGTCTGTGATGTCCATCACGTGTCCAAAATTAAAAAATTAAAAAATAATAAGGGAGAGAATTTTTGTGTGTCAGACACGTGTTTAGAGCATTCTAGACGTATCCGTATCCGACGTTAACACTTAACCATATATGAGGTATTTGTACTTAATAAATATGAAGTAAATTGATATTGATTCTATGATTCTATGTTAGATGTAGTTGTTGTATGTACATGAGAGAAAACCCGTTCATATTATTTTCCCTTTGTTTTTTAAATGGAGTGCTGAAGGGGTAAGTTTGAATTTAAGATTTCTTGTTCAAGGTTTGTTAACTTTCAGCAACATTAAATATAAATGTATATCTTTTAAAGGCAGATAAAATATAGAAGAACAAATGGTAACGGCTAAATTTGTAAATTGAATTAATATATATAAAAAAAATCAAACAATGACATCTTGTGTATTTTATTTGTCTGTTTATTCATTCGTTTATTTGTTAACTTTTGACTATGAGATGCGTGCTCAAGAGTTTTTTTTTTTTTTTTTTTTTTATAATTTTTTTTTTTTAATTTTAACTAATATTACCATTATAGTTCTTGAGAGTAGAGATCGACTTTGAGATTTAATTTATGTCATATCCAACTAGATTTGTTTCGATAGGCTTTCACCCTTCATTTTTTTATTTTTTATTTTGTTTGATGTTGTTAGGTGGCAATAAAAGAAACATATATAAATAAAGGTAAAATTATTTATGAAAACAATGGCACCCTTTTGTTTTTTGTTTTTGTTTTAAAAATTAAGTCTATGTACACTAATTTCATCCTCAAATTTCTTATTGTTATCTGCTTTCTACCCATGATTTTAAAAAACCAAGCAAATTTTGAGAACTAAAGAAAAAGTATTTTTTTTTTTAAAAAAAAAATTCCTGAAATTTGACTAAAAATTAAAGCACTTTATTTAAGAAAGATGCAAATTATTATAAGAAATGTGGATGAAATAAACTTAATTTTCTAAAATAAAAACAAAAACCAAATGATTACGGAATAGGATCGAGGATTTTAAAATTTTGGATCATAAAGTGCTACTTTACCTGGAAGGACCTTTAATATTAATATTGTTGTTTTCAAAACTTATTAGAGAAATATTGTTGTTTTGAAACTTATTAGAGAAATATTGTTGTTTTGGGAGTTCGAGGCTAGAAGTCGAGGATTGAGGATTCGACTAATGTAGAGGTCGAACGTTGAGAACTCGATAAACAAACAAAAACTTGGAAACAATACGTAAATTAGGGTTGTCGAGGGTTGAAGTTTCGACATACACGAAAATCTCGCTAATTTTGTGATGAGGATCTCGCTCTTGAAGGGAATCTCGCTAATTTTGTGCAGTCTTGACATACATAAGTCGAAGCTTCAACCTTCGACAAGGAAGATAAGCGGGTGAAGCAGATTGTAAGAGAGAGCAAGATTGTAGGAGAGAGCGAGATTGAAAGCGAGATTGAAGGAGAGAGCGGCCATGACTAATGCTCTTTACACAATCAGGATAAGTTTAGTCTAATTAATCCTATGCAATCATCCCATATCCCCAACATTTCTCATACATACGTTGTTAAAAGGTTTTAATTAATTTAACCATAAGAAGTATCATAAGAACTATCATTAATGGATGCTATGTTATCATTAATTAGTACACTTTGAATTAACTCAAGATGTTACATATCTATAAGGTAAAATGTTCAAACTTCCATCTTTTATATAATTAAACTAAAAACAAAGGTTTAGTTATGCAAGTTACCACGCTCGAGAATGGACTTTCATCTAACATGATTTACATACAAACAAAATGACCAAAATTTTGAGAAAATAATGATAAATTCTCTCAGTAGGCAACGACCGAGATAAATTCAATGATAGAATAAAATGGCGAAAGATTGATTCTCAGAGATGGATTTGTATATTACTTCCATTGAAGCTTCCATTCTCAAAGATTGTAGGAGAGAGAGAGATTGAAGAAGAGAGCGAAATTGAGAGAGTGAGATTGTAGGAGAGAGCGAGATTGAGAGAGCGAGATTGAGAGTATCTCGCTGAACATCTCGCTCTCTCCTACAATCTCGTTGAACATCTCGCTCTCTCAATCTCACTCTCTCCTACAATCTCGCTGAACATCTCGCTCTCTCAATCTCGCTCTTTCCTATTGTATATTCAATTTTTTTATATTATAAAGTTGTACATTATTCTTTTAATTAAATTGTATATTATTCTTTTAATTAACTTGTACATAACTTTTAATTAACTTGTCTTGTACATTATTCTTCTAATTAAGTTGTACATTATTCTTTTAATTAAGTTGTACATTATTCTTCGAATTAAGTTGTACATTATTCTTTTAATTAAGTTGTACATTATTCTTCTAATTGAGAAACAAATATTTTTTAATTGAGAAATAAATATATTTTTTTTCAAATCATGGCTTTAAACCCAAGACCTGTTGATCCCGATATTTTGTACGACCAGTCCATTCATCTATCATCTGTTGTATGGCGAGATCGTACTACTGGAGAAATATCTTGCAGGCGTCCATTCATCAATCATCTTGCAGGGGTAGTTCTCCAGCGCACTATCCCACTTCACCCTCGAATACTACCGCTACTACGCACATCTGGATTTTATGTGTTTCTAGATTAGTATTTATTCAGTTGGACTGGCATATGATCACAGCCTTGGTCGAGAGATGGAGGCCCGAGATGCATACATTCCATATGTCTGTTGAAGAGTGCACTATCAAGTGTTGTTGGGGTTACCTGTTGACGGTGAGCCGATCACCGGAGTGATGTACGATGACTGGTTAAAAGTTTGTCAACTGTACCTCGGTGCGACCCCACCTGCTGACAAGATTAAAGGATTGAGGTTAAATTTAATATGGTTAGGAACACAATTTCGTCAGCTCACAGATGATGCAGACGAGAAAACCGTCATAGGATATGCGCGAACATATATACTACAAATGATGGGTGAAAGTCTGTTTTCAGATAAATCAAGCCATTTTGTTCACTTGATGTTCCTGCCACGGTTAGCTAACTTCCATGATGCAGGGCGGTATTCGTGGGGTGGAGCATGCTTGGCATGGTTGTATAGACAACTATGCAAAGCAACAAGACCTTTGGTTCGAGAGATAGCTGGGTCTCTCATACTTTTGCAACTATGGGCTTGGGAGCGATTTCCAACAATGGCTCCACAGCTACATGTTAATGACGCTCAGTTAGTTGGATGAGCCTACGGTTCTCGGTATGTTGTTTTAATTCAATTTAATTTTTATATCACTAATCTAGTTAATTTAAATTCTAAATTATCAATTTAAAAATTTAGGTGGAGAGACAAATTTTGTGTGACTAGGACAGCCACACATGTAGTCAGTCAGTATAGATACATGTTTGATCTGCTTCAACCTGAACAGGTACATTACACTGAACCTAATTGATTATTTTATACACATTTTTATTGTATTTGTCTTTAATATTCTCTAATATAATATTTTTTGTTTCAGGTTATTTGGGAGCCGTACAAAATTATTATGCATACTTTGCCTAATTTTTGTACGAATGGTCAAAACATATGGCGGACGATGAGTCCTCTCATATGTTTTCACATTGGTGAGTGGCATCTTCCTGACAGAGTGATGAGACAATTCGGTTTTCAGCAGGATGTCCCATCGCCTTGTAATACATGATATGGACCTAAGGACTGGAGATTGGTTCGAAAAAGTTACACATTTGGTAGTGCGATGACACTATCATGCAAGGTTTATTGTAGTGGGGGTTTCTCTTGAACAGTTTGACACAGATGTTACTTCAGAATATATTCATTGGTATAATAATATTACAAGGCGCGACGTCACTCGTCTTGGAGCAGCTGTGGGTCATCTGGTAAATGAATATTATCTAATTATTTTTAATTTAAATTTATTTTAAATATTGTCTAATTTTTTTTATAATTTACAGAGATCGAATAACCGTAGACTCCGTGAGGTTGCGAATGATCCGAACCAGGTTCTTGCTATATGTAGTGACAACTAAAGCTATTTGGAGGAAATTCATTATATGTACGATATACCTATTGTTCCTCCACCAGCTCCTAGACGTAGAGGACTTGTTCGGGAAGAGGATGAGTTTGATGAGGTTGCATATAATGTGGAAGAGTTGTCCCCTATGATGCAGACGTAGAGTTAAACAGATTATGTTAGTCTGATGATGATGATGCCAGCCTTTGGTTCAGGACATTATGACTTAGAGACTGGTCCTTCGTCTTCATATGTGCATAGATATGGCCGGGGTCATGAAGAGCATAATTAATATTTATATTATGAAGCACCTGCAGAAGTACCAGAGCAACATCAAGAAGAACCTGAGCAACCTCAAGTTCGAAGTCAACGACGACAACCAGCTCGAAATCGACGATGTCCGCCTTATGGGACACATTGATTTTTGTAATTATTTTTATATAAATGAGATATTTAATTTACATTTTTTATTTTTATGAGATATTATTTTTTTAATTTATTCTTTTTATATATTATGAATAGTAATTATTTTGATATAGAAGCTTTTAAATGTCACTGACATAAATAATAACATCAGATAGTCTAAATCTAAAAAGTTAGGTAAAAAAACTTCAATATTCAAATTTACATATTTTAGATAATAATTTGGGAAAATAATAAATCAAATCAACGCTCAAAACCTTCACATGCAAGTCTATAATAAGACTAATTGATATAAAGAATAGAAATTTTAATCAGGTCAATAGTTTAAAAGATTTTATAATAATGATCTTGGATTCCCTTTGTACATTTGGTACCAAGATTCTGATGGAGTTTTTTTTTTTCTTTTTTTTTAAAAAAAAATTATAAATAACAATAAAATATTTTTAGAAATTGTTTTTATAAAATGAAAAATTAAAAAAAAAAAGAAAGAAGAAGGTGGAATGGGGAATTAAATAAAGAAAAAAAAGGGAAATTTGTACAGATATCTCACTCTCGCTAACAACTCGCTCTCGTTCTCAGGATCTCGCTCTCGCTCTCAAGATCTCGCTCTCGTTCTCAGGATCTCACTCTCTCAAAATCTCGATCTCTCTCAAAATCTCGCTCTCTCTCATAATCTCGCTCTCTCCTACTCTTCCTTCTTTCGTTCTTACAAACTTATTTATAACACATCAAATAATTATGAGTGTTATGAGGAAGGTCTTTCGTTCTCTCCACATCAAATAACTTGAGATGAAAAAACTACCCTTCATAAAGATACCAAAAAAAAAATCAGACCAAAAAAAAAACTGGAAACTCCCAAGTTAAGAAGCTTCGTGCCAGATTGCACCAATGAATGAGTTAGAAAGAATAATGAAAACTCCCAAATTAAAAAGAAAAAAACTGGAAACTCTCGCTCTCTCTCAATATCTCGCTCTCTTAGATCTCGCTCTCTCAAATCTCGCTCTCTCTCTTACTCTTTCCTCTTTCGTTCTCTCCCAATACAAAATTATTTTTACACATCAAATAATTATGAGTGTTATGAGAAAGGTCTCTAGAATGAGAAATGTTTTTTATTCTCTCCACATCAAATAATTATGAGGAAGGTTTCCGGAATGATAATTAAACAGACTCAATAATAATTAAATTAAGGGCAAGGTCGAGGGTTCAAAGTTCGACGTACAAAAAATAGGGAAGATCGAGGGTTGAAAATTCGACCTACACGACTTATTTAAAAAAATAAAAAACAGTAATATTTTTATAAATAGTTTGAAAACAACAATATTTTCCTAAATAGTTTCTAAAAGGACAATATCCTTTTAATTGCACCACAATAAATAATTTTCTAAGAAACACTCTGTGTAGCAAAAATACAAAATGCTTTGACTTTCTTTTGTCCACTCTCTCTCACAATCCCTATTATATTTAGAAAAATATGGTATGGGTTATTGTATTTAGATATTGCAGGCTATTTTATTCTAAACAAGTCTCAAATATTATTAGTATGGCAAATACAATAATTTTTTATATGTATATATAAAAAGTCAAACCTGCTCCTAGGCACCCAATTAGCTGTTTTATTCTTGAAATAATTCACATGGTAAATAGAATAAAATTTGTTGGTCTTTTCTTTTTTTTTTTCTTTTTTTTCAGCCTATTTCATTATCTTTAAAATTAATTGCTCGAACGATTTAAATATAATAATTAGACTTAAAATATTAACAGATATAATATAATATAAAAAAATTATAAATATGACAAAATTTAGATAGTCTTTAATAATAGACCATATCAATATAGGAGTTTATTGGTGATAGACCATATAGATGGTAAGAGTTTATTAACAATAGAAGTCTATTGTTGATAAACTTTTCGTTATTTGCAATTTTTTTAAAAATGTTATTGTACACTTGGTTATTATTTCTAAAAATGCTATCCATTACCATTATCCTTAATTGTGCCTTTAAAGTCAATATCTAACTTTTTTAATTAAATTATATAAGACACCCTTAAGCTTTGTAAAGGTTTTATGCAAATAGATTTTAAAGAACAATGAACATAGCTCAATGCTAATTTACATGTGCTCATTTTTTTTAAGTAGAAAAGGTTTAAATCTTCATATCTCTATTTGTATATTAAAAAAATAAACTTTGAAAAATTCTATTTTTATATTTAACTTTGAAATTCTTATCAAAGAGTACCGTTGTTTTTTTAGTTAAAATAAAATGGAACGATGACTCATCTTAACGATATCTTTTGAGATAAAATAAATGGTCCTATAATTTTACTATTTTATATAGCTGTAAATAATATTGTGGATGCCTTAGTATGTTTTTTAATTGAAAATATATTTTTGGAACAAATTTTAAAGTATAAAAGATAAAAGGACAACCGCAAGAACGACCGAAATAAAATATGTATTTTGAAAGAAGGCCATAGATATCTTTTATTGTATAAATGACCAAAGACTAAATTTAGGATGTTTTTACGTAAATTAATGGACTAAAATACCCCTGATTCATATCTCCTAAAATCAAGCAAAAGTTAAATAGTTGAATGACTTATTGTGATGATTGGTATATTTAAATAAAAAAACATTTTAAATATAGATAAAATCAGTTACTTAAATTAAAATTTTAAATAGGTATAATTTGAAATTAACTAGTGAAGTTTAAACAAATATGGACTATAATCATATATATTTAATAATAAAAAAATTTATACATTTGATCCTTGAAAATTGAAAAATATCGTGTACTTAGAAAATTAAGATATGAACTAATGAAATTGAAATTAACATGTACAAGAAGCAAGAAGCATATACATCTAAATAACACCAAAATTATACATTTGATGTCTGAAAAATACTGTGTATTTGAAAAATTAAAATCTTATGAGATTCTCCAAACATGTAAACAAACATCTGAGTGTAAGGGTACATCGAAAATGAGAAAACATAACCCACCCACCCCACTCCTTTGTTCATTATCGAAGAAGGTGTTTGTGTTATGATCTTTCTCCTTGAGTGTTTGTTATTCCAATTTTCTTTAATTCATCTTTGTAGAACTATCCTACATACTATTTAAAATACTATGGAAATACCATTATATATAAAATCTTTCCTGATCAAGCTTCACAAATACCTTATACTAAAAAGTAGAAAAAAATTCATCAAATTTTCACCACACAAATACCTTGTACTAAAAACTACTAGTTAAATCTTAACAATATAAAATACCTTATAACAATTAAGGTCATCAAAATTGGAATAACTTATATCTTCATTACACTGAACCACACAAGTACATTGTAATAACTAAAAACTTTGGTAAACGAAGTTATGTAAATATTAAATACAATTAAAGTATTCACATGCCACTAAAATATCTACCACGTACTTGGTCAGATTGAAATATGCAAATAATTTATACCAAGGGGTTTAAAGTTGCATTTTAGGAAGAATGGACAATAAAAGATTTTTGAATATGAACTTTGTCACTTGCTTGCAAAGATTAACCGACGAGTTGTAGTTGAGATCGATTTTAAATTCTAATTCGTAGAAGTATAGAGTTCTCCTTGTGATTTAAGTCAATAATGAATAAAGGAGATGATGAAATTATCTCCATCCAAAATGCTATTAAAATCTTCGAGTATTCAAAATAGAGCATTTGAGCGATAACTTTGGGATAAAAAAAAAACTGGCTTTTAATTTGTCTTATACTTTTCCTATGAAACGTTGGCGAAATAAAAATGTAAGTTTAGATTTAAAATTTAGAAAGATGTTGGGTGAAAATTTGACTTTCAAAACTAGAGGGAACCAACTTTTTTTGTTGGAGAATCCCACATTAGAAAATTTGGTATTGGAAGTCTCCTTTATGTACTCCAACCTTTATGTTGGGTTTGGACCCCAAGGGATACCCATGTTTTGGAGGGAGTGAGGAGATAGACCATTGTGGAGTTTGGTGGACGTCCCACACGCACGCCACCGTCCATCCGGTCAGGCGAGACGCGTGTGTGATGATTATTAAAAAATATTGTTTTATTTTTATTATTATTTTTTAATCGAAAAAAAAGAGGAAACGGTCCGTTCGTTCGCGTTTCGTCCGTCCATCCCGTTCCATCTGCGCACGTTTTGTGGCGGAGCACCCTTCTCGCTCCCTACAGTTTGATGCTAAAGGCCTATAAAAGGTGAGGCCTTCAGCAGTTCATAATACAGAATTCATTTCTTCATTTCCCACTTTATTTTTCCTCTCCTCCTCCATCTTAGTGTTCCGAGCAGTGAGTTTAAAAAGGGTGTATGTTTCGGTCGGTAACGGTGCATTTCAGATCGGGTTTCATTTGGCTGTTTTATCCTGAGGACGACGTGGCACTTTTCAGACCTGCTTGCACACTTGGTCAGAGCTGCGAAACGTCTTAAAGAGAACGAGCTCCATGACTCAGCCTATAATGAGTTTCTATTTTGCAGGTTTTACCCTTCGCTTAACCGCCGTGCCTTGACGGTTTACTATTCATCGTTCTGAGGGTCCTATCATTTCTAACAATTTTAAGATGATTGCTATATCATCAATGGCCCTTAGTAGCAACAATGACGTTATGATATCTGACCTCAACCGTCCATTCCGGTTCGAAGGAGCGAACTTCAAGCAGTGGAAACAAAAGATGCCGTTCTTCCTCATCGTAAAAAAAGTTGTCGAAGCTTGTACCAGTGCTAAGTCGATCGTCCATTTAGAAGAACCAACTGAACAACAGATAAAAGAAGCTGCTGACTGGGAGGAGAAAGACTTTCTATGTAAGAATTTCATTTTAAATGGTTTGACTGATGATCTTTATGACTACTACAGTACAATGAAGACAGCGAAGGAGGTCTAGGATGCCTTGCCTTGCAAAAGAAGTATGACATCGAGGAGGCCGGATCGAAGAAATATGCGGTTAGTCATTATCTCAAGTTCCACTTGACGGATGAAAAATCTGTGGAGGCCCAATCCCATGAACTCCAGAAGATAGCCCACGAGATAATTACTGAAGGTATGCCTCTAGACGAACAATTCCAAGTTGCTGTTATTATTGATAAACTGCCCCCTTTGTGGAAGGAATTTAAGAACACTTTGAGGCATAAGACCAAGGAGTTCTCCTTGGAGAGTCTTATAACCTAGCTAAGAATCGAGGAGGAAGCTCGGAAGCAGGACCAGAGGGAGGAGGTGAATGCAGTACTTGGGAAACTCGCCTCTGCCGTGGTAAAACCTGACAAAAAATCTATGAGGACAAAGAGGAAAGGTCAGAATCGTGGCTCCAACAACCAGAACCAACAGAAAAAACAGAAGCCCTCTTTAGGAGAAACGGTACAGTTTCTCTGCTTTAATTGTAATAAACCTGGGCACATGGCTAGGAACTGTAGGAAAAGGCGTCGTCCTGCTGGTCAGGCGAACCTGACAGAAGAACCGTTAGTCGCCATGATCATAGAAGTAAATGTGATCGATGGTTGTGAAGGGTGGTGGATAGACACTGGCGCGACGTGCCATATCTGTCACGACCTTAGTCTATTTAAAACTTATACTGAAACTAAGGATAAAAATATTCTGTTGGGAGATCACCGCTCCATGAAAGTTGTTGGAACTGAAGTTTACCTCTGGGAAGAACCTCACATTGAAGGGCGTTCTGCACACTCCGGAGATACGAAAGAATTTGGTTTCAGGCTATCTTCTCAACAAAGTTGGGTTTACTCAAATTATAGGGGCGGACCTATATACCCTTACAAAAAATAATGTATTTGTAGGGAAATGGTATGCAACTGAGGGAATGCTCAAATTAAAAGACTTTAATAAAATGAAATCTTCTATGTATATGTTGTGTTCTATGAATATTTGGCATACTAGACTCTGTCATGTGAATAAGAATTTAATTAGTAATATGATTAGACTGGAAATTATATCTAAGTTATCCACAAATGATTTTGATAAATGCGAGTATTGTAGTCAAGCTAAAATTACTAAAACTCCGCATAAATCTGTACTTAGGAATTCTGAGCCTCTAGATTTGATTTATTCTGATGTCTGTGAATTTGATGGCATATTGACTAGGAACAATAAAAGATATTTCATCACCTTTATTGACGACTGCTCTGATTTTACTTTTATATACTTGCTGAAAAACAAAAGTGATGCTTTTGAAGCCTTCAAACTTTTTGTTTTTGAAATAGAGAATCAGTTTAATAGAAAGGTTAAAAGACTTTGTAGTGATAGGGGAATCGAGTACGACTCGGACAATTTTAAAGAATTCTTTAACTCACATGGAATAATACACAAAAAGACCGCACCTTGTTCTCCTAAAATGAACGGAAAAGCTGAAAGGAAAAATAGAACTTTAGCTGAGTTAGTAGTTACTATTTTACTTAGTTCAGGAGCCGCGTCTTATTGGTGGGGTGAAATCATTCTTACCGTGTGTTATGTCCTAAATAGAATCCCAAAATCTAAAAATAAAACTTCACCTTATGAAATTATCAAGAATAAGAAACCAAACTTGTCCTACTTTAGAATATGAGGTTGTCTAGCCTTTCTAAGGATTCCTGACCCAAAAAGGAGAAAGTTGGCTAGTAGAGCTTACAAGTGTGTCTTTATAGGTTATGCCTTAAATAGTAAAGCCTACAGGTTCTATGATCTAGTGAACCAAGTGATCATTGAATCAAATGATGCCGACTTCTTTGAAGATAGGTTTCCTTTTAAATCAAGAAATAGTGGGGGCTCTGGATCAAGTGGTATAACCCTAGTTAGAAATCCTAACCCTAGAGAGGAAACTAACCCAGAATCTAGAAGAAGAAAAAGAGCTAGAACCGCCAAAGATTTCGGAAATGACTTCCTAAGCTACAATGTAGAAGAAGACCCTAAAGATCTAAGAGCTGCCATGTCCTTAGTAGATGCCAACCTATGGCAAGGAGACATAAATGATGAGATGGACTCACTTGAGTCAAATAGGACTTGACACTTAGTAGATCTACCCCCAGGATGTAAGACAATAGGGTGCAAATGGATCTTAAGGAGGAAACTTAGACCTGATGGGACTATCGATAAATTTAAAGCCAGGTTAGTAGCGAAGGGCTTTAGACAGAGAGAAAACGTAGATTTCTTTGACACCTTTTCCCCTGTCACTAGAAAACGTAGTACATCAGATGGATGTAAAAACTGCTTTCCTAAACGGTGAACTTGAAAAAGAGATTTACATGGAACAACCTGAGGGTTTTGTTGTCCATGGTCAAGAAAATAAGGTGTGTAAATTAGAAAAATCTCTCTATGGACTAAAACAAGCTCCTAAGCAATGGCATAAAAAATTTGACAACTTTATCCTATCTAAATGTTTTAAGGTCAATGAAAGTGACAAATGCATCTACTATAAGTTTGATAATAACCTCTGTACTATCTTGTGTCTATATGTAGATAATTTATTGATCTTTGGGTCGAATTTGCACGTCATAAATGATGTAAAATCAATATTGAGTGCGAACTTCGATATGAAAGACTTAAGAGAAGCTAGTGTAATCTTAGGCATAAAAGTAAATAGGTTTGAAAAGGGAATTTCTTTGGATCAATTTCATTATATAGAAAAGATTCTAAAGAAATATAATTATTTTGAGTGCAAACCTGCATGTACTCCTTGTTGGATGCAACTCTAGAGGGGTGAATAGGGTTTAATTAAACTTTTTTTTTTCTAAATTAACTAAATTAAACTAATTAACACACTTTTTATAAGTAATAAGAAAAATTCAAATTATACAACAAATAAGATGACAAAAAATGTGATAATTTAATTCTATCAAATTTTAGCAAACAAATAAGAACAAACTAAAACATACAATAAATTACTTAAATTAATTGCAAAAATGAAAAGGAAAGAGTTAGAGAAGAAGACACCATAATTTTTATAGTGGTTCGATCAAACTCGACCTACTCCACTCCCCAAGCGCCTCTTAGGAATTTGAATAAAATCTTTCCGACTCTTTCCACGGATTAGAGCCCAACCGTTACACCACCACTCCTTTTACGGGTTCAAGAGCAAACCCGATCCTTTCTATGGTTTAGGATCAAATCGTTACAAATGTTGGAATTTTTGAAGAATACAATACAACTCTCACTAGAGTGGATTTACAAGTTTAAGCACTCAACAAGTTTATCCTCACAATACAATAACCCTCTCTCACGAATAAGATGAAAAGAAAAAAATTGGGAACTTAGAGAGAGCAAAAATGGAACTTTTGAGTTTTAGAGGATTATGAAATGTAAAATTTGTTGGTTTAAAATTTAATTTAGAGAGGAAGATGGTTTATATAGAGATGGAAAAAATTTTAGAAACCACAATTAATTTGGACCATTGGATTTTAGAAAAGAAAAATCAATGGTGGAGATTTTAAACTAAACTAGTCGTTAGATACAAACAAAATATAATATTAAATTCCTTTTCTTTTGAAATTCATTTTCTTTTTAAAATTAATCCAAAAAATAAAAAAAAACATATCATGTGTCAAAAACTAGCCGTTAGATACAAACATAAAATAATATTAAATTCATTTTCCTTTTAATTCATTTTCTTTTTAAATCCATTCTTTTTAAAGTCAATCCAAAAATAAAAAGACATACTATGTGTAAAAAAACCTAGCCGTTAGACACAAACATAAAATAATATTAAATTTATTTTTCTTTTTAATTTCAATTTTTTTTTATTTTAAATCAATCCAAAAATCAAAAGTTAGTTTCTTAATGATCCACTATTCAACCAATATGCTGCCACATGTCTACATACAAATGGTCTGGTTATGCCACGTCATCCACAGGATATTTTCTCTATAGATTTGTTTCGGTCATATCGTCTTCGTTTTAGCTTCGATTTGAGTGATTCAAGAGGTGTTGGAATCGTTGTTCCGAGCTCTACGCTATGAACATATTAAAACACTAAGATTTTCATTAATTAAAAATTAAGTTTATTATCATCAAAACATTGATTAATTAATTAATTAAAATTAATTAATTTGAGATTAAGGGCCAAAAAGCCAACAATCTCCTCCTTTTTGATGATGACAAACCATTCAAGAAAAATATCTTGAAATACATGTAAACCATATGTAGCACATAATAAAATTCAACATATCACCATAAAGATCATTCTTGAAATTCACTCAAAAAAAAATAAATTCTCCCCCTAATTAATACAATCAAAATCATAACAAATTTATAGCATATTTTTCTTAAACTTTTCCCCTTTGGAATCATCAAAAAGAATAATTAAGAAAAATTTAGAACTACATAAATGTTTCCTTTAAAGACATGAACATAAATTTAGGCACAACTCCCCCTAAGAATATTAACACATACTTTCCATATCTCCCCCTATCAAAATGCATTCTAAAAGATTTAACAAGTAAAATTATAAAATCAAGAGACATCATAACGAATAATACCGAACTCAAGCCTATTTTTGCAAAAGTTTTCTTCATTCAAAAGCTTGGTAAAAATATCCGCTAATTGATTATTAGAGCCTACAAATTCAAGAGTAATATTATCATTTTGCACATGCTCTCTAATAAAGTGATGCCTAATATCAATATGCTTAGTCATAGAATGATGTATAGGATTTTTAGTCAAATTAATAGCACTAATATTATCACAAAATATAGGCACATTATCAAACTTTAATCCAAAATCACAAAGAGTTTGTTTCATCCAAAGAATTTGAGCACAACAACTAGCAACTGCAATATATTCCGCTTCGGTAGTGGATAAGGCAACCGAATTTTGCTTTTTACTAAACCAAGAAACTAAGGAACTACCAAGAAATTGACAAGTCCCACTAGTACTCTTACGGTCAAGTAAACTACCCGCAAAATCCGCATCGGAATATAAATTAAATTCAACATTTCTAGGATACCATATGCCTAAATCAATAGTACCAAGCAAATATTTAAAATTTCTTTTAACGGCATGTAAATGTGATTCCTTAGGACAAGATTGAAATCTAGCACAAAGATATACACTAAACATAATATCAGGTCTACTAGCGGTTAAATAAAGTAAAGATCCAATCATACCTCTATAAGTTTTTATATCCACACACTTACCTTTTTCATCCTTATCAAGCTTAGTGGATGTACTCATAGGAGTTTTTGCAATTTTACCTTCATTGAATTTGAACCTTTTGAGCAAGCCCTTGTGTATTTGTCTTGACTTATGAAAATACCATCCTTGAGTTGTTTGATTTGGAGTCCAAGGAAGAAGCTAAGTTCTCCCATCATACTCATCTCAAGTTCACTATGCATACACTTAGAAAATTCTTCACACAAAGATGTATTAATAGAACCAAAAAAAATATCATCCACATATATTTGTACTAAAAGCATATCATTTTCTTTAGTCTTAATAAAAATAGTAGTATCAATTTTACCCATTTTAAATCCATTCTCAAGCAAGAAATTACTAAGTCTATCATACCAAGCTCTTGGAACTTGTTTTAAGCCATAAAGAGCCTTTTTCAACTTATAGACATGATTAGGAAAATCAAAACTTTCAACCCCGGAGGTTGTTCTACATAAACTTCCTCCATGATATAACCATTTAAAAATGCACTTTTCACGTCCATTTGATACAAAATGAAATTCTTATAAGAAGCAAAAGTAAGCAACATTCTAATAGTTTCTAATCTAGCAACGGGTGCAAAAGTTTCTTCATAATCTATTCCTTCCTCTTGACAATAATCTTGAGCTACAAGTCTAGCTTTATTTTTAATGATATTTCCATTTCATCCATTTTATTTCTAAAGACTCATTTAGTTCCAATTATAGAAGCATGAGAGGGTCTAGGGACTAACTCCCAAACTTTATTCTTTTCAAATTGATTTAATTCTTCTTGCATAGCTAAAATCCAAAATTCATCATTTTCGGCGTCTCTAAAACTTTTTGGTTCAATTTGAGAAACAAAAGCAAGATTATTAAACATATTAAGAGAGGAACGAATTTTCACACCTTGTTTGGGATCACCAAGAATTAATTCTTTGGGATGGGAAAAAGCATATCTCCACTCTTTAGGCATGGATGAAGAACTAACTTCGTTCTTTTCGATTAAGCTCACCTCTTGCTTACTTGAAACAATTTTCTTGCCTTTGTCACTAACAAGTAAATCTCCAAAATTTCCTTCTGAAACATCACTATAAATAGGCTCATTAGAAATAACATTGCAAGATTCATCAAATACTACATGCATAGATTCCTCAATTACTAAAGTTTTTTTTATTGAAAACTCTATAAGCTTTACTAGTAGAGGAATAGCCAAGGAAAATACCAACATCCGTCTTAGAATCAAATTTTCCAAGTTTTTCTTTGTTATTCAAAATAAAACATTTGCAACCAAAAACTTTGAAATACCCAATATTTGGAATTTTGTTATGCCAAAGTTCATAAAGAGTTTGATCCAAAGAAGGTCTAATTAAAACTCTATTTAAAACATAACAACCGGTGTTAACGGCTTCTGCCAAAAAGTATGTAGGTAAACCATACTCATACAACATTGATCTAGCAAATTCTTGCAAAGTACGATTTCTCCTTTCAACTACACCGTTTTGTTGAGGAGTTCTTGAAGCGGAGAAATTATGAGAAAAACCATTTTCTTCACAAAAAGTTTCAAAAGCATTGCTATCAAATTCTCCTCCATGATCACTCCTAATTTTAGAAATCAAAAAACCTTTTTCATTTTGAACTCTTTTTGCAAAACTAGAAAAGCTTTTCAAAGCATCATCCTTATGTTTTAGCATCAAAACCCAAGTAAATCTTGAAAAATTATCAACTATCACAAAGGCATAATAGTTCCCTCCAAAACTAGCAATTCTAGAAGAGCCAAATAAGTCCATGTGTAATAGTTGAAGGGGTCTAGTTGTAGAGATTACATTTTTAGATTTGAAAGATGACTTAGTTTGCTTACCCATTTGACAAGTATCACAAACTTTGTCTTTTTCAAATTTAAATTTGGGAAGACCTCTAACCAAAGAATTCTTGGAAATATTTGAAATTAAGTGCATGCTAGCATGTCCTAGTCTTCTATGCCATAACCAAGAACATTATGCAAAGCCGATAAACATTTATCATTAATAGGACAATCATTCAAATTAATAGTATAAACATTTTCATCTCTATTTCCAACAAATATAACTTTTCTATCACTAGCATTTTCAATGATGCAATTCTTCTTATCAAACACAACTCTAAAGCCTTTATCACACAATTGACTAATACTAAGTAAATCATGCTTCAAACCATCAACCAAAAGTACATTTTCAATTAAAATAGAAAATTCATTACCTATACTACCTTTACCAATTGTTTTACCTTTCTTATTGTCACTAAAGGTTACAAGACCTCCATCCTTTTTGGAGAGAGAGACAAACTTGGATGGGTCTCCCGTCATGTGCCTCGAGCAACCACTATCCAAGTACCACTTGTTTTTCTTAGAGGCTTTCAAACAAACCTACAAACACAAATGTTCAAGTTTGATTCTTTGGTACCCACACTTGTTTAGGTCCTAGATGGTTAGCATTAACAAACTTGAGAATCCGTTTCATTTTTGCATAGACATTCAAGGCATTGGATTTAGACAAGTAACAAGAATAAGTTGTATGTCCAAACTTGCCACATGAGAAACAAATAACATTATGTAAAGATTTATCTCTTACAACAAATTTACGCACTCTACTTTTCTTGGAGAAATTATTCCTTGGAGCATTGTGAAACTTTGCCCTTTGAGAAAAATTTCTTCTTGGAGAAGTAGTATGGGCATATTTCAATTTAAAACACTTAGGTCTAATATGGCCTTCAACACCACAATAATGACATATAGGCACAAAGTTAGATTTAACATGCTTAGACACAACATTAGGCATATTAAGCTTAGGCATATTATGAGATGCTTTAACAAAGATAGTTTAGAACTTGAAGGAGTAGAACATTCATCAATATAGCCTAAACCTCTTTTATCACCAAAAGGCTTGCCTACTTCAATTATCTTGTCTAATCTTTGAGCACCTATTGTCAACTTTTTAATAGATTCTTTAGCCTTATCAAATTATTGCAAAGCACTAAATTCCTTTTCTTTGAGTAATTTAATCAAATTATCTTTTTCACAACTATCATGCTCAAGAAATTTAACTTTGTCAAGCAAGACATTTTTCTCATCACAATCAAAAGCATGCTTGTCACAAGAGATATTCATTTCATCAATATGCATAGCATCATGCTCATTCTCTTTTAAGCAAGCAATTTCTTCAAGTAAAGACTTATTTATACTAGATAAAACATTGTATTTCTTTTTAAGCACAACATACTTAGAACTAAGTTTTTCTAAATCATTTTGCGTATTTTCAAAAGCTTCGAACAATTCATTATAAGAAAGAGGTTCTAGAGTTACCTCATCATTTTGTTCATCCTCTTTGTCACTATGAGCCATGAAGCAAAAATTGGCCACTTGTTCATTATCACTCCCACTTTCGCTTTCATCACTATCATCCCAAGTAGCTTTCATTGCTTTCTTCTTGGATTTCTTGGATGATTTGAGAAAAGGACAATCGGTTCTAATATGACCCGACTTCTTGCATTTATAGCATATTACCTCATCCTTTTTGCTCTTTTCACCTTTTGACTCTTTTTGGTTGGAAAGATGCTTCTTGAATTGCTTTTTTCTCTTGATGAATTTCTTATACTTACGTGAAAGATAGGCAACATCATCTTCATCAAGGTCATCTTCATCTTGGGAGTCAACTTCTAAAGAGATGGTCTTTAAAGCTATACTATTTTCTTTCTTTTTCTTCTCATCCTACATGTTTTTCTTGATCTTTATCTCATGCGTCAACAATGAGCCCATGAGTTCATCAATGGAGAGAGATTTGAGATCCTTTGCCTCTTGAATGGCCGTGACTTTAGGCTCCCATTGTTTAGGCAAAGACCACAATAGCTTCTTTATCTTCTCAAGATTTGAGTACTTTTTCCCAAGTCTTTCTAAAGCATTGACAATGTTAGTAAATCTAATAAACATATCGGAAATAGCTTCATTTTTATCAATTTTAAATATTTCATATTGATGAACTAACATGTCAATCTTTGTTTCTTTTACTTGACTAGTTCCTTCATGAGTAATTTCTAATTTATCCCATATCTCTTTAGCGGTTTTGCAAATAGACACTTTATTATACTCAACTTCATTCAAAGCACAAAATAAGCAATTAATAGCTTTGGCATTTAAAGAGCATGCTTTCTTTTCATTTATTGACCATTCTTCCTTAGGTTTTATAGTGCTAACACCATCAATATTTTTTGTTGGAATTTTAAAATCTTCCTCAATAATATCCCATAAATCATAATCAATAGAAAGCAAGAAAAATCTCATTCTATTTTTCCAATAACTATAATTAGTACCATTAAAGAAAGGAGGCTTTATAATAGATTGACTATCGATAAAAGGGATAAAACCTAAAGTTGCCATAGCTAAAAAACAATTAAGTTTATCAAGAAATAAATATTTGAAGAAGAGCAACCCGCTCTGATACCAATTGTTTGATCAATATGGCAACCCTAGAGGAGGTGAATAAAGTTTAATTAATTTTTTTTTCTAAATTAACCTAATTAAACTAATTAATACACTTTTTATAAATAATAAGAAAAATTCAAATTATGCAACAAATAAAATGACAAAAAATGTGATAATTTAATTCTATCAAATTTTAGCAAATAAATAAGAACAAACTAAAACATACAATAAATTGCTTAAATTAATTACAAAAATAAAAAGGAAAGAGTTAGAGAAGAAGACACCGTAATTTTTATAATGGTTCGGTCAAACTCGACCTACTCCACTCCCCAAGCGCCTCTTGGGAATTTGAATAAAATATTTCTGACTCTTTCCACGGATTAGAGCCCAACCGTTACACCACCGCTTCTTTTACAGGTTCAAGAGCAAACCTGATTCTTTCCACAGTTTAGGATCAAACCGTTACAAATGTTGGAATTTTTGAAGAACACAATACAACTCTCACTAAAGTAGATTTACAAGTTTAAGCACTCAACAAGTTTATCCTCACAATACAATAACACTCTCTCAAGAATAAGATGAAAAGAAAAAAAAATTGGGAACTTAGAGAAAGCAACAATGAAACTTTTGAGTTTTGGAGGATTATGAAATGTAAAATTTGTTGGTTTAAAATTTGGAGGGGAAGATGGTTTATATAGAGATGGAAAAAATTTTAGAAACCATAATTAATTTGGACCATTGGATTTTGGAAAAAAAAAAATCAGTGGTGGAGATTTTAAACTAAACTAGTCGTTAGATACAAACAAAATATAATATTAAATTCCTTTTCTTTTAAAATTCATTTTCTTTTTAAAATTAATCCAAAAAATAAAAAAGCATACCATGTGTCAAAAACTAGTCGTTAGACGCAAACATAAAATAATATTAAATCCATTTTCCTTTTAATTCATTTTCTTTTTAAATTCATTCTTTTTAAAGTCAATCCAAAAATAAAAAACATACCATGTGTAAAAAAACTAGTCGTTAGATACAAACATAAAATAATATTAATTTATTTTCTTTTTTATTTTTTTTATTTTAAATCAATTCAAAAATAAAAAATCTATCATATATTAATCTCTTGATGATCCACCATTCAACCAATATGCTGCCACATGTCTACATGCAAATGGTCTGGTTATGCCACGTCATCCACCGTGGTATTTTCTCTATAGACTTGTTTCGGTCATATCATCTTCGTTTTAGCTCCGATTTGAGTGATTCAAGAGGTGTTGGAATCGTTGTTCCGAGCTCTACGTTATGGACATATTAAAAAACTAAGATTTTCAGTAATTAAAAATTGAGTTTTTTATCATCAAAATATTGATTAATTAATTAATTAAAATTAATTAATTTGAGATTAAGGGCCAAAAAGCCAACACTTCTTATGACCTTAGTGTTAAGTTGTTCAAGAACACTGGTAACAGTGTTAATCAATCTGAGTATGCGAGCATCATAGGCAGTCTTAGGTACGTTGCCGACTGCACTAGGCCTGACATAACTTATGCTGTAGGATTACTTTGCAGGTTTACAAGCAAACCTAGTAAAGAGCATTGGAATGCTATAGAAAGGGTCATGAGATACTTAAAGAAAACCCAAAACCTAGGATTACATTATCAAAAGTTTCCCGCTGTTCTGGAAGGGTTCAACAATACTGATTGGAACTCTCTTTCAGATGATTCAAAGGCTACAACTGGTTATATCTTTAATATAGCTGACAGAGCTGTATCTTGGAAGTCCAAGAAACAGACTATTTTAGCCCAATCTACGATGGAGTCAGAAATGATAGCACTAGTGACAGCTAGTGAAGAAGCAGACTGGCTTAGAAGTGTGCTATCAGATATTCCCTTATGAGAAATGTATTGATCCATTGCGATAGTATTGCAACAATCGCAAAAGTTCATAACCGTTACTACAACAGAAAGAGACGTCAAATACGTCATAAGCATAGTACTATTAGAGAGTTTCTCACTACTGGTGCAGTTGGAGTGGATCACATACGAACTGATGAAAATTTGGCAGATCTTTTGACGAAAGGACTAGCCAGAGAAAAGGTTTTCAGAACCTAAAAAAGGATGGGACTCATGCCTATCAAAAGATGAATCATAGTGAGGAAAACCCAACCTGTAGATTGAAGATCTCAAGAAACAAGTTCAACGGGTAATAATTGATCATGAGTGATATATAGTGAATCATGCTAAACCAAATACAGAGTTCCATTCCTATGGATTAAAGTTTGAGCATGATATCCTGAATCGTAAGAAAAGTTGAACTCAGTTCTTAATGAGATCTATACTTGATGACAAGTGGGGTACTTAGCTACAGAAGTACCCTTGATAGACTCACCTGTGTGAATATGGAAGTGAGGGCCGCTTCCTATGGAGTTTTTAGGCAAACTCTCTAGAGAATTCACTAAACCGAGATTCACGTGCTAGGCCTTAAAAGCACGGACTTTCGTACCCATGTTTTGGAGGAAGTGAGGAGATAGACCAATGTGGGTTCGGTGGACGTTCCACACGCACACTGCCGCCGCCGTCCGGTTGGGCAAGGCGAGACACACGTGTGTGTGTTATGATTATTTTTAATAAAAAAATATTTTATTTTTTACTATTATTTTTTTTATTTTTTAACCGAAAAAAAGGAGGAAATGGTCCGTTCGTCTGCCCGATTCGTCCATGTTTCATCCGCCCATCCCGTTCCGTCTGCACACGTTCTGTGGCGGAGTGCCCTTCTCGCTCCCTACAGTTCAACGCTAAAGGCCTATAAAAGGCGAGGCCTTTGATAACTTGTAGAAATACAAGTTATTTATGCTGCCTTATTCAGATATTGCGGTCAAAAGTGAAGGAATATGCATCGATTGTATGAAAATTAGCTCAGAAATACAATAATTATAAATTATCGCAATTACACCCATTAACATCGTCAAGATGGTAGAAGAGGACATTTTTACTCTGTTTTGCAGGAAACCAAGTCATCGCTTGCGATCAAGGCGCAACGAGAAACTGAACAACGCATCTCTGTCACATTATGTCCATCAATCAACAATGAAGAGACGATTAACGCAATGATGGCGCAATGTGATAGTCGATCCCAAGCTGAATTTCAACCGCATGCGGTAATAATAACAACACCACATACGAGCAACTGATCGAAAGATGCAGCTGAGTAACGAAAACGCGGAGGATTGTGACACGTGTACAACTAACCGTTGTGCAGATTTGACGGTCTGATTGCATAACAGAAGGAATATTTGTTCCTCCATCTTCGGAATTTCCATAACAAGAAGTGGGATCCACAAGCCAAGAGTCAAAGCTTTTCAGCTATAAATACCCGATAGAATTCAGAGAAGATATACTTGATTCGGGGATAATTGATACGAGGGCTAATTAAGGCTAGATTATTGAGAGAAAGGCTGAGCTGAGTATTGATCGGAAGAAGTTCGGGAAGAAAAGAGACAAGGCCGAGAGGTGAGTCTCAGTGTGATTCTGCCAGATCCCCACCGTGAAGCTCTGTGTTTAAATCCCTGCTATCGGTTGAGCAAGCCTGAGAGGGAAACTCATCCTTCTGCACGATCCATCCACGTCGACAAGCAATCTCCATCCAGATCGGCACTAAGACGTTGGCGCTTATTTGTATTTGTTTCTAACTCTATTGCATCAAGTGTATTTCATCTTCTCAATCTCTTCATTCAAATCATGTATCAGACGCTAAATAGTTTTATTAAATGTCTCGATCACTTTCACTTTCACTTTTCTGTCTATTTTTGTTCATCCATTAATCATTTTCTCCATGAAGTTCTCTTAATACCTTGATAATTAATATGGATTAAATGAGTAACTTAGTTTGTGCCAAAGAGATAAATGCGTTTAACTCAGACATGCTAGACGACATCTTCACCTGTGAGAGCAGAAGTGAAGATGTCATTCTGATCTGTCAAGAGAAGGTTAGAAGAATGCGTTAACTAAAGCGAGTAGTACTTCCAGAGATGGAAGCAACCTTGCATTCATTACGTTCATCCATGTTTCACCACAGAGATGTGAGAACGCGGTCGATCACGAGAGGTGTACGCCAAGGGAAAAGCGGAACCGTACTTATACCTTTAACACAATCAAGGAACTTGCAATGTTTGTATTGATTATCTTCTCTGTTTCTACTTCACACATAAATCTTGTCACCGCATTACATGATCTTTGCATAATCTTCACAGCCAGCCTTGACCTCAGTATCTTGTATCATGAAACCTATATCTTGTATCATCTTAGCTTAGATTTACTTTATCGCAATTTACTTTCATGCAATTATTGTTATTATCGCATTGTTACCGTTTTACTTTACTTTATCGCATGTTTAATTACTTGTATACAAAATCTCTATTAATTTGAAAAACCCCTGGTCGCATATATCACAAACATAACCTCAAACAATCTCTGTGTTCGACCTCGGATCACACTGAGATACTTGCGGTGAAATTATATTTGGTTTCAACGCAAGAAAACTTATGACAATGCACAACATACTACAAGAACATTTGTTAATAACGCATATCTAGAAGTAGTATCACATATCATTGCATGAAATCTATGTCATCAAGTTTAAGGCATGGACTTGCACCATACTAAAAATATGCGTTACAGCCTTCAACAGTTCGTAATACAAAATTCATTTCTTCATTTCCCACTTCATTTTTCCTCTCCTTCTCAATCTCAGCGTTCCAAGCAGTGAGTTTAGAAAGGGTGTATGTTCCGGTCGGTAACGGCGCATTTTTGATCAGGTTTCATTTGGCTGTTTTATCTTGGGACGACGTGGTACTTTTCAGACATGCTTGCACACTTGGGTAGAGCCCCGAAACGTCTTGAGCGAGCTCCGCGACTCAACCTATAACGAGTTTTGTTTTGCAGGTTTTGCCCTTCGCTTGACCACCGTGCCTTGACGATTTACTGTTCGTCGTTCTGAGGGTCCTACGTTTTTAACAGAAGAAAATCTAGAAGTTCTTTTTTCTTAAAAGAAATTACAGATAATTACGATTTAAAAGATATTAGATAAATGGTTAATAAAATTAAATATTGTTTAAAAAATAAAACTAAATGATAAAAAAAAAATTGAAAGGACAACAATTCAAATCTATATAATAGATGAAAATTTTGAACAAACTCAGACCGCGTGTGACATGTGAATCAATATGTAGGGGAAAAATTGAAAGACGATGGAATAAATTGACACGTGTGTAGCTATTTTTCAAAAGTTTTTTCTCTTGGGTTTTTTTCAAGATGAGATTTATAATTTGGCTATTTTCTGTAAATTCTCAAGATAAAAATAAAGTATTTAACTAAGCGTTGACGAACAACTTAAATAAAAGAACAGTAAGTTTTTGAGAAATCCCACATTGCTAAATTTGTAATTTGGAGTGTCCTTTGTAAACCCCCAGCTTTAGTTATGGATTTGTGTTCCAAAAGATACCTATGTTTTAGAGGAGAGAGGAGATAGACAAAAATGGATTTGATGGATATCCCGCATGTGCCATCGCCATCTGTTGAGATGCGGCATGTGTATGAAATTATTTTTTTATTAAAAATAATAATAAACCTTTTTTATTTCTTTATTTTTTTTAACTATTATTTTAAAATGAAGAAAATTTATTTGGTCCTCAGTTTTCCCACGTGCTTCTCCCTTATGCATGTTCATTGAGTGTGCGCATTCTTCTCCCGGTTAGTTTTGCGCAACCATTGGCCTTCAAGGCCTATAAATTTAGTTGAATTAATTCATTCTATATACAACAATCTTCTCCCCTCTTCTTTGTTTACAGACGAAAGATTTCCTTATACTCTTTCCTTTGATTTTACGTTTTTCGAGCAATTTCTGTTTCGTGAAGGGTGTGAGTTTTCCGTTTATTACTAGTGCAGCTTCGATCAAGATATATTTTTTTTCCTGGGTTGTTTTATCTTGGGAACGACATAGCCATAGTTGAACTGCCTGCACAAGGAGCCGAGTCGCAAAATGTCTTAAAGAGAGCGAGCTCCACAGCTCAGCTTGTAACCAATTTTTATTTTGTAGGTTATTTTCCAATGTCAGACACTATTCAATAGCAATTGTTTTCTGTCCACTGGAGGTAGTTTTTTCTACAAGAAGTATAATTGAAACCTACTCTAAAATATAATAGTATTTTGTGTATTTAACTTTTTTTTTTTCTAACTTAGATTGAAATATGTACATTTTAGAATTAATGTGCAAAATAGATAAATGAAAAGGGATAGTTGCATAAATATAATTCAAGTCCAAAATAATAGAATATGTAGTACAATGATAAAAATAATTGCATATATAGATAAAAAAAAATGGTAAAAGACTAAAAAACTCATGCCTAGCCACCATTTTGCCCGTTTCTTTCCAATTTTCTCAAATTAAAAGCTATCACTGATAGTAGCCAGCAGTGGTTACCACTGCTAGCTGCTATCGCTAATAGCTTCTATCAATTACTATCGATGATAGTTGCTATCTGCGATAGCTTTCAATTTGAGAAAAATTAGTACAATCTTGAAATATTAGCTTTTAATTTGCTATCAATTATCAGTAACTATCATTGATTCACTTTCATCAATTGGAATTAACCTTGAAATATTAATACTTAAGGATATCAATAGCTATCAATGATAGATTTATAAATAGTTATCAACTTTGAAAGAAGACCAACAACTTTGATTACCACAGTAACTATCACTAATAGCAACTATCAGTCGCTATCACTGATAGACTTTCATCAATTAGAATCAACCTTGAAATATTAATATTTAAGGCTATCAATGATAAACTTCTATAACTGGTTATCACCTTTGAAAGAAACTCGATATATAGATATCACCTAAGTTCTATCACCGATATCATTAACATCACTCATATTGTGGTTATCAGTGATAGCTTCTTTCACTGATAACATTACTAATAAGATGCTATCAATGATCTCACTGATATCATGCTATCAGTGATAGTTATCTATCACCGGTAACGTGCTATTAATGGTAGGTTCTATCACCGATAACGTGCTATCGGGTAGGTTCTATTACCGATAACGTGCTATCGGGTAGCTTCTATCATCGATAACATGCTACTAGTATTAGTTTCTATCACTGGTAACATGCTATCAGTAGTAACTTTTATCAATCATAGCCATTGAACACCTTTTTGCCCCTTTCTTGTCCTTCCCAAACATTTATAAGTCTTTTTTCTTTTCGATGGTAGCTTCTATCACTGATAAACATGCTATTAGTAATAACTTCTAGGCATTCCACTTATATTTTAGCTCGAGATTCAACTTTATTAATTAAATTCACTAAGTTGGCTATCAATGATAGATTTCTATAAGTGGCTATTAACTATGAAAATATAATCAAAGATTAAGCTATCAATGATTAAAAATATTAGTAGCTATCACTGATAGACTTTCATTTACTATTTATATTTATTATTTTTTATAATAATCAAACTTGATGATTGACTTATTGGTATTAAGTCACTTATGTATTGAGTACTTTCAAGTTTTGAGTACGAAACTCAACCTCATAATTCTTGTGAAAAAAAGAGAAAGAAGAAAAAATTCAAATAAAGGAAAGAAAAATTTAAAAAATAAGAGAAAGAGAATAAGCAAAAATTGAAGAATAAAGGAAAGAAATAAAGATTAGATAAAGGAAAGAAGAAAATAAAAATAAAAAAAAAAAAAGAAAGAAACAAAATCTGAGAAAGAAAAGAAAAGAAAATGAAAAAAATGACAAAAGTGAGGGAAGAGGCAAAAATCGAAGAAATAAAAAAAATAAAAAGATTAAAAAAAAGAAGGTGTACAACAAGATAACACTAGAAAGGACAAAATTGGAAATTAAATAAAATTAAAAAGATTGAGTAGTCAACTCATTCATAATTATAAATATTTTAAAGTTGTAATATATTTTTATATTTTTTTTTTTTATTGTTCTATGTATTACAAATATCCAAACGAAAACGCTGCAACAATGACATCCTTTAATATGGGATTTTTTAAAAAATTATTTCCGAGTTCAACAGATTTTAAATTTAAAAGTAATAAAAAGTAATTTTGTAAGAATATATTATTTCCAAACCTTTTTATACCCAGGAAAAGCTCTTTTGTGATTTGAATTTTGACGTCACGGGAGAATATTGAATTACGCCATACTGAAGCGGCTGAGGGCACAAATGACCTTTCTCATGAGGCGGCACCACCACCACCACCACCACCTAGAAGTACAGTCGACGTTAGAACTTAGAATTTACTGTCTGAATCTTTTGCTCTCTGACCAAAGAAAAAGTAAGCTCCAAATGGAAGTTAAAAATGATGTCAAATTACAATATGAACTTCTTGCTCTGAAGTCTGACCAGAGAAAAGTAGACTGAAAATTGTATTTAAAATAATAATAATAATAAAGTAAACTGAGAGATGTGTAGACGACAAGACGGATTCTATGGCCAGCCTGCTTCCGATTTTAGTTTATCGTGATATATTAACCAACCCAACGACACTCTTTAAAACTTCAACTGTTTGGTCACCTGTTCCTTGAACAACTTTTTCTCGAATCCTTGGACTAACCCACCCACGAAAATTGAAATTTGAAACGATCATGTTTTCCTTCTAGAGAAGAAAAAAGTTTGGTCACTAAGAGACAATTGGGTCTTTAGTGTAAAATGATTCAACATTTTTTATAATTTAGTCATTCCCTTCATCTCAATCTCTTCTAAATTTGAGCAATTCCAGTTCCTGTTGAAATCACGCCACCCGCCTCGTATTAGCTCATCCTTGCTTGCTTGGACAATTATCTTTGTAGCATATTTTGGCCGTGCGTGTCAGTTGTCGTTAAGGAGCTCTTCGGTGTTTCAGGGGCCGATAAGGGTTGAAGGAAGGGATGTAAAAAAAGTGGTTGATGTGTGTATATTGCAATGGCTTCTTGTTGCTTTGCAATCCTGAGTTGCTGTAAAGGAAATAGCAGCACCGAGGAAGCGGCAGAAGGTGAGAATCAGGTAACTCTGTTTTTCTTTAGTAGATTCTAGGTTTAATTTTATATATTCTATAGATCTTTTCGAATGGGTTTCTAACAAAATTCTGATAATTTTAGGTTTGTCTTTAAATAAGTAATTAGTATATACTCTTTTAAATGATTTTCTTCCCTTGCACTTGGTTTAGGGATTGGTGTTACCAACAATGTACGCGTCTTTTCTTATAATTCCCTGAGGTCAGCAACTAGGAATTTTCATCCATCAAGCAGAATAGGTGCCGGAGGTTATGGAGTTGTCTACAAAGTGAGACCAATGGACAATCTTATTTTTATGATTCTCTCCTGTAATTTCTTTCCTGAAGGTAGGTTAGGTTAGGTTAGGTTAGTTTAGATACATTTCCCATATTAATTCTGATGCATTTTGAATCTGTCATTGATTTGCGACGACAGGGAGTTTTAAGGGATGGCACCAATGTTGCAATCAAATCACTGTCTGCAGAATCAGCCCAGGGATCTCGTGAATTCTTAACCGAGATAAATATGATATCAAATATAAGACATCAAAATCTTGTTGAACTGATCGGTTGTTGCGTTGAAGGCACACATCGAATTTTGGTGTATGAATACCTGGAAAACAACAGCCTTGCAAGTACTTTGCTTGGTAAGTTTCCACAGCATTCAAGTTGATATTTTATATATATATATATATATATATATATATATGTTCCAGGTCAGTATAAATTTGTATTATGTTATATCTCCGGAAGTCTTACGCTAGTTAGATATTTTGTTTCAAATCTTAAATTCCAGTTTGGTTAACAACTTAACATGTGTTTCTGGTTTTCAGTATAATCTCTGACATGTTCCTTCCTTAATTTGGCTTGTAAACAAAATACTTGCAGTTAGTTTATGAAATTATCATCAGTATAAGATTATGATAGGTATCATTTATTCACTAGTAGGAATTATAATCTATCAACTAATGACTACTTCGAGAGGGTCATTGATCTCTCTGCATCAGACAACTTCAACCAAGTTTCTAAACAAGAAAAACTAGACTTTGACGACATATATGAAAGACCGAACACAGCCAAAGAACGTTAGTTATAACTTCCAATTCCATGATGTTTGTAATTTTTCCTGAATATCCGTGGCTATATCCTTAAATTTGAGTTACTGATATCGATATCATATCGATATTTTCATCTGTCAGCTTTGACACATTTCCCTTCGTGCCCTTCCTTGAATGCACTTTCAGAGTTTGAGTTATAACTATCATTTCAGGTACAATGAGTAAGGATGTCGTTCTGGATTGGCCAAAGAGAGCTAAAATTTGTGTTGGTACAGCTTTGGGTCTTGCCTTCCTACATGAGGAAGCCGAACCATCTGTTGTTCATAGAGATATCAAGGCTAGCAATATACTTCTTGACAGAAACTTTGATCCTAAAATAGGAGACTTCGGGTTGGCTAAACTTTTCCCAGACAATGTTACTCATGTGAGCACTCGAGTGGCCGGAACTGTGTAAGACTGTATTTCATTATCTTGATATTTGTGAACTTTACTTCAAAAGTATGTTGAGGACGACTCTTTTCCGTTGTCTATCATTATTGTAGGCAGAGCAACAAAATTTATCTTGTTTACTATTTGAACTGCTGTGTCGTATTTGTAGTAATCTGCTACCATAAACAGGTAAAACTAAAAAGGGAAATTTTAACAGTTGATCACCATTATCTTTGTGGCTTATGCAGCCTATTCAATCATCAAGAATAATAATATCTTCATTGGACTAATGAGTTTAGCCAGGTTAAATAGTCACACAGCAAGTAGTTTGTATGATGGCCGATTACTAAATCAACAGAGCTCAAATGTGAAGTAGAAATGAATTGGCTGTTGTGAAAAAGTCCAATAAAGAGAGGTTTAGAAGTTGTGTACTGGTTGATGTTGGGTGGTACATGCATTGCATTCATAGGATCTAGTTGCCAATCCCATCTTAGTTTGCTGTCATTGGTTTTGCTTCTTCAGTCGTCCAGACACCTTCAAGATGAGCCACAACACTAATTTCTTGATCTTTTTTGCTTGATATTCTGTTCCTCTTTAATTATTTTCCGACCATTTTGTGTGCCTACAGTGGATATTTGGCCCCCGAGTATGCACTTTTAGGACAGTTGACAAAGAAGGCAGATGTATACAGTTTTGGTGTACTCATGCTGGAAATAGTTAGTGGAAGTAGCAGCAGTAAAACAGCATTTGGAGAAGAGTTGTCGATTCTTGTGGAATGGGTACATTTCCAAAATTTTTTAACTAGAACTTATTGCTCATTCATTTATGGAGTTGAATGTTACTTTGCTTTCACGAGTACTACTATTAAATAGGGACCAATGCATGTAATCATTAGATATAGGTTTAGATACAATAATATAAAAAGGGTATGTGATCTTAAGCTGGTGGATAGAAGTCATGGGCAAGTTAAATGAAGTTCACTTTTAAAAACTTGTTAGAACTCTTTTTTTTGGCATCCTCAGTCAAACTTCATTGCATGTATAATCATTTTCCATACAGTATACTTCAATTGGGTAAATTTGATTCGTGCCACTTGTAGACTTGGAAATTAAAACAAGAAGGACGGCTGGTAGAACTTATAGATCCGGAACTGATCAATTATCCGAAGGCTGAGGTGATGCGTTTCATCACAGTTGCACTTTTCTGTACCCAAGCATCTGCAAATCAAAGGCCAACCATGAAGCAGGTTGTGGAAATGCTTTCAAGAGAGGTACACCTTAACGAAAAACTATTGACAGAGCCAGGAGTGTACAAAGGACACAAAAGTAGGAAGTTAAATGGTGCTGGTACTAGTTCTGAGGGAACGTCATTCTCCCATGGAGACAGAGGTAAAAGAGCTATAAAGTCTTGTACTTCTTCACCCCAATTTAATAGCTCAAACAGTCTGACTCAAATGCTTCCTAGGTGATACTTAACCACTGCTTCTATTCCCCTTGGTAGTGTAATATTTTCGATCCAATCCTACAATTTACTTGCTTGTGATACACAACCCACTACTATTCTTGGTTTCTACTTACCTTCATCCAAAAATATAGAACTTTTTACTATTTCTCATGGCTGTAAGACAATTGTTTATAGAAGTTCTTGAATGGGAGGAAATAATAGAATATTTATACTCCTGTCCTGTCTCCTGCATTTTTTGAGCTCTATCAGGTGCCGAAGGCTGAGGAGATGCAAGTTGGATGCTTCTTTTTGTTGTATTGTCTATTTTATGAATCATTCTTAATGATTTAACATATTTTTTTCTTTTTTTTTTTTTGACCCATCATGCCATGTTTCCATGGATCTAGCCGTGAAGAGTGAGAACTAGGAACCAACCTTGTTGATTGGGTTGCTTTGTATTGGGGTTCTAGTTATTTAGTAGAGTCTCGTAACTACCGAAACAAGAAGTATTGGAAGAGGTTACTAATTAGTGTTTTGATCCAACCCAAAAATTTAGATACAGTCATGCAAATACCCTAAAATAGCTAGGATATTCGGCATATTTTAACACACGTATTATTCTAAAAATAATTTAAATCACACAATCATCAAGTCATGCAAATGTAAATACCATATACTAAAAAATTGTCAACTTAAATGGACATTTAAAGTACAGCACCTTCAATCTTCAACTTCACGCAGCCGATCGGCAGCACCATTAGCCCAACTTGTTTGCAACCATTTTTGGTTGCTCCAAAAGTTGAATGTTAAATCTATTCTTGGCAAACTTTACGCTATTCTTGGCCACAATTAGAATGCCAAATCCACAATTGGTGCGTTAAATCCAACAATAGTAAACTTTATGCTATTCTCGGCCACAACCAATACTTTTCCTCTCTTCATTTAACAACGAAGAGATCATTTTACAAAATTTTAAATCCCAAGTTTAATCTTTTGTATCGATCATAAACTCCTCTGTAATGGTTATCTTCCATGTGGTGATCCAGATTCTATTCAAGTTTCCACTAGAGTCTTTACTCTGGTTCAAGTCTGTAACGACCTTAAATTACTAACAAAACATTTATCAAATTCTTTCCCTCATAAACATGTCCTCCTTATTGAGAACGAGTCCGGTCAGCAACATGACTGGTCAAATGCTGACGAGGCGCCCGACATAGCTGAGGTGGATTCCCCCTCTGTCACTCTGGATTTCCTCTAGAGGATCTTTTCTGTTACAACCGATTTCTCTCCCTTGCTACACGTAGCCCTAGAAATTTATTCTTCTCACTTTGTCTTTATTCACCTTTAATTGTGTATTAATCATTCTTTCTCATCACTCTCATTGTAAGAGGAAAATACAAATTAATATATACAAGAAGAGGAATTCTCTTATTTCCTTTCTCTGTCTCTATCTCTCAATCCCTTATCTTCCTATTTCCTATTCTGGTATCAGAGCCAGCAATGGTGAATACTGAACCCTTCTCCTTATTCTCAGTTCTGCGTCACGTCATTACCAACACCGAAAATACGATAGAACCTCCTCTAAATCAGCTCTTAAATCAAGTGACGTCCATTAAAATGGACAGGTCGAATTTTCTTCTTTGGCAAAACCTCGTCTGGCCCATTCTCAGGAGCTACAAGCTAGAAGGCTATCCAACAGGGGAAACTCCATGCCCCAGTTGTTTTATCATAGAAAATGTAAATGCTAGTGAAAGCTCCAGCGAGAGCTCAAGTGCTGAACCAGGTGCATCAATTGAGAAAGAGCACCAACCAAATCCAGTTGAATAGCAATGGACAAGCTTCTCTTGGGCTGGCTCTACAACTTGATGTCTCAAGATGTCGCAACCCAAATGATGGGGTTTCAAATTTCCAAGGATCTGTGGGAAGCCGTTCAGGAACTGGTAGGCATCCAATCCATGGCAGAAACTAATTATCTCAAGCGATTGTTCCAACAAACATGCAAGGGAGCTTTAAAAATGGGTGAGTACTTGGCCTTAATGAAAAAATATTTTGATAGGCTTGCCCTTGCTAGGAGCCCCGTGTTTGCTATTGATCTTGTTTCTCAGGTGCTATCAGGGTTGGATGAGGAATACAATCTCGTAATAGTAGTCATTCAAGGCAAAGGTGCAGTACGCTGGTCAGATATGCAGTCGGACTTTCTTTCTCACGAAAAATGCCTTGAATATCAGCTTGCAGTCAAATCAAGTGTGTTCGGAATGTCTGGCTTATCTCTATCTTCTAACCCTTTTTCTGTGAATGTGGTGCAAGGTAGCACTCAGACCAATCAAAATCAGTATCAAAATCCACAAGGTGCCACCCAATTCTTGAATTCTGGGGGGTGGGGGGTAGAGGTCGAAATAGAGGAAAAGGTCACTAGGACAATGCTTCGACAAATCGGCCAACATATCAAACTTGTGGAAAATTGGGACACACGACCGACATCTGTTTCTTTCGCTATAACAAAGAGTTCAACAACCCCAGACAAACTCACAATCGGGCTGAATCCACCCAACTGCCTACCAACCGAACTCAGGATCAAAATCCATCACCAATGGTTGCCAATTCCAACATTTCCTCCCTTGAAACAGTGGCTGACCCAAACTGGTATGCCGATGGTAGGGCCACCAGCCACGTTACCAGCAACCGCAAATTTCTAACATCCGCTACTGATTACACAAGTATGGAAAAGGTGATTATTGGGGATGGTACTCCCTTGAAAATCTCTTAGTTGGGTACCTCTGTTATTCGTTCTAAATCAGGTTCTCTCTTTACAAAATATTCTATATATTCCTGATATAGCTAAGAATTTAATCAGTATATCAAAGTTGGCTAAAGATAATAATATTTTCGTTGAGTTTCATGCTAATTTTTGTGTGGTCAAGGATAAGGATTCGGGGGAGGAGCTACTGAGAGGCACACTTAAGGATGGTCTCTACCGGATGGAATGCACCAACCTGTTGATAAATATCATGTCTAGAACTCAGTTTGATGGAAGTTTAGCTCGGTTGATCACAGTTTTCCTTCTTTGCATATTTTACATACTAATGTATCAATGTCCACAACCTGATTACACAAATGTCTTGGACATACATCCCCTAAAATTTTGGACAAACTGATTAGAGGATGTAACCTCAAAATATCTATTAATGCGAAAAATAAATTCTACAAAGCTTGTCAATTCGGAAAAATGCATAGCCTACCCTTTCCCCTTTCCTCCTTTCACGCGCAGTACCCCTTCGACCTAATTCATATTGACCTATGGGGACCGACTCTGGTGTTGTCTGCTAATGTGTTCAGATATTATATTTTATTTATTGATGACTTCAGTAGGTTCACCTGATTATACTCTCTAAAATAAAAAAGTGACACTGCTTCTGCTTTCAAAGACTTGCAATCTCTTATGCATACTCAATTTGGTAAAGTAATCAAATCAATTCAAATGGATGGCGGGGGTGAATTCAAGATTGTTGCTTATAGCTGTAAACATCTGGGCATTCAAATCAGAGTCTCCTGTCCTTATACTGAAGGAACTTGTATGAGGAGAACCTTAAGCAGAAGCGAATCGATCAAATTTCACTAATTATTGAATACAAAGTTTACAGTAAACATACAAATAAATATGCATTTAAAATTAAATTACAATATGTTTGACTAGAAAAGGTTTCAAAAAATATCACCTTTATAGAACCTTTTCTTCACGATCCTCCCTCGAATGGAATCATGAACCTTTTGAAGAAAAAAAAAAAAAAAAAAAAAAAAAAAAAAAAACTCAAACCAAAACCCAGACACTACAAGAGTGAAACCTTAGTATTCTCAGGGTGAGAACCCAAGAGTGGTGGGCTCTGACTCTTTTGGTTTAAAAGGGAATATTAATTTGGAGGAGAAAGAAGATTGAGAATTTTTTTCACAAACAACTCAAAGATACAGAACTCTTCTGTAAACCTCAATCGTCCAACAACATTAGCAACTAGAAGAAGAAAACATTTTTCTTTTTCTACTTGCCCAAAATTAACCATCGCCCACTCATGTGGGTGGAGAGAAAAAATGGGAAAGGGAGTTGTAACTCCTTTCCTTATTATTAAAATAACAATAATAATATAATATAAATAAATATGATAACTAACTTATCATATTATATTTACATTAAATTATATGTTATATGAAATATAAAATTTAACATATAGTTTTAATATTATATTACATATAATATAAACTATAGTTTTTTTTTCTCTATTATATGACATGTAATATAAATCATATTTATATTAAATTTAACAACTATGAATCACATTCATTGAAAATATATTTGAATCTCATTTAAATATTTATTTCCTCCTATTAAGCTATAATGTATCAAATACATTATGACAATTATATCATATATAATTGAAATAATTTAATTATATCCTATATAATTAAATCTCTCTATTAATTTGAACAATTTAGATTAATCAAAAAACAAATTCTTAACTAAATCCTATTGAGCTACCAATAGGACCTCATGGATCTGTAGTTTGAAGCTCCAACGGTACATGAATAATTAATTAAAATCTTTAATTACATTATTCACCATCCGTTAACTATCGAGCACTCCACTAAAGACCGACAACTTCACTCTTCGCACTAAAGATATACTTTGTGTCCATTGGATATAACCAATTAACAGTACAATGATCCTTCATAAATTGCTCGTAAGTATAGCTGGGTCAAATTACCGTTTTACCCCTATAGTTACATCTAATTTCTTAAGGACCACTGATTCCTCTAATGAACAATAGATCATAGTCCTACTATGACTAAACCCCTCTTGGCTAGGAGAGGGTGTGACGCCACATTGTTTAAGACCCGGAATCAGCCTTAAAGGAGTGATTTATCTACTTTCCCATGCTTCAGGGAAGGAGTGAATTCCATCTTGTGTAGCTATGTTCCTAGCTCCTCAATTAGACGAATCTCCAAAATGGTAGGCTTGTTGAGTCGGCGATCTGGTCACTTTTACCCATACAAATTAAAGGATCGCCCTCATAGGCAGGAGTTCACAACTCACTCAGGATTCAGGTCATGTTACCTATGGTCATCTTAGTGAAATGTAAGTCTCTATTATGAATAGTGTTATATAATGAGACTAAACATTTCGTGGTCCGATTTTATACAAACTTCTTTGTATAGAATATCCCCACTCGCATGTCTAATATATGAATGATTAGGATCAAATCATTTATAGCACTTTACAACAATTGTAACACCTACAAAGCGGGACATACTCATAGTGTCACTAGGATAAGGTACCCAACCTTATCCATCTACTACAGACCATTTAGGTTATGACTTAAACATAATCCACCCGTATGTCTCCACATAGATGTTTAAGTTACAATGATAATTTTGGATGTTAGTTTATTGGTTTGTGGTTAATGCAACTAAAATATCACATATTTTATAGACAATGAATAAAATATCCAATTTCTTAGGATTAGCCTCAAGCACATGTGCTGAGCAACCCTAGATTCTGAAATGACGTAAACTAGTTTTACAACCATTCCATAACTCCAAAAGTGTTCTGGCAACACTCTTGGAGGGAACGCAATTCAGGATGTACGCTGCAGTCTCTACTGCATAACCCCAAAACAAGTTAGATAAGAAAGCGTAACTCATCATAGACCGAACCATGTACAAAAGGGTTCAATTTCTCCTTTTTGATACACCATTTTGCTGAGGTGTACCAGGTATTGAGAGTTTGGATACTATTCCATGTTCTATCATATAGTTATGGAATGTTAAATCCATAAACTCTCCACCTCGATCAGATTGAAATGTTTTAATCGTTCTATTTAATGCATTTTCAACTTCAGCCTTGAATTCTTTGAACTTTTCAAAAGATTCAGACTTATATTGCATTAAATAAATGTACTCATATCTTGAATAATCATCAGTAAAAGTGAAATATTCATAACCTCCCCTAGCTTTTACATTCATCGGACCACAAAGGTCTGAATGTACTAGCTCTAGAGGTTCTTTGGCCCTATAATCTTTTCCAGTAAAATGTCTTTTAGTCATCTTGCCTTCAAGGCATGACTCACACACAAGTAAAAATTTTTCTTCTAACTCGTTTAGAAGTCTATTCTTCACCAACCTCTGGATTCTATTGAGATTAATGTGTCCTAGCCTTAGGTGCCAAAGTTGGGCATTTTCCTTAGGAGAAATTCTAAGTCTCTTATGTTGAGTTACAACAGTTTTAAACATCTCTATGTTATGGAGGACATTTGTTGCTAACGGCCTTAGCACATACAAATTGTTTTCCAGTTTTGTAGAATAAACATCAACACCGTTCTTTGTAATAAACACTTTATTAAAAGAAAGTTAATTTGATAAGATTGTTCTAACAAGCACTTTACATAAACTAAGTTCATTTTCAAATCAGGAACTACAAATACATCATTCAAAATGAGAAATTTGTTCTGTAAAGTCAACCGAAGATCTCCCACTATCACAGTTGAGACGACGTGTCCAGTTCCAACTCACATCGTCATCTCACCAACATCAAGTTTCCGCAAGGAACTAATTCCCTGAAATGAAGAACAAACATGGTTAGTGGCCCCAAAGTCAATAATCCAAGCAGAATCATCATTCTCCACTAAACAAGTTTCTAAGACAAGCAAATCATATTTACCTTGTTTGACTTTCTTCTTTTTTTGTCAAATATCTGGGGCAGTTTCTCTTCCAATTCCCATCTTGGTTGCAATGGAAACATTTTCCTTTATCAACCCTGACAGGTTGTCTACCCCTTGGTGTAGTAACTCTTGATTTAGTAGTAGCCTTCCTCTTTCCACCCTCCTTCTTCTTCCACTTTTTGGTGTCGGAGGAAGAAGGTACAGACTTAGTTTCAGAGGTCGAACCGTTGTAGAACTTTTTAGAAGATGAAGTAACATTTGGTTCACCCTTTTTCTCCTTGCTTTTCAACAAGGATTGGAAGGTTTGTATCTCGTTGAGCAGGGTAGTTAGGTTGTAGTCAATGTTGTTCAAAAAAACATTACTACGGAAGTGTAGGAAACTTTCAGGTAAAGATTCCAGTATAATGCTAACCTGGCTAGCCTCATCGATGTTTCACCCGTTCATCTCCACCATGTTGAAGTGGATCATCATGTTGAGAACGTGTTCTCGAATAGATGCCCCTTCTTGCTTACGGGCATTGAAGATGTACTTCAGAGCGTCGTGCCTGAGCTGTGCAGACGGTTGTCCGAACATTCCCCTCAGGGACTCCATGATCTCATGGGCTGTGAGCATGGGCTCATGCTTCTTGCCCAAAGCTTCGTTATGGCTTGCCAAGGTATACGCTCGGGCCTTTTCGTTTGTCCTTGTCCAGTGCTCATATGCTTCCCGAATGTTTCGAGGAGCATTGGGAGGTGGAAGAGGAGGACACTCCTCCATGAGGACAAAAGCGAAGGTCATCGATGATTAAAATAGTGTTGATCGTGTTTTTCCAGCTAGCGTAGTTTCACCCGTTAATTTATCGGCAGTTAGACTAAGAGTAGTGGTAGCCATTTTAAATTTGCTGAAAAAGAACAAACTACTTTAGTCTACTTGCATTAAACCACTTTTTAAAAAATCAATCAATTTTTAGCAAAATAGTCTAGTATACCCTAAGTGACATCTATTTTGCAATGATGTTTCAGTGAGACAGGACAAAAGTCACCGTAGGGTGATCAAGTGCCCTTTCATTAAAATGAAACATTCTCAACCATTAGACAAAAACAACTCCTTGTAACTGTAACTAATAGTCACCATTGTTTGGTCCAGAATTTGTTAACATCCTTAACAATTATATGTAAGTGTAACTCCTCATTTTAGGTTCTAGAGTCCTGCTCCAATGAGCCAACCGTAGGGAAAAGACAATTAGAACAAGAGACTAAAGCAACCCTATCCATTTCTGAAGATCAAATAAAGCTTTATGCAATACAACTATCCTTTAGGGGGACACCCACGACGCCTCGAGGCGATGCATGAAACTTTATTCAATCTAATGAGAGAGACCGAGGGATGTGTTGTCACCCATCTCGCTCCCACTTACTATAAATACTCTCTCCATTCACCTTGGTATTTGGTGCGCGAGGATTGGAAGTCAATTTTACTCAACGACCAAAATCCCGTGGACGCGGTATGCGATGCATGTTCCTAAGATATGCGTTGATAGTCATGCGTCGATGGTCATGCGTTGGAATGAAAAATGCATTAACGAATGTGTGTGATGACCATGCGTCCTGCCATAAGTTTTCTTGTGCTGGAACCAAGTATAATTCTAATGCAAGTTTCTTGGGTAATTCGAGGTCGAACACAGGGACTTGTAACTATATGTTTGCGGTGATGTGCATGCGGCGGTATAAATAAAAGAATGGAGGGGATATTGCTAAGTTAATCCTACTCCTACTTCTATCTAACAAACAACGCAATGAAAATATGCATGAAAGGTAGAGATGCGACAAACCTTGACATGAAATAAATGTGTGGGAAAATAGATAAAATGCGGAGATGTTTTCATTGCAATACTTAAGAGTGATCGCAAGGGCAACCTTAGTCAACGCAAGCCATGCGATCATGCAATACACATACAATAGTAAACCACCTCTCGGTGCGAATGCTACGGCTTCTATTGCTAGAACGCATGCGATATATACGCTAAGTCTACAGGGTCTACACATAAGCCTCTATTCCTATTTATGCGATGACAAAGTGACATCCACACAAATATGCAACCATATAATATCATTCATATTCCTAGGGTGCATGCGATGCAGGTTAACAAACGACGCTTATCTCTAAGTTCCTTGTTCTTGTCTATGCGTTCCAATCCGCTGTCTCGAGTCTTAGATTTGGGTTTTAGACTACTTTCTCAAGTATGCCTAAATGTGAATGATGCGCTCATAGAACAAGGTAATGGCATGAACTTGGCTGACCTAAGCTTATTCCTATCTCTAGTGAACAACGTAAATATTGCTTAATGCGTCCAACCACTTACCCTCTCGGGCAGTTGATTGTTGCTGACTTCACTCATAGACAAGCAATGCATTAGCCTCTAGACAGGCGTTGCAGCAGCTTCACACTAAGCAAATAAGATTATTCACATACTCGCGCAACGCACACCTCTCGGTGGGTTGCTTCATGCTTCATATTCCTAATCCACATGACTAAGTATGCAATACCCAAGCACTCCCACTAAGTGTTGTAATGAAAGTAAAGATTCTAAGCAAGAAGATGGAGATGGAGTCGAAGGAATAGAGAAATGCATTGAAAACACATTGTATTAATTTCTTAATTCAAAGTGTCATATAATACAATATAGGAAAAGAAAGGAAAAATAAATGACCGGCTGGAAGCAAAACTTTGCTTCCAGCGGATGTGCGTCAAGGCTGCTAGTGGTGCCATGGATGGGTGGAGGAGCTGACTCTCTTGAGATCTAGCTTCGGTTGAAGGCTTCGGTCGTCACTCGGAATGGATGAAGGAGGTGAAGAACTCTTAGCCATCTTCTCACGCAGTTTTTCTGGATTGCGGGGAAAGTCCCCGATTCACAAGTATTCTCCCCCGGATCGTTTAAAATTTTTCTCATCGAATTCTATTTATAGAGTTTGGATCGCCAAAAGCATTAATTGGACTGCTCTGAGTCTGACATTTGGTGCGTCAGTCCTTTCTGAACCTCTACCACCAATGGCACGATAGGTGAAATGTCAACATCAGCTTTGGATTTTCTCGAGATAGATGCGTTGATGCATTCATTCCACCTACCTTGCGTTGATCCCATTAGAATGCGTTGTTGCGTAGCCGCAATCATTCAATGGCCGCATTCGCTTAACACCGCAACTCTACATGGTGACTGCAATTACTTGACGAGCGCAACTCCCATACGATGGACGCATACGGCTGATTACCGCAACATCCATGCGTTGATCGATGCGTTTGCCCTTGCGATGGAGTGTTTCTCCACATGTGGTCGTCTATGCGGTGGTCCGGTTTCCGCGTTTGCGTTCATTTCCTACATTAGCTACAAAAACAAAACATTGAATGCATAATTAACGCAAAGTAATGTGTTAGCTATGATTTGACATGATGATCGACGCAAACTCATATTCTCGTGAATTCCTATCATGATCGATGCAATTTCTGCCTAACAAACTTCATAATTTTAAGTAAAAAGACTAAGATGGCATGCATTTCTGCATGTCATCAGTATTGACTTACCCAAATGCCACACGTAGGGGGACACCCACGGTGCCTCGAGGCCGAAAGTAGATCTCACGATATGAACTTTTAGGGAGAAACATATAGAGGCAAAAATGAAGTATCATATACCCCACTTTCCTCCCACTGAGTTTTCTACCTAGGGTTAATTAACTTAGGAAAATTCAGCTACTGATTTTATCTAAGTGTTTGTTTAATTTGCTAAAAAACAACTATTGTCTTTGATGATTAAATAATTTTGATTCAAGTCTCATTAAACTCTTTAATAGACTTTCATCAAACCTGCATGCATGTAACAAATCCATTTAACTCTTTAATAGCGATCTGAACGATAGCGAGAGGTTGCTGTCTAATTCTTCATGAGAACGAGAGATTTACAAAATAAGTGTTCTTCAAAGGTATATCTCTCATTCCTTTTGTATTTGTTGAAGAAAGCATGCTGTAATTTTGTTTAAGATTCATAACTGTTCTTGTATGTTTGTGAGTGCGTTTAATTATTTCACAATGGGCTTGGAAAGATCTTGCTTCCGTTCACTGGTTCTCTTAAATAAGAGTGCCTTCAATTGGTATCAGAGCTAGGTTCTGATATTCATAATCCATTGCTGTATAGAATTGCATTTACTTTTATGGTGGGTGTTAAGCATGTCTACATTCAGTTTAAGTGTTAAATATGTTTGTGGATGTGGATTAATGGGGTTTTCGAGATGATTGCCTTTGGTTATTACTTTCTTTTACATTTTCAAAGTTATTTGTAAGGGCCCCTATGTTTTTAGGCATAGTAACTTGCTATTGAGTCTGTAATTCAAAGAGTTTGAATATGTTTGAGTCGCTCGTGATGAAGCTTTAAGGCATGGAGATGCACATTACTTCGAGGAAGAAGAAGACCAAGAGTTGGTCAGTTCGTGTAAACGATAGGGGTAAATGATCGTTGAGTATGGGATACTCATTGCAAGGTAGACATGCACGCACTAAACGATCGTGTAGGTCAACATGCTTCATCACATTCACTGACTACATGATCGCTCAGTAAATGTTACCGCTTGTTCTTCGATCGTCTAGACGATCATGCTTCATAGCATAGTAGTTGTCTACACGATCGTTTAGACTTGCATTTAAACTTGGTGCGTTGCATGATCGAGTGGCCTTTATGCTTCATCACATAGTCAAAGGTACTCAATCGTTGCTACACGATCGTGGATACTCGACCACTTTTGCTAAACGATCACAAAGAAGGCTTCGCCTGGACGATTCAAGACCCAGATCGCTTGTTGAACCGGTTTATTCGATGGTTTAATGTAATAGATAGATTTAATTTCCAGTTTTGAGGCTAATCATCCCAGTCCATTAATTTTTGGTAAATGTATATGAGATGTATGTTTAATTGTATGTCATATAGTATGCCATATAGTTTATATCCCACCATAGGTTATGCAATGGTCATGCATCATCTCTATGTTGTAAGAGTTATGATATAGTAGTTTGCATGATTAAATTACTTAAGAACATGCTCATGCATCATATAATATAAGAGTTATATTTATGCATGCATTAAGCATATTCATGCATCATCTTTATATTATAAGTGTTATAGTATAAGGGTGTATGTAAGATGTATGCTTAGTCCATTACTTTTTATATAAAAGTTATATATAGTAATGAATGGACATTGCATGAAGCATGACACATAGGTTAAATTTATAAGAGTTATAAATACCTATTCTAGCTAAGCAATGTGGATGATTTTTGTTGTTTCTTTTATAAGAGTTATAATGGAAATTAGAACTAAAATTAATAAGAAAGACATGCATGCAAACTTAGACTTGAATCATGTTTTTTAAAAGAGTTTTAAAATTTGATGGAGATAGACCTAAGATCACAGCTCTAATGAGATTAGAAACCTAAGGTTTAATCTTTTAATCAGTTTAGTAGGATTAAAATGACTAATAAAAGATTAAATATGTACCAAATCTATCTATAAGGGACCTTTTATCTAAGGTAGGTTCTATCTAGGCTGGAGTACTTAATCTGACGGAAACGGAACACCCCTATCTGGGAACCTACCTGGAAAGGTGAAGTAGATAGATTTGATGCATGCATGCAAATTTGATGATAATCTGTTAAAGTGTTTAATGGGACTTGATTTGAACTTGTTTGATTATCAAAAGCAACTGTTGTTTAGCAAATTAAACTCACACTTAGATAAAATCAGTAGCTGAATTGTCTAAGTTAATGAATCTTTAGGTAACACATTTAGTGGGAGGTACTTGGGGTATATGATACTTCACTTAAATCTCTTCACGTTTCTCTCTAATGTTCACACCATGAGATCTATCCTCTGCCTCGAGGCACCCTGGGAGTGTCCCCCTAAAGGATGGTGTTTGGGTAGTCAATACCAAGGTGAATGGAGAGAATGTTCATAGTAAGTGGGAGCGAGACGTGTGACAACATATCCCACGGTTTATCTCATTAGGTTGGATAACATTTTTTGCATGACTCGAGGCACCCTGGGAGTGTCCCCCTAAAGGATGGCAGTTTTTGCACGACTCTTTATCTGATCTTCTATATAGGATAAGGTCGCTTTATTCTCTTGTCCTAATCCGCTTTTTCCCTACGGTAGGAGCATTAGAGCGAGAATCTAGGGCTTAAAATAAGGAGCTATACTTACACGAAATTGTTAAATGTTAACAGTTCTGGACTGAAAAATGGTGACTGTTAGAGTCAGTTATAAGAGTTGTTTCTGTCTAATGGTTGAGAATGTCTCATCCCAGTGACGGGGCACTTGATCACCCCACTGGTAACTTTTGTCCTGCTTAGCTGGGGTATCATTGCGAAAATAAATGTCTTCTCATTTAGAGTACATAGGAACTATTTTACTAAAACTAAAACTGGTGTTAAAAGTGGTAATACATAGACTTATTAAGTTTATTCATGTTTTTCAACAACATTAAAATGGCTACTGCCACATTAGCCCTATTAAGTGCCGATAAATTGACTGGAAAAAACTACGTTAGTTGGAAAAACACGATAAATACCATACTGATCATCGATGACCCTCGATTCGTCCTTACGTGGGAGTGTCCTCTTATTCCAACTCAGACTGTCGCTCGAAATGTTCAGAAGGCTTATGAGAAATGGACACGGGCGAACGAGAAGGCCCAAGCTTACATCTTGGCAAGTCTAAACGACGTTTTGGCCAAGAAGCATGAGCCTATGGTCTATGTGCGTGAGATCATGGAGTCCCTGCAGGAGATATTCAGACAACCATTTTGACAGCTTAAGCATGAAGCTCTGAAATGTATCTTCAACTCCAAAATGGAGGAGGGTACATCTGTTCGAGAACATGTTCCGAACATGATGGTCCACTTCAATGTGGCGGAGATGAATGGGTCATGCATCGATGAGGGCAACTAGATTAGCATAATTCTACACTCATTGCCAGATAGCTTCCAGCACTTTGTCAGCAATGTTGTGCTGAACAAAGTTGAATATACCCTTACAACTCTTCTCAACGAGTTGCAGGAATTTCAATCCTTACTGAAAAGCAAGGAGAAGAAGGTTGGTGAAGCAAATGTTGTTTCATCATCAAAGAAGTTCTATCGGGGTTCGACCTCAGGAACAAAGTCTGCACTTTCTACTTCTAACATTTCTAATACTTCTAAGACTTCTAATTGCAAACATTTTCCATTGTCAACCGACACTTGTCCTCATTGGTTGAAGGAGAAGAAGAAGGTTAAGGTCAAGGCAAAACAAGGTAAATATGATTTACTAGTTTTAGAAACTTGTTTAATGGAGAATGATGATTCTGCCTGGATTATTGACTCTGGGACTACTAATCATGTTTGTTCTTCTTTTAAGAAGATTAGATCCTGGCAGCAACTTGAGACTGGTGAGATGACAATGTAAGTAGGCACTAGACACGTCGTCTCAGTTGTGGCAAGAGGACTCTAGTTGACTTTATAGAATAAATTTATCATTTTGAATGATGTGTATGTTGTTCCCGAGTTAAAGTGGAACTTAATTTCTGCAAAGTGTATGATTGAATGTAAATATACTCTTAATTTTTTGGTGAATAAAGTTTTTATTATGAAAGATGGTGTTGAGATTTGTTCAGCAAAATTGGAAAATAATTTGTATGTGTTAAGGCCGTTAGCAACCAATTCCCTCCATAACATTGAGATGTTTAAAACTGTCGTAACTCAAAATAAACGACTTAGGGTTTCTCATAAAGAAAATGCCCAACTTTGGCACCTTTGATTAGAGCACATCAATCTCAATGGGATTAAGAGGTTGGTGAAAAATAGACTTCTAAGTGAGTTAGAGGAAAATTCTTTACCTGTGTGCAAGTCATGCCATGAAGGCAAGATGACTAAAAGACCTTTTATTGGAAAAGGTTATCGAGCCAAAGAGCCTCTAGAGTTAGTGCATTCAGACCTTTATGGTCCGATGGATGTGCGAGCCAGGGGAGGCTATGAGTATTTCATCACTTTTACTAATGATTACTCTCGGTATGGGTATGTTTATTTGATGTAACGGAAGTTAGAATCTTTTAAAAAGTTCAAATAGTTCAAGGCTGAAGTTGAAAACGCATTGGCTAAACGGATTAAAACACTTCGATCTGATCGGGGTGGAGAGTTTTTGGCTTCTAAGTTCCAGAACTATATGATAGAACATAGAATTGTTTCTCAACTCTCAGCGCCTGGTACACCTTAGCAGAATGATGTATCAGAGAGGAGAAATAGAACCCTGTTGGACATGGTTTGATCGATGATGAGTTACACTTCCTTACCGAACTCGTTTTGGGGTTTTGCAGTAGAGACTACAGCTTATATTCTCAACTAAGTTCCTTCCAAGAGTGTTTCCATAACACCTTTGGAGTTGTGGAATGGTTGTAAAGTTAGTTTGCATCACTTCGACATATGGGGTTGCCCAACACATGTGCTTGAGGCTAATCCAAAGAAATTGGAACCATGTTCGAGGCTGTGCCTATTTTTAGGCTACCCTAAAGGTACATGAGGGGGTTACTTTTATGATCCTAATGAAAACAAAGTGTTTGTGTTGAAAAACGCTAGCTTCATGGAGGAGGATCATATGAGGGAGCACAGTCGTGTTGCATGAACTTTCCAACGAAACTACTCAACAAGAGTTATTGAAGGGCTTGCTACATCAACAAGAGTTATTGATGGGAGTTCATCTGGTAGGTCAAATCCACCTTAAGAGTTGAGGTAATCTCGACGTAGTAGGAGGGTTGCGAACCCACCTGTTCGCTATATGGGTTTCACTGAAATCTTGGCTATGGTAGCCGATGGCGAGGTTGAGGATCCGTTGTCTTATCAGAAGGCAATGGAGGATGTTGACTGGGATGAATGGGTTAAAACCATGGATCTCGAAATAGAGTCTATGTATTTCAACTCAGTATGGGATCTTGTAGATCAATTTGATCGGGTTAAACCTATAGGTTGTAAATGGATCTACTAGAGGAAACGAGGTGTTGATGGGAAGGTGTAAACCTTCAAGGCTAAACTTGTGGCAAAGGGTTATACCCAGGTGGAAGGAGTTGACTATGAGAAGACTTTCTCGTTTGTTGCCATGGTGGAGTCTATCCGCATCCTCTTATCCATTGCCTCATATTATGACTATGAGATATGGAAAATGGATGTCAAGACTGCCTTTCTGAATGTTAATCTTGAAGGAGACCATTTATATGCTACAGCCCGAGGGATTCATAGCCCAAGGTTAAGAGCAAAAGGTTTGCAAACTGATTCAGTCCATTTATGGGCTGAAACAAGCGTCTCAATCTTGAAACATTATGTTTGATACTACGATCAAATCTTACGGCGTTGACCAAAACGTTGATGAACCTTGTGCCTACAAGAAAATCATCAATGGTCAGTAGTTTTCCTAGTGTTGTATATAAATGGTATCCTACTCATTGGGAATGATGTACGTTTACTAACTTCAGTTAAGAACTGGCTAGCGACCCAATTCCAAATAAAATATTTGGGAGAGGCTCAGTTTGTTCTTGGTATTCAAATCTTTCGGGATCGAAAGAACAAATTGCTAGCATTGTCTCAAGCATCGTACATTAGCAAGATGTTGAACAAGTACTCGATGCAGAACTCTAAAAGGGCCTACTGCCTTTTAGGCATGGAGTTACATTGTCTAAGGAACAGTGTCCTCAGACACGTCAAGAGGCTGAGGAGATGAGACGGGTCCCTTATGCACTGTCGTTAACAGTTTGATGTATATGATGTTATGTTCTCGACCTGACATCTGCTAAGCTGTGGGGATAGTCGGTAGATATCAGTCTAATCTAGGACAGGGTCACTGGACCGAGTCAAGAACATCCTCAAATATCTTTGGAGAACGAGAAACTACATGCTCGTGTATGGATCTAAGGATTTGATCCTTGCTGGATACACGGACTCTAATTTTCAGACTGATAAAGATTCTCGAAAATCCACTTCAGGATCAACGTTTACTCTTAACGGAGGGATTGTAGTATGACGAAGCACTAAACAGGGATGCATCGGTGACTCCACGATGGAGGCCAAGTATGTAGTGGCTTGTGAAGCTGCTAAGGAGGTTGTTTGGCTCAGGAAGTTTCTGACTGATCTGGAAGTTGTTCCAAACATGTCTAAGCCCATTACCCTTTATTGTGATAATAGTGGTGTTGTGGCGAACTCCAAGGAGCCTAGAAGTCACAAGCGCGACAAACATATAGAGCGGAAGTAATCTCATCCGCGAGATTGTGCATCACGTAAGACAAGTAGAATATTGTTGGGGTTGATGCCCTAAATCTCGTAGGATTCTGTAGTTTGTAAACACCTGTATGAACAAACACTTGTGATGTAATAATATGAGTTATTTTCTTCACAATTGTCTATGTAATATGGGATATTTTAGTTGCATTAACCACAAACCAATAAACTAAAATCCCTGGTTATCGTTGTAACTTAAGCATGTATGTGGAGACATACAAGTGAATCATGCCTTAAGTGATAACCTAAATGGTTTATAGTATATGGATAAAGGAGGAAAATCTTATCCTAGTGACACTATGGATACTACTCACTTTCTAGATGTTACAAGTGTTGTAAAGTGCTATAGATGGTCTGATCCTAATCATTCATGTGGAGATATGCGAGCGGGGGTGTCCTATACAAAGGAGTTTATATAAGACCGGACTACGAAATGTTTAGTCTCCTTATATAACGCCGTTCATGACAGAGACTTTCATTTCCTTAGGATGACCATAGGTAATATGACCTTAATCTTGAGTGAGTTGGGAACTCCTGCCTATGAGGGTGGTCTTTTGATTTGCATGGGTACGAGTGGCCAGATTGCCGACTCAAACCTACCACTTTGAGGATTCATCTGATTATGGAGCTGGAAACTCAGCTATACAAGATGGAATTCACTCCTTCCCCGAAGTAGGGGTAAGTAGATAGATTTCTCCCTTAAGGGCTTATTCCGGGGCTTGAATGATGTGTCACCACACACTTTCTCATGGCCCAAGAGGTGTTCACTCATAGTAGAACTATGATGTATTGCTAATTAGAGAAATCGGTAGTACTTAAGGAGTTAGATGTAACTACAGGGGCAAAACGTAAATTGGCCCAGCTGTACTTACGAGCGATCTGTGAAGGGTTATCGTACTGTTGATTGGTTATATCTAATGGACACAGAAATATATCTGTAGTGAGAAGAGTGCAGCTGACGGTCATTAGTGGAGTGCCCGACAGTTAACGAATGGTGGATTTCGTGATTAAAAAGTTTAGTCAGTTATTCACGTACCATTGGAGCTTCAAGCTACAGGTCCATAAGATCCCCTTGGTAGCTCAATGGATTCAAGTTGAGAATCAGTTTTTGGGTTAGTTTGAAGAGTTGAAATTAACAAGAGAGAATTTGATTATATATGATATAATTAAATTGGTTCAATTATATGTGATATCATTGATGTGATGTATGAGATATATTAATTAGAGGAATTTGATATAAATATGATTTATATTAAATAAAGGAGAAAAGAACTATAGTTTAAATATTACATATGATGTGATATTAAAATTATAGGTTATAAATATAATATGATAAATTAGTTATTGTATTTACTTATATTAAACAATTATATGATAATTGTGGTTGATTATTTTCTCCATTAACTGTGAAGGTGGGAGGTTATTTTTAGTTTTGGATAACTGAAGGATAAAATGAAAAGTGTTTTCATTTTTGGTTGAGGGATCACTTCATTAGTGAATGACTAATCGTTTACTCACGAGAGACAAAGCGATAGAGCGACACTTACTAAACGATCGTCTAAACGATCAGTGTGATTTACTAAACGATCGTGTGCTAGTGAGATTTACTAAACGATCAAGCATTCTCAGTCTATGCGATAGATAGAACTTTCTCCCACTTGCTTGATCATGCAGTTCGATCGTTTCCTTCCTCCATCCTTTTACCAAATTCACACAGAGCCCACATCTCTTGGATTCTCACTCCGAGAATACCAAGGTTGCCGAATGGTTGTGTCGAGGGGTTGCTGTGCGTGGATCAAACAGTTCGTGATTACTAGACGATTGGCTAGGCGATTTGAACGATAGCAAAAGGGTGTTGTCCAATTCCTCATGAGAATGAGAGATTTACATAAGAAGTTTTCTTCAAAGGTATGTCTCTCATTCCTTTTTTATTTGTTGAAGAAAGCATGTTGTAATTTTGTTTAAGATGGATAACTGTTCTTGTACGTTTTTGAATGCATTTAATTCTTTCACAATGGGCTTGGAAAGATCTTGCTTCCGCTCACTGGTTATCTTGAATAAGAGTTTCTTCAGATAGAACCTCTCTAAAAAAAGAAAATAAAAGACTAACTATTACAAAATTTAAGTCAATCGGTTTGGAACAGGTGAGCTGGGTCTTGAATTGCTCGAACCGAACCGCCTTTCAAAGAACACCTTGTAGCTGATCGTGTAATAAACACACCATGCGGAGTATGAAATACTATGTGATCGTGTAGCTAATGACTATGCAATGAGCATGATAGTCTACGTGATCGTGTAGCACGCAACCATACGTCGAGTATCAAAATACCGCGCGATCGTTCAGCAAGCGAGTGCCTATGCGATCTTGTAGTAAAAGATGATATGCGATGAATAAGTAGGCAGCTACATCTGAAGAATAAGCAAGTAGCTGACCAGTCGATGATATGCGACGAAACGTGTAGGCAATCCACAAGGACTTATGCAACCATAGGTACCGAACATTCATCGCATAGGCACAAAGGCGTGTCTTCATGACTTTCTGAGCATCTCTAAGCGAGGTTTTTCATTATTCATCCAAGTTATAAGGTAAAATGGCTAAATGTAGATGATGCGATGAACTTAGTCATGATGCGATAAAATTACTAGTATGCAATGAAGTTAAGTTTATGCGCTACACTCAAAAGGGAGCAAATTATATTGATCAAGGGATCCTTCCTTATTTCAGGACAGACAAAAATAAGAAAGGCTTACAAACCCTTGGATAAGTAGCTTAAGACAGTGAGTGACAAACTTCTCGCTCCCACCGACCGACTGATGGAAATAGACTGACTACCAGAGATATTTTATAATCGTTTTTGTTAATGACTAGCTTCGCATATGATTTTCAACGCATAACCAATTCAACATGGTGTTTTTATACTATGATTTCTACAATGCAGGCTTTACTCATATATTAGTCGCATGATCCATGTTCTCAAATAAATGAGTTTTCATATGTGAATTTAGCATGCAATTTCAGTAACTTATGCCTATAAATAATACTTAATGTTTACAAGGCACTATGCGATGAAATGGAATCTACGAAGTATGATTAATTCCCATGAGTATTCTACTATCATAATTGTAATATGTTTTAAAAGTTTTGTGCCTTGTATAAGTCCTACTCCCATGTTGGTACCAAAGGTATGATAAAGTACCCAAGTTTCAGTTACATTAGGAATCCTTGACAATGAAGGTATGGTAAGGTGATCAGGACCCAATCCAGCTCTACGTGCACGTATGATTCATATTATCGACATTGATGAGATCGAGCAAAAGGGTTCTCCCATATATTCAGACAGAGGAATAGAGGTGCTTTACAGGATTAATAATAAGTTTCCTTTCAGGGTTTAACATTTGACTTGAATTTATGTTCTCTGTTTATTTTCAAACCCTGAAGACGATAATGCAAATGTTTATTGAGAAACCATGTTTATGTTATTTATGTTGAAAGCATGTTTTATTCTAAATAGTCACTCATTGGGCATTCTAAGCTCATTATTTTTAATGTTTCCTCCCTAGGTAGCACTTGACATCCCAAAGCCTAGTAGTTTTGCTAGTCAGTCACTTCTCGAAAACTTCAAAAAACTTGAAGCTTAGGTAGCTCATCATGTCTTACTTAAACTTGGGTCTTATGTTCACACTGTGAGTAGTCAGGGTAGAGATCTTATAGTTATTGTAAATAGACTTACTGGACCCTTTAACTATGATGTATGTAAATAAGCATTCTGCTGTATGAGAATCTATATGTTTAAATTGCATTGGCTGGGTGGTAATGGTCTGTATAAGATAAATTGTTAATCAGGTAATGGGTTCACAAGTTCATGGAAATATGTTTGACTGTAATTGTCATATGAGGGTTGACAATTGTTGTCTTCACACCTCTTCTCGGATTAAGAGAGTAATTTGGAGAGGGGTGTGACAATAATTAACACCGAAATTCATATATTTAAGCTTTCTCAGTAGAATCTCGGGCAGGATTAACAACGAGATTCTATTATCCCAAATCTACCCAATTTTTCGCAAAAATTGATTTTTCCCAAAATCTAAAAATTTTGAATCAATTTGGAAACTCTATTTTAATAATTAGAAAACTGAATTTTGGAAATTCATATAATTATGAAAACATAATTAAAGATTTGAAAAAATATGTAATAATCTGATATAATATTTAGATATGTTAGAAAAAAAATGTGATCTTTTAACTAATTCTTGGTGGTCGATCTCATCCCAGACGAACCGAGAAAAACTATTTTTACGAGTTTTCAAAATGTGTGCTAGTTGTGTAAGGTGAAAACCTAACCGACTATTTCAGACAATTTTTTGCTTCTATTCCATTGTAATATTTAATATTTTAGTTCCAATCCCTCAATTTGTTTTCCGAACTTGCTATATTCCCCTTTGTAGTATATAATATTTTAGATACAATCCTCCAATTTTGTCAAAACTTGCTCTATTCCTTTTTCCCCTAGAAAGGTGTAAGGTGGGGAGAGCACCGTCCCATAATAGCTATGAAGACGAGTGATAAATGTAACATGTGCCGTGTTCGTAATTAGGGAATTAACTTCTAAGTCGGTTTAGTTTTGCTTTTTAGTCAAATCAGCCAAATCTATTAGTTCACCTCCACATTTAGGCAAAACCAACCAAACCAACTATTAGCGTAATTTATTTCTTTTTCTACTATTTTCTTTTATTATACTATTGGTATCTATTTATTCTATAATTGATTATATTCTATTAAGTTGATTACTCAATAATATACATAAAATTAATATGGTATTGCCCAAATTAATATGGTCGTTGTAATCCCCTGCCGCTGTTAGACTCACGCATCACCTAGATTCGCACCAATTTGCTATGTTTGGGCCGTACGTTTCCGTTAACTCCATTGCTCAAATTTGTCTGTGCACATCACGCTTTTGCTTTGATTTTACCTGAGAATTTTACAACACACAAAAGAAACGAAGTACATTCACAATGCAATTTAACAAGTTAAGCATGAAAACAAGGGAAAAAAATTACCTTGAAGAACAAGCTTTCTTTAAATTTCATTCTTCATAAGCAGATCTCCACATGTACGGGACGGCTCTAAAAAGTCTTCTCGACTATTCTCTTGGCAAGAATAGACTTGTAGGAGCCTCTTTTAAGAGATCAAGAGAATTTAAAGGAAAAATATTTTTGTAAATAACTCACTTCTTTATGTTATGAGATCTACAGAGAAAAGGCAGAGAGTCACGATTGTTTCCTGTGGAGGGTTCCTAGCACAAAGAGAGCTTGTATAACACGTGAAGTGAGATAACTTCCCACTTCCCATCTCTCTCCCACGTGGAAGTTATTGTTTAACTTAATTAAATTAGTTTAATTAAATTTGATTAAATTAAATAATCATTTAATTAATTAACTAATTAATTGATTTAATTAAATATCTTATATTTAATCAATGAATATTTAAATTATATTCAAATATTTATTTATATCATAACCTATAGTTTTAATATGAATCTTATTCACATTAGCTTTTAACCTATAGTTTGATTTGCATCTTATTCATGTTAATTTGTTATTTGAATCACATTCAAATACATTACATCTCCTATATTATATGGTTTAATTTAGAATTAACTATATATTATAATGTATCTATATAGAATTAACTATATATTATAATGTATCTATATAGAATTAACTATATATTATAATGTATCTATATATATTATGTTAATTGTATAGTACACAATTAACATATTATTTCCTAAATTAATTTGAACACTTCAAATTACTCTTTTAGAACAGTTAGTCCTTGTTAATTTGTTGTGAGCTAGCAGGAATACTTAATGAACCTATTGATTATAAACTTCAATGATTTGAGGTTAGTTAATTAAACTCTTTAACTAAATTAACCAACATTCATTAACTATAAAGTAAACCACTATAGACCCGTACCTACACTCTTATGCATTGTAGAATATATTGTGTCCATGGTTACAACCATTACAATTAAGTCGATTCTTCACGAGTTGCTCGTAATTACAATTGGGTTAAATTATTGTTTTACTCCTATAATTACCTCTATCCTTAAGTACCACTAATCCTCTCGTGAATAATTTGTTTATGGTCCAACTATAAACCAAGTTCCTCTCGAACCAGTGAGAGAGTGAGACCCCATTGTTCAAGGCTTAAAATCAGCACTTAAGAGAACTACTCATCTACTTACCCTAAGGCGAGAAGGAGTGAATTACATTTTGTGTAGTTATGTTTCCAGCTCCCCACTCGGTCAAATCTTCAAAATGGTAGGCTTATTAAGTCGTTGACTCAGGCCACTCTCATCATACAAATAGAAGGACGAGCCCTCATAGGCAAGAGTCCATAACTGACTCGGGATTGAGCTCGAGTTACATATGGTAATCCTGTGAAATATTAATCCCTTCCGTCAACAATGTTACAAAGACAGATTAATTATTTCACAATCCAGTCTTATACATCATTTGTAACAATTACAAAATGGATCGTATCCATAGTGTTACTAAGATAAGACACCTAAAAACTTATTCACATACTATAGACTCATTAGTTTATTACTTAAACATAATCCACTTGTATGTCAATTATATACCATTCAAGTTTCATGTAATTACCTTGGATTTTTGTTGTAATGGATAATTCTTTATTACATATTTAATAATTAAATTAAAAACTGTATTAGATAATTAATTAACTTTGAAGCTTTAGGGCACAAATCTCATTACAACCGACTTGGTCTGGTTCATTATGATTTGGTTAGTTCAGTTGGACCATTTTGGTTTGGTTTGGTTCATCTACTTAATTCATTATACTGTTTAGTCCTTGTTCTCTAACCTCTAGGGGCCTCAGATTTGTTTTCAAATCGGTCGTTAGTAGATTTTATTTTCAGATCTTTATGGAGATCTTTGTTCCAGTTCTTAATGAGTGTTTCCAGCCCAGATAGGGAAGTTTTCTTCAGTTTCATTCACCTGCCACCTTGAATGTCATCCAATCCATTCAATCGGATGCTTCACAAACTCAGGTTGGTCGTCACTCTACCACCTCGAACTTGAGAAAGGGTGTTAGCATAATTTATGATTTATTCTTAATTTATATTTTCCTCTTTAGTATTTTCTTTTTTTGCTATTTTTCTTTATTGTATTCGTGGTCTATTTATTTCATAATTATTGATTATTCAATAATATACGTAAAAAAAAAATTAACACCAACCAATAATCAGCTTGGAATCAACCTGGTGGGTCTTATACTTGTTGATTGGGTTTTGCGCGTTTCATGGGAGAAGTGAATGTAGATGTGTTTGTAACCAATATTTCATTCTAAATGTAATCATTCTAAGGGTAGATTCATATAATAGTGGTTAAGTTATGAATTTAACCTAAACCAATTCAAAAGATTACCAATGAGCTTAGATTTCAATCAATTGTTCGATTCCATTCTTCGTTTCCAATGTATAACCACTTCCTCGAAATGAACAAAATTATATTTCCTCTCTTTTTCCTTTTTTTTTTTTTTAAGTAACGATGCAGATACCATCCAAAATTATGCAAATGAAATTAAATGCCCCACCTCGTTGGTATCTGTTACTAAATTGTTTAAATTTAATAGTACGATAATCGAGGGAACCTACATTTAATTTGGCCTCGTTCTGTGTAATGGACATTGTTCTATGTGATATCTGCCTTGAAGTGACAGAATAGCACATTACTACGCAAACCCTCCGCAACCTGTGGCGTAAGCTATATGGACGAGCATTGATTATCAATTTCTCAATAGTAACGTGCCTTCATAACACGTCTCGGTCATAAATATTGATGATCTCAAAGTTCTGTTAATCAAGACAAATATATATCTATAAATTTGGTGGGTAATGTATCACTCTAAACTCTAAACTAATAATTGTATTAATTTAAATCTTGAATTTTGTAAATTGTATCCACTTAAATCCTAAACTAACAACGGTATCAATTTAGATTCTGAACTTTTATAAGGATATCAATTTAAACCCTCTATTATATTTTATTTGGATACAATTACAAAAATTTAGAGCTTAAATTGATATATTTATAAAAGTTCAAAGATTAAATTGATACACTTATGAAAGTTCAAATTTAAATTGATACTTACAAAAAATCAAAATTTAAATTCATACAATTATTAGTTTGGAGTTTAAATTGATACACTTATGAAAGTTCAGGTTTAAATTGATACACTTACAAAAAAGATCAAAATTTAAATTCATACAATTATTAGTTTGGAGTTTAAATTGATACAAATCTCAAAGTTCAGGGTTTAAATAGATATAACTCCTAAAGTTTTAAATGGATACAACTCCCAAAATTTAAAGTTTAAATTGATACAATTCCCAAAGTTTAGGGATATAAATTGATATTTTCCCTAATTATTAACTCATTCCATCATGTTATGCACTACTAAAGAAATAAAATATGTTTAGCCTCCAAAACAAAACAACATAGAAGAATAACGATGAGAATGCATCCTTTATATGGAACTAAACAAATCCAAATGACTAACAAGACTGTAATTACCAAGAATCTTTCATACCATTTCAGTCCAGATTCGCCAATGAACCAATTTCGTAGTCTTTGTATTTACACCCCTGTCGTAAATAAAACAAATAAGCATTCAGATTTGATATAAAAGCAAAGTCACTAGGATTTATAATTGAGGAAAATATTAAAGTGAAACCCAATATTCATCTTACCAAGTAGTATACTATATAGTGAAGTGAGTAGACCATATTTACAACTCCCAATGACAGCTTCCATTCACCCAGTTGGGTCCCAGAAAGTCGAAATCTTCTTGGGGAACAGCAATAGTACAGAACTAAAAATGAAATCTGGAAGTCTTTTTTCCAGTGTCTTGAATAAAGTTGTGGTGCTAAAGCAGTCTCAAACTGGAGAGGAACTTCTTCAGGGTTTTATGACCCCATGTTATGTCATTTTGAACGATATCTTTGTTGATTTCCTGCAAATCGGACCGATTCTCAATTATATTTGTGTCATCCTCTTGTCTAATTTCTTCATAACTTGACTTCACCTCCATCTCTTGTCCAGCCATAACATCAGGATCCGGTTTCTGATTCTTTTGTATGTTCTGAGATTAATACAAATGAAATATGAGGCATATGAACATTATATAACATAGTAGAGCAGTAGAAGAAGTTGAATCAAGCATAGCACAACTATTGCCCGAGAAGTGTTTATAAGTTTAATTCAGTGATTGTAGTCTCATGCTTTCAGAGTGTGCTTTTAGGTGGTCACAGGTTTATTTGCAGTTTTATAAGTTTAAGAAGTAATGGGCTGTATAATTTGAAGCATATTATAAGTTACATGAAACTTGATTGTGCATACAACAAGGTCAGCTTGAAATGTCTTTCCATGTATTTCATGCACTCAAAAGTTATGTCGACATTCGATGATGTTTGGTTTCGTGATAAGTTGGTAAGAAAGAAGCAAAATAAAACTAAGATATCAAAATTGAAATTATTAGGCCATAAGACTATGACAGCAATAGTACTACAATACATGGTCCATGTCAAGTTTCATCTCTTTCACATATCAATTCGAAAACATTTAAGCTATCAAAGTTACGTCCACTGTAGTTAGGATCTCCTTCAAAAGTACAATACATGGTGCACAAAAATTGAAAGGACGATTTTGTGGTAACAAGAGTTGAAGCAGGAAAGAAATGGTAAAGGTAGGTCAGGCCATCAAGCTGTTACCTCGGGTAGTGTACGATCGTTAGTATCATTAATTCCATCAATGGAACCATCATCTTTGACTTCATTTGGAGGTGCATACTGATTTGATGTTGTTGGTGTTGGAGGTAAACCAGGAACTAGAATGGGAACTCCCTTGTTAACAAAGCTTTCTTGAACTCCATAGTTAACACCATCATCTTTCTCGTCATTCTCCAAAATTTCCTCTGTTATCTTTGTATCACTCTCGGATGTAATTGTTGTCTCCCCATTTGAATTGCTGTGTACCTCACTCACGGCCTTGTTACTTGTATTGAGAATGAAGCTCTCCTTTGGGGAGCTAATATTCTCTGCCACAAGAACTCTGGCATTCTCTTTTGAACCCGAAATGCTGCTAGGGTTATCCTCTGAAAGAGAGACGTTACTGGCATTCTCTTCAGAAGCAGAGATATTACTGCCATTTTCTTCTGAAGCTGAGATGTTACTGCCATCAATCGATTCCACTGATGGTTTTTCTGCTATTGAATCCTTATTTGTATTGGGGATCAGTTCTTCGTTTGGATAAGTGAGGTTCTCCTTGATCACTAACTTTTCTTGGGCGATCGAAGAATCCTCCTCCTGGTTAACAATTTTTTCTTCACTTCGTATCCGTGATTCAGCACTATCCCAATCTTCAGAAACGATGATTGTATTTGATGTTTCCCAGGGTTCAAATGTTCGATCAGGACCAGGTTGCCATACAACATTTCCAGTTGTTCCTTGAAGTATGAATTTGAACTGGATTGTTTTCCCAACAGGAATCTCCTGATTTGGAAAAAAACAAAAAACCATGACCAGATATTAGAATCGTTTACGAAACTTGTTTCTTTAAATGAAGATTTTTACGTTCTTCATGAGTCTCTCTACTCACCACTTCTGCTGCCCATTGATGCCCATCGGCCCAGTTTAAAGGTATTGCACTTGAAACGTCCCAGGAACCAAAAATTGGATCATCACCTACTACAAAGAAATGCTCCCCAAATGTGCACTCTTTCTGGAGCTGGAACTTGACACGAACGGTCTTTGATTGATCTGCGTAAAAGATGTCGATATGGAAAATTGAGGCTATTTTCCCAGAGGAAATAATTATTTATCATCAATCGTGTTGACTTACTTGTTTCTTGATTCTCAACTGCATCATTCTGAGTATCTGCCTGCAAAGAACAAGTTCAATCAAAATCAGGATGGTTTTATTAGCATATATACTTCATTACAACCATATTTTCCACATCAATTCCTAGATTTTCTGGAAATAATTATCTCTTTCTTATAGATGCATCCGCAGATACTTCATTACCCATTCTAAACTTCCGAAGTTTCTATTATTCTTAATTTGATCCAACATAAACCTTTAGGAAACGATTGCTTTATCCAGTGAAAAAACTGACTCAATGTCGAGACATACAGAGTAACGTGCAATTAAAGAACAAAGAGACTTCATTCAAAAACTCAGGATCGAAGGCATATCAACACGATCTTTCACCGGCTTTCATATTAGCAAAATCGCAACTCCCCGATCATTCATTCGGAATCCATAAATAAGCAAAAAAACACCAAGAATGTTCGCACAGCTTAACTCTCGATCACACATTCAGAATCCAAAAGTAATTAAACACGGTGAAGAAAATAATTCTCAGCAATCCAAGATTCTTCAAGAAAACCAAAAGAAAACAAATGAAACCGTGGAAGTACAATCACAAAGAAAAAATTTCCAATACCGAGGAAGGAAAGAGACCTGGTGAGGAGACGAGAAGCAAGAAATCAAGTCGATGCCTCCCCGGCGCGAAGGTACCAAATGCTCAAGTCCAAAATTGGCCAATTTCCAAGGCCTCCGATAAGAAATGAATTCAGGTCCTCCAGAAAGAAGACGCTCTTTCAGAGAAGGAGCAAAGTAAGAAGAAGGTGTACTGTTAGCGATGATGGATTTGGAGGTCGCTAGGGCTTTCATCACTCTCACTCTGTTACTGACAATGACAAACGGCCTCCGAGCTTAAGCCTCGCAACTTTAATGGAGTTTCTGGTGGTTACCATTATATACCGGTGGGACCTCGTGAGGATAAGGGAAAAACGATTTCTTACGTGCATCATCGAAAACTGGCACGTGTCCCAACAACCCATCGAATCACGAAGCTCATGCTGTATGGTTCAGTCATGTGAGCCATTCAATGCAACTGGGTTTTAGGGCCATAACTCTTAAATTAGATGTCAAATAAATTATAGTTAAATTAAATTTTGTATGACCAAAAAAATGGTGGTTTGTTTTTCGATCAGATGTTGTTTAGGCTGCATCTAATATCATACTTTCCCTTTTTTATATATATACAAAGATTTCTTTTTTTACTTTTTTAATTAAAAAAAACAGCCACATGTAAATCCTTATTAGATACTTGTCTAAGTTGTATAGAGATACGTAAATACATTAAAGTATTTTCCTTTTTCGATATATATATATATATATTGAATTACCTTTCATAGCTTGAATGTTTCACTTCGTTCTTTTATTAGTGAGTTGTTAACTTGGTTATAAATGACTACTGAGACGAGTGTTTGATGCATTGAGTTGGTTATTATAATTTATGAGTTAAAACATAATGTTTTGTATGCTATGATAATCTATATTTGGGGTGTAAACTATTTTAGTTTTGCTTATAATAATTTATGTTTGAGATGCATATTATTTTGGTCTGGATAGTAAATAATAGACATCGTAACAAAGATGAAAAGAAAGAATTGGTAAAAAATAGTAGATGAATTGAAATAATAATATTGCAGTTAATTATGGACTATAATAATTAAAGACACCAAATGTTATAATTGGAACCACAAACTTTAGGTGAGCTATAATAGTTCGCTTAATTCACGCGAAAGTTGGGAGTCCAAACACTCCTAAATTATTTATGATATCTTATTACATCTTTTCTAAGAAATTAGAGATTTAAACATCGATCTTTTAGTCAATAATATATTTTTTTTTTAACAAGATGAACTATGCTTAAAGTTAACTCAAAATATTAATATAAAGGAATATGATATTTTCAAAGTATTGCTATGATATAGTAATTTAAGTTTTTACTGATTATCCTATGATACCAAAATCACATTTTTCAAGTCAAGTCAAGTCTAACTCAATATTTAAATTTTAAATTACTTGAGGTTGAAGGTTTAATCTACTTTATATCGTAAACCATTTATGTGCTATATCGATGATTTGAATGTAATCACAAATTCTTCATCTTCATTTGAAAAAATTAAGATCCCGTTTAATAACCACGATCATTTTTTTTTTTAGTTTTTGAAAATTAAACATATTTTATCACAATTTTTTACAATGATTTGCATATTTCTTAAGTAGAAGAGTTCAATTTTTAGTCAAATTCCAAAACAAAAAACAAAGTTAATGACAAATATTACTTTTTTAAAAAAAAAAAAAATTACATAGTTTTTGAAAATATTGGTAACAAGTAAATAACAAAGCAAGAAAATTAAAAGTGAAATAAATATTTATAAGCTTAATTTTCAAAAATTAAAAACTACAAACTAAGGTGTCGTTTGGTAACCATTTCTTTTTTTGTTTTTTTTTTTAAAAAAATTAAGTCTATTTTCTCTTTATTTCTTATCATGATTTGCATCTTTCTTAAGTAACAATGATTGAATTCTTAGCCAAATTTCAAAAACAGAATTCAGTTTTTAAAAGTTGCTTTTTGTTTTAAAAATTTGGCTTGTTTTTTAAACCATTGGTAAAAGATAGATAACAAATAATGAAATTTAGAGATGGAAGTTGTGTCTATAGGCTTAATTTTTTTTTAAAAAAAAAAATACTAAACGGTGTCTAAATAGTTATCAAACGCGACCTAAACATCCGAAATGTTTATAATTAGAAAAATTCAATCCCATGAACCATGATCCTATAAACTAAAGGTGTGTTCAGTTAACTTCTCAAGTGTTTAATTTTGAAAATAAATCATTTTGAAAAAAAATTGGAGCGTTTAATAATCACTCAAAATAGCTTAAAATTTTTTTCAAGTTTATTTTACAAGTTTTTTTTTAATCAGAAGGGTTTACATGAAAATGATTAATTAAAAAATACTTATTTCTCTAGTCAACCTAAACAGATCTTAAATCAAGCTTAATAACCAAAAGTTAAATGTATAAACTCTACTTTTACCTATAAATTTACGTGTTCTATTATCTACCATTTAATAATATTTTTAAAGAATTAAGTAAAGTATTGGAAAAAAAAAGTTCTCAAAAGTTAATTTTTATTTTGAGTGTTGGGCAAAGAATTTCAATCCATCTCTTTTATAAGAAAGGTGAAATCATACTTGAGAAATCAATAGTAAATAAGCAAAAGGCGACTACTCCGATTGTTTTCGAGAATTACCAAAAAAAAAAAAAAAATGGGGCATTTTTTTAGGGGCTAAAGACTTTTGGATCACTTTTTAAAAAGTTGAATTTTAGAATAAATTAGGTGTGAAAGGTCGAAATTGCCCTAGAAAAAAAATCACTTTATCCTCCTTTTCCCTTTTTTTTTTTTTTTTTTTTTTTTTTTTTTTTTTTTTTTTTTTTTTTTCTCTCTAACTTCTCTCTAACTTCTCTTCCCTCAAGCTCCCTTGCCATGCCCTGGGTTTTTTAGCAACTCTTGAACACTCTCTCATATTTGTAGTAAGTTTTTATGATTTTTTTTAATTATAAATTTTTTTTTGTTCTCTATTCTTATTCTTATGTTGATGTTGGGTTGAATTAGGTTAAATTTTCAAACTTGAAATGTATATTTCCCAAGTTAATTTTATAGTTTTAAGTAATTTAGGGTGATTTACAAATGTTTTAGCAAGTTTTTTAGTTAATTTTTTTTATCTCACAAACAAATTGTATCTTCTAATCTTCAAATGTTCAATTCCAAATCAATTATATACTTATTTTAGGTGATTTAAGGTGGTTTTATACATATTTTAGGAAGTTATTTTAGCTACTTTTTTTTTTATCTCGCAACATCTCGCAAACATATCACATATTCTAAACTTCAAATGTCCAATCTCAAATAAATTATATACTTGTTTTAGGTGATTTAAGATGATTTTACACATATTCTTGGGAGCTATAGCTACATTTTTTTTTATATCTTGCAACATCTCGTGAATATATCACAATTTCTAAACTTCAAATGTCCAATCCCAAATCAATTATATACTTGTTTTAGTGATTTAAGGTGGTTTTGCACATGTTTTAAGAGTTTTTTAACTACGTTTTCTTATCTCACATCTTCTAAACTTCAAATGTCCAATCTCAAATCAACTATATACTTATTTTTGGTGATTTGACACTTGTTTTAGGGAGTTATTGTAGCTTTTTTTTTTTTTTTAATTTTTTTTATCTTGCAACATTTGTAATATCTCGCAAACATATCACATTTTCCAAACTTCAAATGTTCACTTCCAAATCAATTATATACTTGTTTTAGGTGATTTAAGGTAGTTTTACTCATGTTTTAGGAACTTTGTAGGTATTAAATTTTATTTCGCAACTTGAAATGCCTAACTTCAAATCATTTTTTTTCATGAACTAAAGACTTTTAGGTATTTTAAGGCCGACATATGTTCGGATTTGAGTTTGTTATGTGGTGTATGGGATAAGAGACAAAAAAAAAAAAAAAAAAAAATGAAGGAGGCATGTTAAAAGCTACTGTCGTATGTAAAGTAATAACACATGATTATTTCACGGTCAAACGATATGCTCTTGCAGAAGTTAACCCTATGGAGTTCGATATAAAGATAAAGTGCATATATGAGATAAAAGTTGAAAAATGAAGCTCATCCACTTGAATTAAGCAATGAGCATGTTTTGAAGTTTTATATTCTTAGTGAAAATTTGTTGGAGGTCCCCCTGTATATCTCATTCGAACATAAGAGCAATCAAAATAAGAAAGGTTTCAATATGTGTTACAATTCAATATCTGGGAGCAACCAAGTGCATAACTTAAATGATCCAATTGCAATGGATGAATTAGATGAGAATGAAATTCAAGTCGATTTCTGTGATAACATGATAATGGCCACTCCAACTTATGGGAATTATATGATTCAAAAGACGATACTTTTACATGGGAGCTAGTTGAGATGAATAGTGAATCGTATGACATCCTACAACAAACAAATATTTCAATAGAAGATCACATAGTTAAATATGGCTCAGCTAGCCAAAAGTTGAATGTGAAAAAAAAAAACATTTGGTCAGAAGAAAGCTCTACAAGTGAGGAGTTGAAGGTAGGACAAATATTTTTTTTTTTGCAAGAGAGAATTCTTTGTGAGATTAAGTCTTTTGGCAATGAAAAAGAATTTTTAGTTTTTAGTACAGAAATCTACAAAAGGGGTGCTTTATATTAAATGCATTGATGGTAAGTGTAAGTGGAGATTGCGAGCAGTCAGATTGAAGAATTCAAATATATTAAAGATTTCAAAGTATGTAAATATTCATGTTGTCTTGATATTTTGAATCGTGACCACAGACAAGAAAAATCTTGGATAGTTGGAGAATTAATAAAGTCCAAATTCAAATGAGTTGATCACCAATACAAACCACATGATATCATAAAAGACATGAGGCAAGACTATGGCATAAATGTAAGTTATGAAAAAGCATGACGTGCTAGAGAAAATGCATATGAACAAGTGTATGGGTCTCTTGAAGAGTCATACAATTTATTGTGTTGGTATGGTGAAGCACTGAAACTTGCAAATCCAGGTACAATATATCAGATTGAATTTGAAGATGAGTATTTCTTCAAATATCTTTTTATGACTCTTGATCCATGTGTTCAAGGCTTTTTAAATTGCATTAGACTCATAGTCATGGATGGAACATTTTTAAAGAACAAATTTCGTGGTCAATTGATAGTTGCCACTTGCTTAGATGGTAATAATTAAACCTATCCCCTTGCCTTTGGAATAGTTTATAGAGGAATAAATGCTTCTATAAAATTGAAGGAACTCTAATGAGAACCTTGAGCGGAAGTGGATCGATCAAATTCCATAATTTATTGAATACAAAGTTTAAAGTAAACAAGCAATAAGATATGAATTTAAATCTAAATTGCAACATGCTTTACAAGAAAAGAGTTTGAAGAAACCTCACCTTTGAAGACCTTTTTCTTCACGATTTCCCTCAAATAGATTACGAACTTCTTGAAGACCTTCTTCAAGATAACCTCGAACAAAATCCGGACACTACCATAAAAGAAACCTTGATTTTCTCAAGGTGAGAACCTAGAAATGGTGGACTCTGACTATTTTGGTTATAAGAGAAAGCTTAAGGTGGAGGAAGAAGATTGAGAACTTTCAACTCAAGATAAAACTCACATAACACTTCTGTAAAATTTATTTTTCTTTCTTATTTCAATCGTTCAACAATCTCAAAATCTAGAAGAAGAAGAAAACAATTTTTTTTTTAATTCTCCTTGCCATAAAAATAACCACCACCCACTAATGTGAGTGGAGAGAAAAGATGGAAAAGGACTCCCTTCCTTATTATCAAAATAATAATAATAAAATAAATATAAATATGATAACTAGCTTATCATATTATATATATATTATATTATATGTTATATCAAATATAATATATAACTTATAGTTTGTATCACATATAATATAAACTATAGTTTATTTTCTCTTTAATATGCCATTTCATATAAATCTTATTTATATTAAATTTAACAACTATAAATCCCATTCATAGAAAATATATTTGAATCTCATTCAAATATTTATTTCCTCCCATTAAACTATAGTGTATCAAATACATTATGACAATTATATCACATATAATTGAAACAACTTAATTATATCATATATAATTAAATCCCTCTATTAATTTGAACAACTCAAATTAATCCAAAGACCGATTCTCAACTAAATCCTATTAAGCTACCAAGGGGACCTCATGGACCTGTAGCTTGAAGCTCTAACGATACATGAATAATTAATTAAACTCTTTAATTACATTAGTCACTATCCATTAACTGTCGGACATTCTACTAAGGACCGACAGCTGCACTCTTCGTACTACAGATATATTTCTGTGTCCATTGGATATAATCAATCAACAGCACGATGACCCTTCCCAAATTGCTCATAAGTACAGTTAGGACAAATTACCATTTTGTCCTTGTAGTTAAACATGTATGTGAAGACATACAGTTCACATACATATTTAAGTTACAAAGACAACCTTGGATGTTAGTTTATTGGTTTGTGGCTAATCCAACTAAAATATCAAATATATTTATAGACAATGAATAAAATATCAAATATTTTATTAAATACATAATGAGTTTGTTCAAATAATGTTTACAAACTATATAATCCTACGAGATTTAGGGCATCAACCCCAACAAAAATGATTTTTGGAAAAGTTGAAAGGTGCAATAGATGAGGTTTACAATCTAGGCTTTGTGACAGATTGACATACAAGCTTCTCCAAGCGTCTCTAAGTGACAGATCAAAATCGCGCCCTAATTATAACATTCGAAGAACATTCCAGTCATTAACAACGCGTTCATGTAGGTAACATGCAAGTAGAGGTATCCTATGTAATGAGTTTACATAAAATCGGACTACGAAATAGTAACCATAGGTGTAACACCATTGACTAGTTAGCTTTCTATTTCAATAAGATGACCTAGACAACTTAGTTTTAATCTGAAATGTACTATGAACTCCTGTTCACAAGGGATTGTCCTTTGATTTGTATGGGTGAGAGTGGCTAGTTTTCCGACTCAATAAAATTACCATTTTGGGGATAAGACCGAATGAGGAGCTAAGAACATAATAATACAAGATGGAATTCACTTCTTCCTGACTTTAGGGTAAGTAGATGAGTGTTCCCTTAAGTGGTATCTCTGAGACTTGAACAGATGGCCATACTCTCTCACTGACCCGAGAGGAGTTTATATTTAATGGTTGAACCATGAAAATATTGTTCACTAGAGGAGCACTGGTACTTAAGAATACAGAGGTAAGCCAAGGGTAAAACGGTAATTTGACCCAATTGATGTTATGAACACTCGTGAAGGATTAACTTGGTGATACTGGTCTATATCCGTGGACACAAAAATATATCTACAGTGAGAAGAGTGCAGTTGTGAGTCTTTAGTAGAATGGATCCACAGTTAACGAATATTAATTAATTTGGTTAATAAGTTTAGCTAATTAATCTCATATCGTTGGAGTTTCTGATCTGTAGGTCCACCAAGTCCCCTTGTTAGCTCACTAAAGGATATTAATGAGAAATGATTTGCATTGTTCAAATCAATTGAGGAAATTGTATATTAATGTAATTAATATATAATTATGTGATCTATAATTCAAATTATGTTAGAGAGAAATATTTGAATGAGATTCAAATATTTATTTCATGTGAATTAGATTCATGAAGAGTTAATTAATAATAATGTTCGAGAGATGGAAACATAAAAATATGTCATGTTTATATATTAATTAATTAACTATAAATTAAATTAGATTTAATATGTGGTTATTTAATTAATGTGCCAATTAATTAAATAAGAGGTTATTTAATTAATTGGCATCAAGGGTGGAAAGAAAAATACTTGGAGAAAGGTTAAATCCTTCTCCATATCAATTCGTTCTTATTAGCCCATTTAGGGCAAATATTCATTTGGGCAAAAATATACATTAGCCTCTAAATTAATTCCTCTCTACACTCTCTACGATCTCTCTACCTCTTCCTCTTCCAAGGGGACACCACTCATCCAACTCTTGGAATCCTAGAGAATAACAATTATTCTTATGGTAGTGTCAGTGATCGTTGAGAAGACATTTGTGTGAAGAACAAGAGAAATTTCGAGAAGTTTGAGAATCTACAAAGGTAAAAATCGTTCATCCATTTGATTCTCCTTTATAATGCATGCCTAGTATGATGTTTATCCTATTTCGATTCTATTTAGTATGTTATGTTTTTGTTTCCTTAAAATCGAAAAATCGAATGCAAGACGATCTCACACTTCTGCTCGGGATCCGATCCCAACAGGAACATAGTTGCAAGATGTTGCAAGATAGTTGCGAGATAAAAAAAAAAAAAGTACCCAACAAACTCCCTAAAACTTGTTCTTACCCAACCCTAAATTACCTAAACGGTCATATAAAACATATAAATATATGTGCCATAATGTGTTAGAAGGGGTCATTGGCATGTCTTTGGTGGTGATTGCAAGTTTTTATGTAGGAAGATGGGTGCGAGAATATTAAAAGATACAAAACAACTCCTAAATATGAATATGGTTCATATAAATGCAGAGCAACTTTTGATTTTGCAAAATGAAACCAACCAACAACAGTATTCTCAATAATCAAAGTAAAAGGAACTCAACTCTTCTATTTTGGAAGCCAAGATAAACTTAGAAATGAAAAAACCTAAGCAAATCAATAAAAATAAAAGAAAAAATAAGTAAAAAATCAGTAAAATCAACAAACAATCCAAATGTTAGAAATTTTCTCCTATATCTAAATGAAGGTTTAAGTTCCTTATAGTGGTTGAAGAGTCGTCGTTCAACTTTGTCATTCTTAAGCTTTGATCTTCCTTGTCAGTCTTAGTCGATGTTCGAAGGGTCGTCGACCATCCACAATGGTGGTTAGTCACTGTTGAATGAGAAATTTTGGACCAATCACAAGTTGCCACGACATTTACTAAATTAATGATGAAATTCCAAATCATTAAATTTAGGCCCAATTAGAAGTTGATATATGTCCCGAATTGAAGTTGAAGACAAATTTTGATGATGCCACGTGGTTTTATCATGACTATTGAATCAGGGAAGATTAATTTGGTCCAATTTGATATTATTATTTGGACCAAAGTTGAACTAAGTCTAAAAATAGGTTGAATTTGACCCAAATGTCAAATCAGGCCTAAATCCGATTAATTGGGCCCAAAGGCCAAACCCATGAACCAACCAAGTCCAAGTCCAACTAATTGGGCCCAAAGGCCAGGCCCATAGATCAACAAGCCCGAAGGTCAATCATCCAAGAAGATCAACAAGCCCAAAGGTTGATCGTCCAAGAAGATCAACAAGCCCAAAGGTCAATCCTCCAAGAAGATCAACAAGCTTAAAGGCCGATCTTCTAAGAAGATCATCAAGCCTAAAGGCCAATCCTTCAAGAAGATCATCAAGTCCAAAGGCTGATCATCCAAGAAGACCAATAAGCCCGATCAGCCCAAAGGCTGATCATCCAAGAAGATTAACAAGCCCAAAGGTCGATCATCCAAGAAGATCAACAAGCCTAAAGGTTGATCATCCAAGAAAATCATCAAGCCTAAAGGCCGATCATCCAATAAGATCAACAAGTCCAAAGGCCGATCATCCAAGAAGATCAACAAGCCCAAAGGTCGATCATTCAAGAAGATCAACCAACTTAAAGACTATAGTTTATTTTGAAAGCATCAAATTATTATGTATTAGAGATTGTCTTCACTTTCCACAAAATTAATACAAATACAAAAGTTCAAGTTCCACGAAATAAATTTCTCTTGAAAATCTCGTGCCAACAAATTGGCACGTCCGATGGGACATCTCTACCTCTCATCTCTCTCGTCATCAAGTCAACAAATCTATAAATAGCACCAAAGAAAGCTGCATCCAAAGCTACCATCGCATAAGCTCTGTCATCACGGAGGAAATCTGGGACCAGCTGATGGAATCTTCTAAAAGCGGGATCGTCATCATAGAAAATCCCTTATTCGACAACTATACTTCTGCTACTGATCTATCAGAGAAAGAATCATCACGTTTTGATGTAGTGTCTATCATGATGACTGACTTAACAACTGAGTTGACCATGGCAGAGATGGAGATAAAGATAAATCTCCTAATGAAAGTTGTAGAAGAGCGAGATTATGAAATTGCTGCTTTAAGAGATGAAATACAGGCTCGAGAAACTGCTGAGTCGAGTCAATTTCCAGCTACAAAAGCCAATGACAAAGGAAAGACTGTCTTGCAGGAAGACCAACCGTAACAATCTACCTCTGTCGCTACCCTATCAATTCAACAACTGCAGGATATGATTAAAAACTCTATAAGGGCTCAGTACGGAGGACCATCACAATCCTTCTTTATGTACTCCAAGTTGTACACCAAGAAAATCGACAACCTGAGAATACCAGCTAGGTATCAACCTCCAAAGTTCTAGCAGTTCGATGGAAAGGGAAATCCAAAACAACATGTTGCACACTTCATTAAAACCTGCGAAAATGTAGGAACCGGAGGAGACCAGCTAGTCAAGCAGTTTATCCGTACCTTGAAAGGAAATGCTTTTGAATGGTATACTGATTTAGAGCCAGAAGTGATTGATAGTTGGGAACAGCTAGAAATGGAGTTCTTAAACCACTTCTATAGTACAAGGCGCACTGTTAGCATGATGGAGTTGACGAACACCAAACAGTGGAAGGGTGAGACAGTCATTGATTACATCGACCGATGGAGAGCTTTGAGTCTAGATTGCAAAGATAGACTTACTGAATTATCTGTAATGGTGATGTGCACTCAAGACATGCACTGTGAGCTTCTTTACATCCTACAAGGGATAAAACCTCGTACGTTTGAGGAGTTGGCAACACGTGCTCATGATATGAAGCTAAGCATCTCCAACAGGGGAACTAAAGATTTCCTAGTCCTCGAAGGGAAAAAAATACAAGAATGAAGCCAAGGGCACTGAAAAGATCATGGATAGTGCCACAAAAGAATCTATGGTCGTTCATGTGACCCCGCTGGAATTTTCCTCCAAAGGAAAACAAACAAAATTTGAAAGAAGGCACAATGAGGGCGAGAAGCGTCGTCCAACTCTTAAAGAAATACAGGAGAAGGTTTATCCATTCCCTTACTCTGATGTGGCAGATATGTTGGAGCAACTGCTAGAGAAACAACTTATTCAGCTGCTGAAATGCAAGCGGCTGGAACAACCAGGAAAAGTAGATGATTTTAACTACTGCAAGTATCATCAGGTCGTTAGTCACCCAATTGAAAGGTGCTTTGTGCTGAAGGAACGAATTCTGAAGTTGGCTCGTGAAAAGAAGATTGAGCTAGATTTAGATGAAGTAGCTCAGACAAATCACGCTACAGTAGTGTTGACTTCAAGTGTTCTAACACTGTCTGTGTCTCATGCTCAAAGACAAAGCTTGATCCAATTTGGAGCCTTCGAGCCTATAGTTGTTTAGTTTCAGCAAGAGATTCAAATAGCAAATTCCAAAAAGAAAGATAAGCTCGTTGAAGATGACAACAAAGGGTGGATAGTTGTGATTTATCAAAAAAGACGACAGCCAAACTCCACCCAAAAAGAGTCGCGTTCCTATCGAAGCTATAGAAAAAGGAATAAGACTTATAAAAAGAAAGGAAAAAAGATGACATGGAAGCCTAAGCCTACTAAGAAAGAAGACAAGGACTTCCCTCAATTCTAACGTCCGACAACTTTGGCAGAATTTCTCCCAATAAGCTTTCTTGCATGTCAGCAAATCATCTAGAGAAAGTATCAGAAGTTATTGCATGTCACATTGTCGGCATAGTGGAAGTCGACAACAATCATATAACTGCCGAAGAAGTCAACGATTCAGAAAAAATGAAGCAAAGAACTTATGTCTTCGATCGTATTAAGCCTTCAAGTGCTCGATCTTCAGTCTTTCAAAGATTGAGTATGGCCACGATAGGAGAAGAAGACCGTTGTTGAATGACTACTTCTACTCGAACTTCAGCCTTCAAAAGGCTAAGTATATCCACGTTAAAGAAAGATCGACCTTCAACATCTGCTTTTGATCGTCTCAAGACAACAAGCAATCAACGTAAAGGAAGGATGAAAATATTGAAGGCAACATCATTCCATGAAGAAAACAATGACGAAAAGATTCACAGTCGTGTCCCTTCACGCATGAAAAGGAAATTTTCTGTTGATATAAATATAAAGGATTCCTTGATAGTGAAGCCAAAACTCATCATATTGACGAATCCTATAAATGAAGAGGATGATCAAAACCATGATGAAATAAAAGCTTCTGAAGTTTAAATGAAGAAGCTCCTCATCACAAGAGCCTAAACTGCATGATGCTCCTGGCCTGCATGAGCTTAAAATATGAATGCCCCCCCTCCCTCCCCCCCAAAAAAAAAATCTTTGTACGAACTACGTTACGACTTGATCCCTATTATTATAAATGGTACGTAGGAAACTTAGAGAAATTTAAGTTCAGTCGCGCATAAAAAAAAGGCGTTCATTTTTAACTACGTTATGACGATCCCTATTATTATGAAGGGTATGTAGACAGCTAGAAAGAAACTTCAAGTTCAGTTCAGTTAAAAAAAAAAATACGTCATGACATGATCCCTTTCTTTAAGGAGGCAACTTAAAGAAATTTAAGTTTAGTCCATCAGAAAGGGTACCACAACCACCTAAGTATGATACTATAAGATTGATGTTGATCATCCCTGTTAAAGAATGACACTCCAAATTGAAGATATTCATCCCTATTGAGGGAAACACAACGGATTGAAGTTGTTCATCCCTCATAAGGAGCTAGCAAAATAAATAAAAGGCATACACTTGGAATGTGCTTTGCTTCCTCTTCAAAATCAAACTTGGATACTCCTCCATCTTCAAGTTCAGAGGCTTCGTCGATGCTCTTCAATCTTCAAGTTCAGAGGCTTCATCGATGCTCCTCCATCTTCAAGTTCAGAGGTTTCATCGATGCTTCATCTTCATGCTCAAGTCTGGAGGCTTGCAATGACATCTTCATGCTCAAAGTCACAAAGTCAAGCTCAATGCGAAGATTCATCTATGCTTCGTCAAACTCAAGTGCGGAGGATTCGCTGATGCTTCAAGCTCAAATGTAGAGGATTTGCCGATTCTTCAAGCTCAAGTGTAGAAGATTCGTCGATGCTTCATCAAACTCAAATGCAGAGGATTTATCGATGCTCTATCAAACTCAAACGCGAAGGTCTCGTCGATGCTTCTCCATCTTCAAGTTCAGAGGCTCCATCGATGCTACTCCATCTTCAAGCTCAAGATCGACATGCATGGCTCCACTTCCATCTTCAAGTTCAAGATCGGTGTGCATGGCTCTGCTTCCATCTTCAAGTTTAAGATTGGTGTGCATGGCTCTACTTCCATCTTCAAGTTCAAGGTCGATATGCATGGCTCCGCTCCATCTTCAAGTTCAAGGTCGGTGTGTATGGCTCCACTTCATCTTCAAGTTCATGGTTGGTGTGCATGGCTCGGCTCCATCTTTAATGTCTTCGTCTACAAAACCATGATGCGACTTCACTTCATCTCCAAATTCTTGCGTGGTTTGTTTCATCTTCAAAGTCGTGGTGTGGTTTCACTTCATCTCCAAACTGATGGTGTGGCTTCGCTTCATCTCCAAAATCATGACGCGGTTTCGGTTCATCTCCAAAATCATGACGCGACTTCGCTTCATCTCCAAAGTCTGGCGTGGTTCGCTCCATCTTCAAACCCGTGGCATGGCTTCGCTTCATCTCCAAACTGATGGTGTGACTTCGCTTCATCTCTAAAGTCGTGGTGCGGCTTCACTTCATTTCCAAAATGTTAGCGCAATTTTGCTTTATCTCCAAAGTTTGGCTTAGTTCACTTCATCTCCAAACTGATGGCATGACTTCGCTTCATCTCCAAAATGTTGGCCCGACTTCGCTTCATCTCCAAAGTCGTGACGTGGCTTCGTTTCATCTCCAAATTGATGGCGCGGTTTCACTCCATCTCCAAACTGATGGCACGACTTCACTCCATCTCCAAAGTCATGGTGCGGCTTCTCTTCATCTCCAAAATGTTAGCGCGACTTTACTTTATCTCCACAGTCTGGTGTGGCTCGTTTCATCTCCAATGTCTGGCATGACCCATTCTATATACCAAGTCTGGCGTGGCTCGCTTCATCTCCCAAGTCTAGCGTGGCTCACTTAATCTCCCAAGTTTGGCGTGGCTTGCTTCATCTCCCATGTTTGGCGTGGCTCTGCTTTATCTTCACGATTTATGTCTGCGGCTCCACTTCATCTTCGCAATTCATGTCGGTGCAACTTTACTCCTTCTCCAAAATGTTGGTAACTTCACCTCTTCTCCAAAATGTTGGTGCAGCTTCGCTTCCTCTCCAAAAATGTTAGTGTGGTTCCACCTCATATGCGAGATCGAGTTTGGTCTACCTAGCTCTACCTCATATACGAGGAAAACTTTGGTCTGTATGACTCCACCACAACTCTGGTCCATCCGGCTTCGCCTTATATGCGAGATCAACTCCGGCCAACTTGACTCCACTCAAATGCTTGATGGTATATTCTCCTCATCTTCAAAGTTTGATGGCATATCCGCCTCATCTTCAATACTCGATGGCATATTTGCCTTATCTTCAAATTTTGATCAAGGAGTAACATAATAGGGTAGACATTTCCAGGGTCATCCCTAGGTTGATCGAATGGGGGAGTTGTAATCTTTTCCAAGACCCCCCCTCTAATGATGAACAAAATGTACATAAGTTGACCTGTCTGGGGTCATCCTTAGGATGATCGAATGGGGGAGTTGTAGGCCTTTGCGGGCCCCCCATGACGATCGGAATGCACGAGTGGCGATACAAGGTAGACCTTTCTGGGATCATCCCTAAGGTGATCGAATGGAGGAGTTGTAAACCTTTGCGGGCCCCCTATGACGATCAGGATGCACGAACGACAATACAAGGTAGACCTTTCCGGGATCGTCCTAGGGTGATTGAATGGGGGAGTTGTAAACTTTTATGGGGCTCCATGATGATCAGGATACACGAATGGTGATATAAGGTAGACCTTTCCGGGTCGTCCCTAAGGTGATTGAATGAGGGAGTTTTAAGCCTTTGTGTGACCCTCATGATGATTGGGATGCACGAACGGTGATACAAGGTAGACCTTTCCGAGGTCGTCCCTAATGTGATCGAATGAGGGAGTTGTAAACCTTTGCAGGCCTCTCTTGACGATCGGGATGCACGAGCGGCGATACAAGGTAGACCTTTCCGGGGTCATCCCTAAAGTGATCGAATAGAGGAGTTGTAAGCCTTTGTGGGGCCCCCCATGATGATCAGAATACACGAACGACGATACAAGGTAAACCTTTTTGAGGTCGTCCTTAGGGTGATTGAATGAGGGAGTTGTAAGCCTTTGCGGGTCCCCCCATAGGTAGACCTTTCCAAAGTCATTCCTATGTATACCAAGGAGACGTTCATGTATGAAGGAATTGCTGCAAAAAAAAATAAAAATAAAACATCACTTCCTGCAAAAAAAAAAAAAAAATTAAAAAAAGAATAAAAGAATAAAAAGGGGAAGAAATAAAAAGAAAAAAAAGAAAATTGAGAAAAAAAAAAGAGTGAAAAAAGAAAGAAATAAAGAATTTTTTTTTAAAAAAAAAGAAAAAAACATTGGAAGAAGAAAAGGAAAATGAAATAAATGAAAGATTAGAAGAATAAGACAGAATTAGGATAATAGAGGGGTTTGGGGTCCTATTTATAGAGGTTACCTGGGTTCCATAACAAATTAGGAAATTCAAATCAAATAAAGATTTGATTTAAAATATTAGATTTTTATTAGATTTCCTAATTTGATTCCATCCTAATTTCACATTAATTTTTTTTTTTAAAAAAAAAAATTCTCTATTTAATTTGATTTTATTAGATTTTGTCAACAAATTTATCTTCAACTAAGATTTGGACATATTCCAAATTTTATTCACAGTCAAATTAAAATTGTGGATAAAATCACAAATTAAAATTTGATCATATTCTAAATTTTATTCAAAATCAAGTTGTTCAACATTGAGATTAAATTGTAAATAAAATCTCAAATTAAAATTTGGCCATATTCCAAATTTTATCCTAAATCTAAATCATCAGATTTTTATCTCAAGCCAAATTATGGATAAAATCTCAAATTAAAATTTGGACATCTTCCAAATTTTATATCAAATTCATCTAAATTTATGTTCTTATCTCTATTTCCAAATCAAATTAGGAGAAAGATCTAAAATTCATTCCAAATTAAAATTTGGCCATCTTCCAAATTCAAAGTATCCTGTTAAGTTTTGATCTTCAATCAAAATAAATTGGAGAAAAAAATCTCAATTAATCTCTTATCAAAATTTTGGCATATTTCAAAATTTATCTCTAAGTTCAAATCATGAAATTTAGTCTTTACACTCGAAACAAAATTAAATTAGGGGATAAAGTCTCAAATTTACCTCAAATTAAAATTTGGTCATATTTTAAATTTTGTTCCAATTATCCAACGTTGAGTTTTTATCTCAAAATCAAATTAAATTGAGGATAAAACTCGTAAATTAAAAGTTTGGCCATATTCAAAATTTTATTCCAAATTTAAGTTATCCAATTTTGAGTTTTTATTTTCAATGAAAATAAATTGTGGATAAGAGAAAAAAAAATCTCAATGGATCTTTTATTAAAATTTGGTCATATCCCAAATTTCATCTTAAATCCAAATCAAATTGCGGTAAAATCTCAAATTAAAATTTGGCCATATTCCAAATTAAGGTATCCAACCTTAAGTTTTCCTCTTCTATTGAAATAAATGGTGGATAAGAAAAAAAATCTCAATTGATCTTTTATTAAAATTTAAGCATATCCCAAATTTTTTCTTAAATCCAAATCAAATTGGGGTAAAATCTCAAATTAAAATTTGGCCATATTCCAAATTTTATTCCAAATTCAAGTTGTCAAACCTTAAAGAAAAAAATTCTCAATTGATATTTTATTAAAATCTGGGCATATTCCAAATTGTATCTTAAATCCAAATCAAATTAAATTTGGACAAAGCTCAAAATTTTTTCGTAATTTTGGCCATATTCCAAATTTATTTTTTAAAACCAAATTTTTAAGTTTTCATCTCCAAACAAAATTAAATTGGGATGAAACTTGATTTTTTATTTTAAATTCAAAATTTCTGAGTTATATCCCTAAAATCAAATTAAGTTGGAACAAAACTCAAAATTCTTCGTAAATTTGGCCACATTCCAAATTTCTTTTTTAAAGCCAAATTTTTAAGTTTCTATCTCCAAATCAAATTAAATGGGATGAAACTTGAATTTTTATTTTAAATTCAAAATTTCTGAGTTTTATCCTTAAAATCAAATTAAATTAGGACAAGACTCAAATTTTTTCGTAAATTTGACCATATTCTAAATTTTATCCCAAATTCAAGTTAAACTTATGTACTAAATTCATAGTTTGATTGACACATGAATTTTGGCCAAATTAAAGAACAGATATATTTGGATTTTGATTCCAACTTTATATTTTCGAGATTTATCCCACCATATATATGCATAAATCTTGAGAGGGACATTTGTTGAATGAGAAATTTTGGATTAATCATAAGTTGCCACGTCATTTACTAAATTAATAATGAACTTTCAAATCATTAAATTTGGGCCTAATTAGGAGTTGACATATGTCCCTAATTGAAGTTGAAAACAAATTTTGAAGAAGATTTGGGTCAAAGTTGAACTAAGCAAAATTAGGTTGAATTTGACCAAAATGTCATATCAGACCTAAATTCGATCAATTGGACCCAAAGCTAGACGCATGGACCAACCAAGTCTAAGTCCAACTAATTGGGCCCAAAGGCCAGACCTATAGATCAACAAGCCCGAAGACCGATCATCCAAGAAGATCAACAAGCTCCAAGGCTGATCGTCCAAGAAGATCATCAAGCCCAAAGCCCGATCATCTAAGAAGATCAACAAGCTCAAAGGACGATCAGATCAACAAGCCTAAAAACCGATCATTCAAGAAGATCAACTAGCTTAACTACTATAGTTTATTTTGAAGGCATCAAAATATTATGTACTAGTGATTGTACTCACTTTCTACAAAATTAATACAAATACAAAAGTTCAAGTTCCACGAAATAAATTTCTTGCTGTAACCATTAAAAAATACTTAATTTTCTTTTCATTCTTAAAACATAACAAATTCTTACAAAGTAAACATATATCGAACACAAATCTTGAATTCAAATTTTTAATACTCAATTATCAGTAATATTTTTCTCTACTCTCTACCCTCAATTTTAACCCTGTAAAAAAAAATCATTTTCCAAATTTCGAATTTTCCAAATTCCTTTTTATTTTTATTTTTAAAAATACCATAAATATTTTGAATTTTCATATCCAACTACTGATCCACAATCCATCTTCTTCTTCCTCACACCTCCCACAGTTATCTATCTCTCTCTTCAACCACTGAACAAATTCTTCAATTCCGATCCATTTTCTTCATCCTCAATCACCGTTATTCACTTTCTCTCACTACAATCATTACTATTGAATGGATTCATAATCTTATTCTTTTGGCCCTTTGAACCAACTCTTTCTTTGTCAGTTATTGATTCACTGTCATGGATTGTACACATCTAACAAAAATAAAATATATGTAAGGAACAATGAAGTTGTATAGAACTACTCCAAAAATTTGAAACTTTCTATTAAAAAAACTAGGATCAAAGATTAGTTATACAGTAGAAAAATGAAAGTACAACGGATTCAATTTTAAGTAGTAAAAGATTAGTTACACAAACTTAAAAAAAAATGCAAAACGACGTTCATATTCTAATAGAGAAAACTCCAAACCTATTAAAATTCTGTAATTTAAAGCTTCAAAAAATTTCATATACATAGAAAAAAAAAATTATCATAGAAAAAGGGGCTTTTAAATTAAAGCTCTCGCCAAAACCAGCATCCTAGGTCGCCACATCACCGACATCTGAGATCATATCGCCGATCAACAAACCACCGAGGAGTCCAACTCCGGATCTCATCTCTGTCTTTTAGCTACCGAAGTCTTCTGCTTCAACTTTCTGCAGGGATTTCAAGAGATTGTAACAACATCATATACATCCATCGTCGAGAAGAAATTGACGTTCGTGAGGCCCTTGACCCTCTTGATATTGATATCGAAAGTTCTCCCCTCCATGGGTGAAGAATCAGGAGAAGAAAAATTAGAATGTAAAATGAGGATATGCCTTAAATATGCTTTTGTTGTTTTGATCTTCTTTGCTTTATTTGAGGTCTTTTGGAACATTTCTCTACTATTGAATGACTTTGAACTTGTGTTTTAGTGGTTGATAGCTTGGTTTTGGAATTGTGAAAAGCTGCAAGAAAATAAATCTAAGATAGGAATTTACCTTCATTTTTAAAAAAAATCTCTTTTGATCTTCTTTGCTTTATTTGAAGTTATTTGGAACATCACTTTGCTATTGAGGTGCTTTTGAACCTGTATTTGGATGATTAGTTTCTAAAGTCTAACATTGAAGGTAGATTTTTATTATTTTATTATTTTTTATTTTTTTTTCCGCAAAAGGAAACATGGCAAGTAATTGCGATAAAAGAAAAACATAATGTAAAATGAGTAATAATCTAATCAATCTATTAGTCTAAGAACAAAAAGTGGAAAGCGGTCTTATTATTAGAATTGAGAAACATTTCACCATCTATTGTAAATTGTTATCTAGGGTGGTCTGAAAGGTGGATTTTCTAGCACAATCCATTGCTTGTGGCCAAGTACATTCATTCTTTTCTCAAGCTTGGGGAAAAAGATATCCATGTAACCTTTGGCGTGTCTTTCTCAGAGATAGGAGCTTTTAATTTCTTGCAATTCATTGACGACCACATTCATCGATGTTTTCTCCCTAGGTGCCCTCAACGAGCACGACAATCTGATTCTCATCATTGATACTAAACATTCTTCCACATATCTCGGTATGATTTTTCTACGTTGTTCCTCACTCATTATTGCTATTTCTTATATTTTGTCTTCGCTTTCTTCTTCTTGACCTATTTCTACAAATAGTATAGAAGGGTCTATTATGCCCAAGGCATCGCGAGATAGCCCCATTGTAGTGAACAAATGAATATCTACACCATGACCAAATGTATCATCAGTATGTCTTTTTCCGATGACCATCTCTAACAATAGTATTCCGTAGCTGAAGATATCTCCTTCGATGGAAATTTTGCTACCAGTGCCATACTCTGCAATTGTTCATTCATTATTATACCAAGTAGCAATTACGATTGAAAGTTGATAGAAAGTTGATAGAGTTTAGACAAAAGAAAAATACCTGGAGGGATATACCATATAGAACCCTTAAGTGCAAGTGACATGGTTTGACCAAAAGATAATTGCGCATTTGATCATTCCAACATAAATCTAGCCAACCCAAAATTTCCTACATGAGCTACCATTTGTTGGGCTTTAGATCACAATGAATAATAGGAGTTTCACAAAGATTATGGAGATAATCTAATCCACATGCAATATCAATAGCAATATTCAATCTTTGAAGGAGATTCAACCTCCTTTGATCGTGCCCTTTATTTGCAGGATGAAGCCAACAATCAAGATTTCCATTGGATATGAAATTGAAGACTAATGCTTTAAATTCGTTACCTTGTACATCAATACTTGAGCAAGAAGTTATGATCTTTAGGAGATTTCGATGTCGTATGTTTGAGAGAGTATTGCATTCATCAATAAAACTCTTGGAAGCACCTTGTTGTTGGAGGTTTCAAAACCTTAATGGCAACAATAGATCCATCATTTGAAAGAACACCTTTATACACAGAGCCAAAACTGCCCGAACCAATCAAATTGCCCCTAGAGAATCCGTTAGTTGATTTGTTGAGTTCTAAATAAGAAATTTGTGGTAGAAACTCCTTTGTAGAAGATGGAGTTGAAGCATCCTTCCTCGACTTCTTGAACACAAAAAATACACAAAGGATGCTCACCAAAATAACAATGAATGCGACAGTAGATACTACAGGGATTAGCACCTTTGATGCTAGAGACCGCTTATTGGGCAAATGTGTTTGGTTAGGCTTGCACGGAGGTGAATGTAATTCTTGTAAACCATCACATACATTATTATTCCCAATGATAGAAATCATGGTTGAATTAGAAAAAACTCCTTCTTTGGGCACTTTCCCCTCAAAGTTATTATAGGATAGATTGACATACTTGAGTGCGTGAAGCTTACCAAGAAATTGGGGAATTGACCCAGACAAGTTATTACTGGAAAGATTTAGTACTTCAAGACTTTTCAAAGCTTCTAAAGATTGAGGCATTGTTCCCTCAAATTGGTTACCACTGAAATCCAAGTAACGCATGCTTACACAGTTACCAAGATTGCTAGAAATGTTACCCGATAATTTGTTCCTTGATACATCCAACGTTATCAAATTAACTACCTCATCCACTTCAAGTGGTAGTGGACCAGTAAGTGAGTTATTATTCAAGGCTAAATAGGCCAAAATGGAAGAGAGATGAAGAACTTCATTTGGTATACTGCCACTTAGTCTGTTACCAGATAGGTTAAGAATTAAAAGCATTTTGCAACGTCCCAAGCTTGTTGGTATACTTCCTTCAAGTCTGTTATCGTTCATGTAAAGCTTAGTGATCGAAGATAAGTTACCAATAGATGATGGAATTGGCCCAGTTAATTTGTTACCCTGCAAAAATAGCTTCACCAAGTTTTGAAGATTCCCAATATTAGGAGGAACACTGCCATTCAAATAATTCTGCCCCACCACTAGATGTTGCAAGTTAATCAAGTTTATAATCCCAGAAGGAATGCTTCCACTTAACATATTTGCACCCAAGGTTAACGCTGTGAGGTGGCTTGAAAGGTTGCCAATAGATGAAGGCAATACCCCTCCAAAATTATTCCAAGATAGACCCAAGGAACTGATAAAATTTAAGTCACCGATTCTTCCACTTCCAAGTCTGTTGTCTTCAAAATTGAGTCTCTCCAAGTCTATTAAGCTCGCCAAATCATTAGGTAGCATTCCAGTGAAACTGTTACTAGCAAGATCTAGTTTTCGAAGACCAGAGATGTTGGCAAACGACGTGGGAATAGACCCTGTGAAATTATTGCCACCACCACCAAAGAACTGAAAATTGGGTAGTGTATATCCAATATTTGGTGGTTGAGTTCCTTGTAGTCGATTTGCAGTAAGACTCAACAAAGCCATAGAAGTTATATTATAGAGTGAAAGTGGCACTGTACCTGTCAAATAGTTTGCAGTAACTGTAAAGAATTCCAATCTTGTCAGGCGCCCGAGTTCGTTGGGAGTGTTCCCTTCAAAATTGTTATATGCGACTGACAAATTAAGGAGGGAAGAAAAGTTTCCTATCCAAGATGGAACTGTTCCAATCAGATTGTTAAGGCTGAGTCGTTCCAACTTGGTTAATGTGAACAACTGGTGTGGAATCTGACCTTCAAGCCCATTGTTACCTAAGTTGAAATGAAGCAGCTGGGTGCAATGACACATATTTCTCGGAATCTCGCCGCTGAAGTTATTGTAGGACAAATTGAGATGACGCAACTGTAGTAGTTGACCAAATTCTTGGGGAATATGGCCGTGGAGTTTGTTGTCTCCCAATCTGATTTCAGTGAGATGAGTCATATTTCCCAAAGAAGTTGGTATTGAACCACTCAGTTTTCGAGCTTCCAAGTCCAAGACCACAACTCTTCCGAGTTGATAAATGATATTTTGTTCATATTAAATTATAGATACGTTGTGATTATAAGGCATTTCTTCCAAGTCAAATTACAGGGTGGTTGTGGGATATCAAATCATATACTATTATTCTACAAATATGACAATCGCTCCTTGATTATTGAATCAGATATTTTCTGAATCCATTTCATGCGGAGATTGCAGCCATATTTGACCGACTTTAGCTTGGGAGTTCACTCATTGATTATAGGATCAGACTCCAATTTAGCCATTAGTGCACTAAAAGGTTCTTCTAAGTTCTAACTATCTTAATGAAGTTGGGATTTGGATCGCTGAAGCTAAAAACTTCTCTCTTTCCTCTCATCTTTTCTTCTCTCTTGCTAAATTCTTCTTCATTTCCCCTTTTTTATGCTTAGCTGTTGTTCCTCTGAGGATTTTGTTCCTACTTAGCTTATTGGATGGAGTAATTGCATTGATAGCATTTTTAGAAATAATAATTAAGTGTAGGGCATCATCTTTAAAAAATTATAAATATAGTTAAATCTATCGACTCATATCTATAAATTTTTTTATATTATATTATATCTACTAGTACTTTGAACTTGTTATATTTGTGCGATGGTTTCATTTTTCATTTCTTTTTCTTTAGTGAATGACACAAATTTATTATATTTCTCATACAACCCAATTATATATCTTATACTTCTAGGAAAAAAAAAGTTTTCAAATCGATTGGTTTAATTAAAGTTATTAACCATTTTATAAAATAATATATTATTGCCGCTATTTTTCTGAAAACATAGTTGTCAAATTAATCCTTTTCATTTTTTGGTTTGTTTCTTCACTAAAAAATTATTTGATACTTTTGACACAAGAAAAACAAAAAAAAAACCGAAATGATATGTAAAAATAAAATCATTATCAATATAAAACTTCGATTCAAAATGTTCAATAAAATTACCCTTTTTAGTTAAACTAGCTAAATCCGGATTTATTTTTTTTTTAGAAAATAAATTCTACACAAATAGGATAATCAGTCATTCATTCATCCATCGTTATTGTTTTTTACATTGACACACAAACATTGCTAAAATAAAATTTAAGGCAAACTACCTTTTTAGTCTTTAATTCTTTTTAGAATAAGTATATTTGATATTTGGTGCTTAAAATGTTGGACTCTGAGTGTTTAAAATACATCTTTTTAGTTACCAAATTTTTCATAATAAGTTTAAAAGATTTCTAAACTATTTTTTATTTTTATTTTATTTAAGTATATGAAATTTTGAATTACAAAAATATATTGAAAAGTTAAGTTTACAGAGAAGATGTAGTTTTTTTAAAAAAATTAATTTTCTAATTGGATATAATAATGATAAATTATTGTAGGGATTTTTTGAACTTAATTTAAAAAATCCAGAGATTTAAAAAGTACATTTTAGAAATTTGGGGATCAAATTAATCTATTCTATCAAATTCGGGGGCTGAAAAGATATGTTTAAAAACTTAAAGAACAAATACACATATTCTTCAAAATTTGGAGACTAAAAAGATAATTTTCTCGAAAATTTATTAATATAGCAACACTGAGATAATCGAATTTTGATTTCTTGCCTTGCTCTATTAAAGAAAACATCTCTTTCTCAACTCCTTGGCTCTACCTCCAACTTGAACTTATCTTCCCTCACTTTTTCTGCTCCCAAGTGCCATTCCTTGATATTCTTCCCTGAGGAAGTTTCTAGTATATTATTATTTTTTATAGGTCACGTGTCTTCGATAATTGTCAAATTATTTATCGATAATTATTTAATGTTAAATGGTCTTTTTCGAAGTTCTTATTGTTTTTTTAAAAGCTTATAATACTATTTTCAAAGATTTTAAAACTTTCATAAACGCTTATTTATCAATAATTGTATATCCTTTGAGAATTCTCTCACAAAGCCTTTTACATTTATTGACAAATCTCAAAAGGTTATTTTTATTAATCCATGTACAAAGTAATGTAACGACCCGACCCCTAAGACTTAGGTAAGGCCGTTACTAAAATAAATGCATGCAAAGAATTTAAAACGACACTTAGCTATTTGAAATAAATGCTAATTAAAACAAGAGAAGTTCAAAAGAAATTTATTAAAAACAAAAATAGGGTACCCATAAATCATAAAGGTTAATAAATACATATGAAAAACAATTCTTAATAATAAGTTTCAAACATCAAAACTAAACATTAAGAGAAACATGAAAAGAACTCTAAATCTTATGATGCGGAAGCGTAAAAACTAGTCCTAGTGGCTCGATCATGAATTCCGCTGCGTTATCGCCGGTGCATCTTTATCCTTACCTGAAACATCAACATAATAAAGAATGAGTATGAAATACTCAGTAAGTAATCCCACCACTAGGGTCAGGCTAGACATCTATGTCTTTTAAATACTCGCATATGGCACATAAATACATGAAACAGACAAGAGACTGAGTCCTATCCTATTGTAGTTGAGTATGCCCACAAAACTGGTGGATCCCGAAGGAAACACAAAATTGATGAATCCCGAAGGAAACACAAAATTGGTGAATCCCGAAGGAAACACAAACTGGTGAATCCTGAAGGAAACACAAAACTGGTGAATCCCGAAGGAAACATAAACTGGTGAATCCCGAAGGAAACACAAACTGGTGAGCATCTAACTAATCAACGAGGATATTCACACAGTCTTAACGTGTTAAGATTCAACATTGTACAGTTCTAAAACATACATAAAAATCTTTGATACCATGGCTTCATCACATACACATAATTCTTAATAATATATTATACATCATCCATGTATAACTTACATCATAAATCCACAACATGCAAGTATGCCTCAACACCAGCAGATTAGACATCAACATATGAAAACACATACTATCACATACTAACGATCAAGTACTTAGGTGTGTATATAAACAAATCAGAATTCGTGCTAGAACATACTTTGATTCATGTCATACTGTCAATCAACATGCTAACATTTACCATAACATACACTTATCATGCTAGCATACAACTAAAGCCTGGCCCGTGGACAGTTCCAGTAATAAGATTACTTACTTCAAATTTGATCCCAAATTAACCCAAGTAATTAACCTTCTTACAACTCTTGGAAGACTTTGAATCCACCCTATAACATACATTACAAATATTAATTTAGCACCCCTAGTCCAAAAATAATAAATCCAAAGTTTTAAACTCATCTTTGGGGTCTAAATTCAATTAACTAAATTAAATCAAATGACCACAAATTTAACTTACCGAAGTCGCGGCTTGGTTCGAGGCCAGTTCTAAAGTTCTATTTATTTGTCCAAACTGAACCTAAATCAAAACCAAAGTATAATAACTAAATTTTCAACGATTACCCTTGATAAAAAAGGGAACCAAACCAACTACTCACCCAAAACTTACCAAAATTATTCCAAAACAAACCACACCCAAACTTCGAAGAAAACACCTAAAACTAAGAATCTTACCCAAAAGAGATGTGACAGCAACTGCGACGACAGTAGGAGCTGGGCAGCGTCGGACGAAGAAGTGGCTCTGGACGACAAGACGGATCAACAACGACGTCAAACCCACGATCTTAGATCTGCCACCCGCGAACGGCTGAGAGTCAACGACGACTGACACGGCGTGAGCAGAGGTGTGCGAAACCCCAGTGCAAAGAGTCGGCGGCGAGAAGAGGCATGGGCACGCGACTGAGAAGGGAGAGATCACGCGGTTTGGGTCGCTGATGCTCGCGGACGGCACCATTAGGCAAGGGTTGCCGAGAGAGAGAAGCGAGCAGTGGAGGTGATCGGCGAGCGGCTGGGGACAGATGTTCAGCGTCCGATCTGGGCAGCGACGGCTGAAGGAGGAAGAAAAACGAAGAGGGGGTTTCACATGAGAGTGAGGCATGAGGGAGAGGGTTATTCTTTTTATTTTTAAGATGATGATGATGATAATAATAATAATAATAATAATAATAATAATAATAATAATAATAATAATAATAATAATAATAATAATAATAATAATAAAAGGAAAATAGTACAATTATAATTAAATCCTTTTCTTATTCCACTTTATACCATTTAAATTTCTTTCCTTTCCCAAGAAAAATAAATTCTTGCCATAAATTTCCAAATTGAGTTTGACAATTGAAAAGAATTTGAATAATTTCCACGCCAACACTTAAATCCTCACACTTATACTTTAAATTCAAAAAATCCAAACGTGCCCTTCCACTAAGGATAATTACTGAAAAGGGAAAAATTACATTATTATTAAATAAAAAGGCGTGGGATGCTACATTCTTCCCCCCTCAAAGAGCTTTCGTCCTCGAAAGTTCATCCTTGAAAAAGCTCCGGGTACTGGGACTTCATCTCATCCTCTTATTCCCAGATGACCTCCCTGAACTGGTGATTCTGCCACAAGACTTTCACAAAAGCAATTTCCCGTCGGCGCAATGTCTTTACTTCTCTAGCAAGGATCTCTATGGGCTTCTCCTCGTAGCTCAAGTTATCATTCCATCGCAAGGGCTCGTAGTCGACTACGTGGGACGAATCTGTCACATACTTCCTCAAAATCGAAATATGGAAGACATTATGAAGTAAAGACAGTGCTAGAGGCAATGCCAATCGGTAAGTTACAGGGCTAACTCACTCTAAGACCTCGAAAGGCCCAATGAACTTCGAACTCCGCTTCCCTTTCCTGCCAGACCTCATAATACCTTTCATGGGTGCTACTTTCAAAAACACCTTATGACCAATTTCAAATTCTAGGCCCTTACGTCTCATATTGGCATACCTTTTTCTTGTCTGCTCTGAGCTGTTTGCATACGAGCCTTGATCTTCTATATTTCCTCATTCGTGGTTTGCACTAGCTTAGGTCCTAGCAATTTCCTCTCACCAACCTCACCCCAGCATACTGGAGACTCGCAACTCTTTCCATATAGGACCTCAAATGGTAATGTGCCAGTGGCAGTCTGATAGCTATTATTATATGTGAATTCCACTAAATGCAGATGAAAGTCCCAACTCCCTGAAAACTCTAGTGCACAAGCGTACAACATATCTCCCAATATCTGGTTCAGACATTCTATTTGACCATCAGTCTATGGGTGAAAATTGTACCAAAATCCAATCGAGTACCCAATGCTAAATGGAGACTCATAAAAAAAAACTAGATGCAAAACGAGGGTCATCGTTTGATATAGCTAAAACTAGTATCGAAAGAGGTGTAACAACCCCTTCCATAAATAACTATGAAACTTAAGATGTTGAAAAATCAGCAACACTTCTACACGTCCGAGCTGAGAACTGTGAAAACGGTCATGAAGTTAAGAAAGTCTTATATACTAAAAACATATATCTGAGCCTACCATGTCACAGGGAAAACTTCATACGAGTAGTGAAGAAACTGGTCATGCTATATAATGCGTCATCTGAAGATATATACCAGTACAAATCTAGTCAACTGAAAACTGCTTCTACTCTAGAAGTGCCGACTGTGATGTCTTTCTTAGGATCTACATGTCTGAGAATAACTCTGTCTAATTAAGCCTTACATTCATGAGAAACTCATCATAAGGCTCTATACCATTGTGGGCTATAAAACTGGCTTGGGCCAATCCTTATATTATTCTTTAGCTTTAAAACAATCACATATCATATTTATACCCTGTTATGGATAAGTCTAAAATTTCCTCTGAAAAAAAATGAGGTTTTGAAGTTCCTGGATGCTAAAGCACCAGTCAATTGATAATACATTTCCATAACCTCGTAATAACCATAATTGATCCCTGAAGTCGATTTTTACGAAAAAAACCTTCTTAATTCATAAGTCCTAGCTTGGATTACTCGTATTCCCTAAAGCTAGTTAACTCATTCCTCATGCAAGAGAATACATACTATCTTGTAATGCTCCAAACCCACTTTTAGTAACTTCTTACTATCAACTCAACTTTATTGCCAAGTCTATCCCTTATACTAATAGTTATATTGGAAGGTCCAACTTACTTACTTTTGTGCATATACCATTATTGTCTACCTCAAATTGGATTATTTTCTTTTCTCAATCAAATTGATGGTCTTGCTAGTTCATGTTTCCAACACTTGCACACAAAGTCAAAATCCCTTAAATCTTACTAATGCCCAACATTTGCATCATAGTTCAATGTTTTATGTCTTAACTAATGAAGCCTCAACATACCATATCAATAGTTCTCGAACATCTACTGTTACTAGTAACTCCCTTTTAACTTATCCCTTCTCAACCTTCTATTTTGGTAACAGATTCTTGTGTTAAAATAAAGTTCCATACCAATCACCTACCTAAGCTATCTTTACATCTAACACATATTGTCCTAAAGTTCCACATGATAATGAGGTATTCTTCTTTTACACCAAAACCAATACCTTGTAACCCCTCTTATCAAGCCTTCAAACCATACTTAACTAGGAGTTTCGAACACATTAAATTTCTCTCTTTCCAAGAGAGTAAACTTTCTTGGATACTTTCTTCACATTCACACTTATCTCTCCCTAAGAATTTCCATCTTGTAGAATTCTTCTTTGCCAATTTGCATACTTTTAAACTCCAAACGACCTTTGTTTCTTCAAATTTGCCTAACTTGGATCTTTTCATCACAATAAGGCTCTGGTTTTCGTCTAGGTATACTAGAATAATCCTTCGACCTAAACAAATAACACCTTAGTTTATCCCCTTTAAGTCCAAGGTCATGTCCAACTATTTTAGCTTCCTTTAATGACATCAACTTAGCTAAATATTCCAAAATAATTCTTCATATCACCACATATACTTTATCTACTCTATCAAGTTGTAGTATTATCCAAGTGATTATGACTTATGAATCCTTTCTAAATTTCTTCTCAAAATGTTGGGTTTTTAATATCTTAAAACCTTTAATAAATCCATCGTCTCTTCCTCTTGTCCTTCATATCCATAAAGCAATTTTTTTTAACATTATTTTCGAGAATGTTCCATGTGAAGGAATTTATTTATAATGTCTCCAATTGCACCACAAAACATAACACTAGTCCTTAATGAATTCTTGTCAAGATAATTTTATTCCTGGGCTTAAACATATAAATACCTTTATTTCTAAACTGTCATAACTCTACATAGTTTCATCAACCTTTAAGATCTCTGAACTGAGGTATGTGTATTTGTTCGTTTCTTACATAATTCCCATGAGATAAACTAATGCCAAGTGACCTCATAATTTATTTTATTTTATTTTCCTCCTTTTGTAGTGTCGTACCTGATAATCCTCTTATAATAACTTCTAACGAGTCACTGTCCTAAAATTAGAACATAACTGGTGCATTTAAGTTAAACAAATATTTTAATGCACAACTATCATAAAACTTGTAATTGATAGGACGTACCTGGCGATGACGAGGAATTTGTTCATAGGCCATAGGGACAATCTAGACTTATATAGTAAGTCAGTCTATAGAACCCAAAACATGGGCTCTGATACCAACTGTAACGACCCGACCCCCTAGGACTTAGGTAAGGCCGTTACTAAAATAAATGCATGCAAAGAATTTAAAACGACGCTCAATTATTTGAAATAAATGCTAATTAAAACAAGAGAAGTTCAAAAGACATTTATTAAATGCAATTGTTAAAAACAATAATAGGGTACTCATAAATCATAAAGGTTAATAAATACATATGAAAAACAATTCTTAATAATAAGTTTCAAACATCAAAACTAAACATTAAGAGAAACATGAAAAAAATTCTAAATCTCATGATGCGGAAGCGTAAAAACTAGTCCCAGTAGCTCGATCATGAATTCCACTGCGCCATCACCGGTGCATCTCTATCCTTATCTGAAACATCAACATAAGAAAGAATGAGTATGAAATACTCAGTAAGTAGCCCCACCACTGGGGTCAGGCTAGGAATCTATGTCCTCTAGATACCTGCATATGACACATAAACACATGAAACAGATAAGAGACTGAGTCCTATTCTATTGTAGTTAAGTATGCCCACAAAACTGGTGAATCCCGAAGGAAACACAAAACTGGTGAATCCCGGAGGAAACATAAAACTGGTGAATTCCGAAGGAAACACAAAATTGGTGAATTCCGAAGGAAACACAAAATTGGTGAATCTCGAAGGAAACACAAAACTGGTGAATCCCGAAGGAAACACAAAACTGGTGAATCCCGAAGGAAATACAAACTGGTGAATCCCGAAGGAAACACAAACTGGTGAGTATCTAACTAATCAATGAGGATATTCACACAGTCTTAACGTGCTAAGATTTAACATTGTACAGTTCTAAAACATACATAAAAATCCTTGATACCATGGCTTCATCACATACACATAATTCTTAATAACATATTAACTTGCATCATAAATCCACAACATGCAAGTATGCCTCAACACCAGTAGATTAGACATTGACATATGAAAACACATACTATCACATACTAACGATCAAGTACTTAGGTGTGTATGTAAATAAATCAGAATTCGTGCTAGAACATACTTTGATTCAGGTCATATTGTCAATCAACATGCTAACATTTACCATAACATACACTTATCATGCTAGCATACAACTGAAGCCTGGCCCGTGGGCAGTTCCACTAGTAAGATTACTTACTTCAAATTTGGTCCCAAATTAACCCAAGTAATTAACCTTACTCTTGGAAGACTTTAAATCCACCTTATAACATACATTACAAATATTAATTTAGCACCCCTAGTCCAAAAATAATAAATCCAAAGTTTTAAACTCATATTTAGGGTCTAAATCCAATTAACCAAATTAAATCAAATGACCACAAATTTAACTTACTGAAGTCGCGGCTTGGTTCGAGGCTAGTTCCAAAGTTCTATTTATTTGTCCAAACTGAACCTAAATCAAAACCAAAGTATAATAACTAAATTTTCAATGATTACCCTTAATAAAAAAGGGAACCAAACCAACTACTCACCCAAAACTTACCAAAATTATTCCAAAACAAACCACACCTAAACTTCTAAGAAAACACCTAAAACTAAGAATCTTACTCAAAAGAGATGTGACAGCAACTGCGACGACGGTAGAAGCTGGGCAGCGTTGGACGAAGAAGCGACGCCGGACAAAGAAGTGGCTCTGGACGACAAGACGGATCAGCAACGATGTCGAACCCACGATCTTAGATCTGGCACCCGTGGACAGCTGAGAGTCGACGATGACCGACACGGCGTGAGCAGAGGTGTGCGAAACCCCAGTGCGATGAGTCGACGGCGAGGAGAGGCACGGACACGCGACTGAGAAGGGAGAGATCACGCGGTTTGGGTCATCGATGCTCGCGGACGGCACCATTAGGCAAGGGTTGCCGAGAGAGAGAGATGCGAGCGGTGGAGGTGATCGGCGAGCAGCTGGGATTCGTGACTAGGGGCAGATGTTAGCGTCCGATCTGGGTGACGACGGCTGAAGGAGGAAGAAAAACGAAAGGGAGGGAGGGGTTTCGCATGAGAGTGAGGCGTGAGGGAGAGGGTTATTCTTTTTATTTTTAAAATAATAATAATAATAAAATGAAAATAGTACAATTATAATTTAATCCTTTCCTTATTCCACCTTATACCATTTAAATTTCTTTCCTTTCCCAAGAAAAATAAATTCTTGCCATAAATTTCCAAATTGAGTTTGACAATTGAAAAAAATTTGAATAATTTCCACGCCAACACTTAAACCCTCGCACTTATACTTTAAATTCAAAAATTCTAAACGTGCCCTTCCACTAAGGATAATTACTGAAAAGGGAAAAATTACATTGCTATTAAATAAAAAGGCGCGGGATGTTACATGTAGTATCTTGAATTACAAAGTATAAGAATATAATAAAAAAAAAATTAGGCAATGACATGATGAAAGTAAACTCATATGTCATACAAGTCCACAAAAAGACTAATGAAATTCTACAACATCAAACTACAGTCTATCAACTAGAAACAAATGTTTTACGCATCTCTGCCATCATTTTTTAGATTTTATTCTCAAAACAATTTTCTAACTCGTTCATTTGATGCTTGAGTACTTGTACCTCAACTTTTCTTTGTTCAGATTCTTTTATTTGTCGTCTAGATTCTTGAAGGCATTGTTTGGACTCATTAAGATGATGCTTAAGATCGCGTATAGTAGATGATGATCAAAACAATTCAGAAGGAGTAACACCTACTCCATAACCACGAACACGTCCGTGTTTCTCTAGTTCAAATACTCGTACAAAAATCTCATCCTCGTTCATGTCAAGTGTACCATCGATCACTTGAGAAGCATATGATTTAAGTTTCGACTATAAATACAAATTCACATTTTATAATTCAAAACTAATGCATGTATAAACTTAAGTATTTACAACAAACACAAATCACTTCATGAAAATCTACACATCATCTTACAACATCAAGGTCTCCCATACCATTTATCATCTAAATATACTCTATCATTCAAATTAGTATCTTTTCCGAAAAAAAAAAAAAAACATAGCAACATTGATGATACACTACATAAATCCTATCCAAATTCAAGTTCAAACACACATTAAGGAGATTTCTTCAAATCAATTCTTTCCAAGAAAACATAGCAACATTGATGATAAATTAATGGCCTTTAACTCAAAATCTAATCACCAACATCATTTATATCCGTTATTTTTTTACCATTTTCTATTGTGTAGTTTCATTCACAATCAATTTATTATTTCTCAAATATATTTAAGTGAAAATATTATATATTAGATAATTGGACTAAATTAAAAGAAATTTATGTAATTTTTCATTTAATTACCTCATTTTCAACTCTTTATTGTATACTTTGTGTACCACATGTGTGATATACATTCAAATTAGAACGATTCTTTTGGTTTTTTAATTTGAGCTTGATAGTTCATGCTTTATGGTAGTTGAGGTACGCTCATTTTAACATTAGAACTACTATAATTCTAAAAATATCGAAAGCCAATGTCGTGGTCAAGCAGCAAAAAAATACATCACTCGTTCATTCAATAGCTTATCAAAGATATTTAACCATAAGTAATCATACATGTAAATCATGGTATTAAACTTTGAACTGTTCTAAAGATAGCCTTGCATTTGGTTTATCTTGGTAGCTGTAACAAATGCTTGAGATTCTAAGAAATAATCTCATTAATTGAGATCAAATGGAAAAAGGTTATCTTATATTATAATTGAGACAATGCACCATCTATTGGAAACAGTCGACAAGGTTTGTTTGAGAAGTGGATTTTCCAACGGAACCTATCGTTGGTGGAAAAACTCACTCACTTGTTTCTCAAGCTTGGAGAAACAAATTTCTACGGGAACTTCCATATCCTTTCTTAAATTTGAGATAGGAGCGTTTAATTGCTTGTAATTCATTAATGACGATATCTATCGACTTTCTCTCTCTAAGTGTCCTCAACGAGCATGAGAAGCCGATTCTCAAGATTGTGACTTTCTCTCTAGATGCCCTCAACAATATCCTCACTCATCATTGCTGTTTCTTGTATTCTATCTTCATTCGTTTCTTCTTAACCTGTTTCGGCTATTTCTTCATATAGCAGAGAAGGGTCAACTATATTCATGACCCCTTGAGACAAGGCCATTTCGGTAACCAAATGAATATCCACACTATTGCAAAACGTCTCATCGATAGGTCTTTTTCCAATGATCATCTCTAATAGTAGTATTTTGTAACTGTAAACATCCCATTCAGTGGAAATTCTTCCACCTGCGCCGTATTCTGCAATTATTCATCATCATTATACCAATAGAAGATCAAAATATAATAATTTTCATGGAAGATGGTAAAGTTTAGATGGAAATGAAATACCTGGTAGGATATATCCGATCGAACCCTTGAGTGCAAGTGACATGGTTTGGCTAAAAAATATTTGATCATTTGATTCTTCCAACATGAATCTAGCTAACCTAAAGTCTCCTACATGAGCTACCATATCATCGTCGAGCAATATATTGCTAGGCTTTAGATCACACTGAGCAATTGGAGGTTCACAATGATTATGGAGATAGTCAAATCCACATGCAATGTCAATAGCAATGTTCAATCTTTGGATGAGATTTAACCTTCTTTGATTGTTCTGTTCATTTGGGGGATGAAGCAAACAATCAAGATTTCCATTGGACATGAAATTAAAGACTAGAGCTTTAAATTTATTCCCTTGTACATCAATGCTTGAGCAAGAAGTTATGATCTTGAGGAGATTTCAATGTCGTATGTTTGAGAGGGCGTTGCATTCATCCAAAAAACTCTTGGAAGCACCTTGTTGTTGGAGATTTAGAACTTTAATGGCAACAATAGATCCATTATTCGAAAGAATACCTTTATACACAGAGCCAAAACTACCTGAACCAATGAAATTTTCCTTAGAGAATCCTTCCGTTGATTTACTGAGTTCCAAGTAAGAAATTTGTGAACTTCTTAAGCACAAAACACACAAAAATGATGCCCACCAAAATAACAAGGCAGGCAACTGTAGACGCTGTGGGGATTAACACCCTTGACGCTAAAAACTTCTTGGGTGAATGTGTTCGATTATGTTTGCATGGAGGAAAATGTAATTCTTGTAAACCGTCACATAGATTGTTATTCCCAAGTATAGAAATCATGGTTGAATTGGAGAAAACTCCTTCTGTAGGCACTTGTCCCTAAAAATTATTATATGATAAATTGAGATACTTGAGAGAGCGAAGCCTGCCAAGAAATTGGGGAATTTGCCCAGACAAGTTGTCGATAGAGAGATTCAATTCTTCTATTCCTTTCAAATCTTCCAAAGATTCAGGAATTGTTCCCTTAAACTGGTTACCCCCAAGATACAAACGTTCCATGCTAATACATTTGTCGAGGTTGGTAGGAATATCACCTGATAATTGGTTCTCTGATACATCTAGTTCTGATAAACGAACTAACAAACCCACTTCTTGTGGCAATCGACCAGTAAAAGAGTTATGATCCAAGGCCAAAGACATCGAAAGGGAAGAGAGACTAAGGATTTCCTTTGGTATGGTGCCGCTTAGGTTGTTACTAGATAGCTCAAGAGTTAAGAGGCTTTCGCATTGTCCTAAGCCTGCTGGAATACTTTCGTCAAGTTTGTTGTGACTCATGTAGAGCTTGGTTAGTGAAGATAAGTTAGCAATGGAGGAAGGGATTGGCCCAGATAATTCGTTGTAATTCAAGTACATAACCTCCAAGTTTTTAAGCTTCCCTGTATTGGGAGGAATACTGCCATTCACAAAGTTAACTTCCATTGCAAGACGTTGTAAGTTAATCAAGTTTCCAATCCCTGTAGGAATGCTTCCACTTAACATATTTTGACCTAAAACTAGGACTCTCAGCGGGGTTGAAAGGTCGCCAATAGACGAAGGCAATACTCCTCCAAAATGGTTCGAACTCAAACTCAATATCCTTAGGCTTGTACAATTAGCCAAGGAACTAATAAAATTTAAGTCACCAACTTTTCCTCTTCCAAGTCTATTAGATGCAAAATTTAGATGCTCCAAGTATTTTAATCTCCCCATGTCATCAGGTAGCATTCCAACAAGGTTGTTCCCAGGAAAATCTAAGATTTGAAGGCCGGAGATATTAGCTAAGGACTTTGGAACAGGCCCATGAAAATTATTGACCCCACCACCTAAGGCTTGAAGATTAGGAAGAGTAAATCAGATATTTGGTGGTAGAGTTCCTTGCAATTGATTGTTAGCAAGAGACAAGTAAGTTAGAGAAGTTATATTACAGATTGAAGGCCACACTGGAACTGTCAAATTATTAGAAGCAACTAGGAACATTTTCAATTTAGATAGGCGTCCTATTTCACTTGGAATGTTTCCTTGAAAATTGTTGTACCCGAATGACATACGTAATATCGAAGAAAAATTTGCTATCCAAGGTGGGATTGTTCCAGTGAGATTGTTAATGCCGAATCCAAGAAATTCCAACTTGGTTAGAGTGAAGAACTGATATGGAATCTGACCTTCAAACCTATTCCCACCAAACTGAAGCAAACACAAGCCAGTGCAATAACTCATATTTGCCGGAATCTAACCACTAAATTCATTCAAGGACAAATTAAGAAGTTGCAGTTGTAGTAGCTTACCAAACTCCTGGGGAATATGGCCTTGAAAATTGTCGTCTCCCAAATTGATTTCAGTGAGATAAGTCATATTCCCCAGAGAAGGCGGTATCAAACCAGTCAGTTTTCGACATTCCAAGTTCAAAGCCACTACTCTTTTGACCGTGGAATTGCAGGCAACACCAAACCAATCACAATAATGCGTGGAATCATTCCAAGAGCTCATGATTCCAAGTGGGTCTTTGAGTACTCTGCTTTTCAGGTCAAGCAGAGCCAATCGATCTGGTTCATTTGTAGAAGCCAAGCTCATAGATATCAGAAATATATGGCACAAAAGTATGCATAAAATCGTGTTGCTATTGCAGAAATTGTACCTCATCTTGCAGCTGAGAAATGCTGGATTTGTAATGAACAATACGTAATCTGAGCAGTTTAATTACTCGAAAGGGTACGCAAAATGGTATTGTCGAATGTCGGCTATGGTAGCTTTGACTTTTGAGGTTTAAGTTTTCTTTGGAATTTACTCTTTGAGTGGTTATGAGGTGAGTTTTAAGTAATTCTATTAGAAATTAGTTTATATTTTGTTGTAAGTTTTGTTATACGGACAGTTAAATGGTTAGTCACTGTTGTAATTATGCCTATTTATAGGCCTCTTTTGGTTAATAAATTATACAACAAATTTATTTACTCTGCTTTAATATGGTATCAGAGCAAATTAAAACTCTTTGACTTTTCGTTTTCCCTCCAGTCATTTTTTTTTCTGGTGACTTTTCTTCTTCTCGGGCCGATCTCGCTCGCTTCCGTCCACAGTGTCGAGCGCCATTGGTGAGCGCCGATTTTTTGTTCTCCTTCTTCATCTGAAACGACGATCATGACCAGATCTGACGACCCAACCTCATCTGGAAACTCCAACTCCATGGAGAATGTTCGAGCTTCCCCATCTTCCATTCTTGAACAATATCAGAACCCTTATTTTTTTCATCCCTAAGACAGCACCAGCCTTATGCTCGTTTCCAATCTTCTTACGGAATCGAATTACGACTCGTGGAGTCAGGCGATGAAGATCGGGCTCACTGTCAAGAATAAACTCAGCTTCATCAATGGTGAAATCCCTCGACCTTCCGGTGAGTTACTCAGTTCTTGGATCATATGTAATGGCATTGTCACCGTGTGGATTCTTAACTCTCTTTCCAAAGAGATTTCTGCTAGCATCAACTTCTCCGATTCCGCTCAAGAAATTTGAGCTGATCTGCAAGAACGGTACTAGCGTAAAAATCGATCAAGAGTCTTCCAACTACGCCGTGAAATTTTCAACTTATCCCAAAATCAAGATTCTGTTACCACATACTATGCAAAGCTGAAAACGTTGTGGAATAAACTCATCTCCTACCGCCCATCTTGTTCTTGTGGAAAATGCACTTGTGGTGGTGTCAAGAACCTACAGACTTACTTCCAAACAGAGTATGTTATGGCTTTTCTCATGGGTTTAAATGATTCATCTGCTCCTATCAGATCTCAGTTGTTACTAATGGAACCAGAACCATCAATCAATCGAGCCTTCTCTCTAGTTGCACAGAAGATTGACCAGAAAGCTAATGCGATATCTTCATCTAATGCCACTGCCCTCCTTGTGAAAAATGGTTCTTCTGCTTCCCACCAGACTGCTCCAAGCTATTCTCACAACACCAATCAGAACAAGAAGAAGGATAGACCGATCTGCACCCACTGTAATATTCAAGGGCATACTGTTGATCGTTGTTACAAACTCCATGGATATCCACCAGGGCACAAGCTTTACAAACCTCCCGAATTAGTAAGAGTAGATCATTCTGATTTTTTATCCTCTTTAACATCTGAACAATGCCAAGGCTTATGGCTATGCTCCAGTCCCATCTTAACAAGTCCAAAATAGCCACCATAGCAGCAACGTCTAATAAGGCATATTCTATCACTCCTACAGCTAACGTTGCAGGTATTTGTTCCCTTTCTGATATATCTTCTGATCAGTGGATACTTGATTCTGGTGCATCAGCTCATATCTGTCATAATAAGGTCCTATTCACTATTCTAAGACAAATTAAACCGACAACTGTTACTTTGCCTAATCAGTCTCAGCTTTTGGTTGAATTTGTTGGGGATATTCAAATTAGTACAGATATCATGCTACAGAATGTGCTATATATATCAGATTTCTGTTTCAACTTAATTTTCATAAGCTCTTTAACTTCCTATCTACCCGTCATGGTCACTTTTTTTAGTGATTTTTGCCTCATTTAGGACAAGTACTCTTTGAAGACGATTGGCAAGGCTAACAAATGGAATGGATTATACTTGTTGTAAGCATCGGTTGATAAGTCCTTACATTCATTTTCACATACTACAGAACTTGTTTGTTCTTCCACTACTACATTCTCTGCTTCTACTTGGCATAATCGGCTTGGACATCCATCATATAAACATCTTAGTTTCCTAAAAGATATTTTACATGTAGACATGGATAGTACTTGTAATAAATGCATGATTTGTCCTCTAGCAAAACAAAAGCGACTGTCTTTTCAAAGCCATAATAGACTTGCTGCTCATGCTTTTGATCTTATACATTGTGACATTTGGGTCCCTTACAATGAACCTACTCATGCTGGATATCATTACTTTTTAACACTAGTTGATGATTATTCTCGATACACTTGGGTTTTTTTGATGAGGAACAAAGGTGAAGCTATTACTATTGTCCCTCTCTTCTTTCAGTTGATTGAAACTCAATATGGTTTTTCGATAAAAGCTTTTCGATCGGATAATGCACCAGAACTGGCCTTTACTGATTTTTTTGCTGTCAAAGGTGTTCTCCATCAATTTTCTTGTGTTGAACGGCCTCAACAAAATTCGGTAGTAGAAAGAAAACATCAACATTTGTTAAATGTCGCACGATCTCTATTATTTCAAGTTAGGTTACCTATCTTGTTTTGGGGAGAGTGCATATTGACCACATCTTATTTGATCAACCGCATTCCATCTCATATCTTGTCCTGGCAAACACCTTACAATCGTTTGACTGCTGAACATGCTGATTATACTTCACTACAAACTTTTGGTTGTCTTTGTTTTGCCTTTACTTTACCTTCTCACAGGACCAAGTTTCAGCCTCGGGCCATTGCCTCTATTTTTTTGGGATATCCCACTGGCATCAAGGGCTATCGCTTATATGACATTGAGAAGAAGCAATTCTTTATTTCAAGGGATGTTGTGTTTCATGAAGACATATTCCCTTTTCATCAAATTAGTTCTCAAGCAGAGGTACTTGACCCTTTTCCTGATCTAGTTTTACCATTATCACTTCCATTTTCAGGTGATTTATCCAACAATGAAGCCTCTTCATCATCTACTTCTGCTACTCCTGAGCTTTCTGACCAGCCTACTTCACATGACGTTTCTCAACCTACTGCTCCATTTGTTCCCTTTGCACCTGCTGATGATGAAGCTGCAGTCACTAATCAGCCCCATCTGTCTTTACTTGATAATTCTTCTCACTGTTGCCGCTCTACAAGGACGACTAAACCACCCTCATATCTTAGGGACTATCATTGCAACCTTCTTTTACACAATCATTCTCAGCAGACAGTTACTAAGTATCCTTTGCAAGCTGTTTTATCTTATTACAGACTGCATCCTCTCTACAAGATGTTTGCCCTCAATATCTTAGCCGCATATGAGCCTCAGTTTTATCACCAGGCTGTCCCTCATGAACATTGGCGCTAAGCTATGCACGATGAACTTCTAGCAATGGAAACCAACCGTACATGGTCTGTTGTGCCCTTACCTCAAGGCCAACATTCTATTGGATGCAAATGGATATACAACATCAAGTATCGTGCAGATGGGACCATTGACCGCTACAAGGCACGGTTAGTAGCCAAGGGATACATGTAACAAGAAGGCCTCGACTACATTGAGACATTTTCTCCTGTTGCCAAGCTTGTTACTGTCAAAGTACTTCTTACTCTTGCGGTCTCAAAAGGTTGGTCTCTACTTCAACTAGATGTTAATAATGCTTTCTTACATGGCAATCTAGTTGAAAAGGTATACATGGATCTACCCTTGGGTTACAAGCACAATGTTGTTCACAAACAGGGGGAGCATCTTGTTTGTCGCTTGCATAAATCCATATATGGCCTTAAGCAAGCATCACACCAATGGTTTGACAAGTTCTCAAAGGCACTCCTTTACTCGGGATTTTCTCAATCCAAGTCCGATTAATCCTTATTCACTCGAGGTTCTGCTCAATCCTTTGTTTCTTTGCTTGTTTATGTTGATAACATAGTCATTACCGATGCTTCTTTACCTGTACTACATGAGATTAAAGATCATCTGCACGAGGCCTTCAAGCTCAAAGACTTAGAGTCTCTTCGGTATTTCTTGGGCCTTGAAATTGCAAGATCGTCTCAGGGTATTTTTCTATCACAACAGAATTATACATTGCAACTCCTAGAAGATCATGGTTTGTTGGCTTGTAAACCGGCTCCTCTACCTTTTGATCCGGCTTTAAAGCTCCAATTTGATGTTGGTACCCTCCTTCCTGATGCAACATTGTATCGGAGACTCATTGGAAGACTGCTATACTTGACTATTTCTCGGCCCGACATAACTTTTGCTGTCCATAAGCTCAGTCATTTTGTTGCTCAACCTAGACAGCCTCATCTTGATGCTGCCATGTCCTTACTTAAGTATTTGAAAGCTTCTTTGGGCCAAGGTATTCTGCTACAACCTGTCCACACATTCCAATTAAAGGCGTATTCTGATGCTGATTGGGGATCTTGTCCTGATTCAAGGAAGTCTATAACCGGTTTCTGCATCTTCTTGGGTAATTCCATAATTAGTTGGAAGGCTAAGAAGCAGTCTACGGTATCCCATTCTTCTGCCGAAGCTGAATATCGAGCTTTAGCTGCTACTACAAGTGAATTGCTATGGGTTGAACAACTTCTTCATGAGCTTTCGGTACCTCTTATTCATCCCTCTTTAATCTACTGTGATAATGAGGCTGCTGTCCATATTGCTGAAAATCCGTTTTTCATGAAAGGACGAAGCACATTGAAATTGATTGCCATTTTGTCCGAGATCACATTGTTCGTGGTAGTGTCAAACTTCTTCCCATCCAGTCTCACTTGCAGCTTTCTGATATCTTCACCAAGGTTTTGCCCAAAACTATGTTTTTCTCCTTACTATCCAAGATGGGTATTCTTGATATAACCACACCATCTTGAGGGGGAGTATTAGAAATTAGTTTATATTTTGTTATAAGTTTTGTTATACGGGTAGTTAAATGGTTAGTCACTGTTGTAATTATGCCTATTTATAAGCCTCTTTTGGTTAATAAATGATACATCAGATTTATTTACTCTACTTTAATAAATTCAAATAGTTGGCTCCACCCCCATTGTAATAAATGGCAGTTGGGTGGGTGGTAGATATTAATTTGAAAAACCGAATGGAACGATCAAAATAGGTCGAACCAAAGGCAGATTTTGAAGTAGAGGCGGTTGCCCAAGGAAATAATAAGATTTCGACCAATTCCGATCGACAAGGTAGTATTTCTTTGAAATTTTATTTTAGGGTTATATATTATATTTTAATTTAGTATAATTATTATATAATTTATAATTAAAAAGGTAGTGAAAACCATGGGCTGGTTTTTACTTTATAGGTAGGTAATCAGGACCTTTTTTTTTTCTTTAATTAAAAAACATTTTTTTTTAATTTTTTAATTTTGCATTATTTGACCGTGTTCTCCTCTTTCCTTTTTTTTTGGTATGACGACCCATTTTCAAGTGTCTAAATGAAAAACAACCCACTATTTATAATGGAATGAAAATGGTCTTCTGCTTGCATTAACACGTTGTGAAAAGACTCATTCAACCCTAAGAACTACCTGTTTGCCTACGATAGAAGCTAAACTCTCACTACTCAATGTTCTATGTTCGTCGCTTGATATACTATGCTTGATGCTTGCTGCTCGATACTCTCACTTCGTCTTCCTCACACGCTCCTCATTTGTCTTGCAAAGGAAGCCATGGTAGCTACTCGATGCTCTATGCTCGTTGCACTATGCTTGATGCTCCCTGCTCATTACTCACTACTCCCACTTCGTCCTCCTCGTCCAACTTGCAGAGGAAGCTATGACAGTTACCTTCAAAATCTTGTGAGTGAACCAAGTAAAACATAAAAGATGAACAAAATGCATAGAGTGTGAAGGGGAATGTGGAAGGAGGACAAACCAGTAAAATGCAGATGAAAAAAATGATGAGGGGGATTTTTGTACCAGGAGCAAGTGAGGAAAAAATCGTAGATTAATTTTTTTAATAAAAAGAAAAAATTGCAAAACTAAGAATAAGAAGGAAGAAATGCATTTGAGGTTAAAGTGGTAATTTCGCATCGTGCTAACATAAACAGAAGACCAAAATTCATTAGTTTTCAAAATTGTGGTTAATTTTCATTTGAGCCCTTATAAAGGGGCCTTTGTGCAATTTTCACTTTTTCTTTCTCTCTCCCTCATTTCTCTTTCATTCTTCTGTTCTCTTCTTTTATTTGTTTCATTTCCCTCCTTTTTCATTTTCTTCTTTCTTTTTAGTCCATTCTTTCTCTCTTTTCTTCTTTTCTTTCACCGCATTTTCTATTCTTTTTTCTTCTCTTCTCTTCCCTTTTATTAAAAAAATTAAAATTCAAAATTAAATTATCATATAAATATAAAAAAATCAATATATGAAGAAATAAAAATAAAAGTAAGAAAGAAATATAGCCAAACTAAGATAGAAAACAAAGAAATATAAAACAAAATGGAGTTGTCTTGTCCAAGAATCAATCTGAAGATAATGGATGGGTTGGGACACGCACACTACCAATTAGCCAACCCAATTTTCGGTTAATTTTAGAAATGAAAAAATAAAATAGAAACAAAATGAGGAGAAACTCAAATTTGACTCAATTTTGAGAAATGTTTCTTAAATTTTAAAAATAAGAATTAGGAACAATTACAAATAAGTCAGTTTTCTTAAAAATGAGAAACAGAAACCAGAAAGAAGAAATAGAAACATTATCCACCAGACCTTGAGATAACACAATTATTATAGGTTTCGTAAAATTTGATCATAAAATGACCATGCCAAGACATAAGTAAGATTTCCTAGAGAAGTAGTAATAAACCAACACATTTTCGAGCTTCTAAGTGCAAAGTAACTACTTAGTAATATTACAAGTAACATAAATCCAATCACAAAAATGAGTGGAATCGTTCCAAGAGTTCATGGATCTATTTTTCAAGTCAAGCCGAGCCAAGTGATCTATTCATCTCCAAAAGTGGTTCTACTTTCCAAGGCTACAAATCAGTAAGATATGATAGAAAAATATACGTTGCATCTTCTTGGTATTGCAGCAACCTTGCCTCTTCCTGCTGGGAAATTATGCTACATTTGTGAACATTGGAACCCTAAACTCGCAAAGGAGGAAAGCTTATAAAGCATATAGAGGCAATGGCCACTTTGTGTGGACCAAATTTTGAGGGGACGTAATTGGTACATGACTATAATTCGAAGGTGATAAAAAAATAAATAATTGAGATAGTCTTGCATTTAGTAAAATTGCTATGGAGCCGTTTGTCATTTCCAAAATCATTTCAAAACTTATTTTTAATGACTCAAAATTAATTTAAATTTTAAATTATTATTTATAAATGCAATTTTCATATCATCAAAATTGATTTAGAATCCTTAAAAACATGCTTTAAAGTGATTGAAAAGTGATTTTCTAATAGAACTCAAATGTTTTCTGGCCAAATACAATTATTTGCCTCTCAAGCTTAGGAAAACAAGTATTTATGATACCTTTGATGTGACTCTCTAAAATTGAGGCAGGAGCTTTTAATTTCTTGCAATTCATTAATCAGAAGATTCATTGACATTCTCTCTCCGAGTGCTCTTAAAGAGATTAATAATTGACACTAACATTCTTCCATCAATTTTGGTATGATTTCTCTATGATCTTCCTCACCTATCATCACTATTTCTTGTATTATGTCTTCGTTCTCTTCTTGTTGAAGTGTTTCTTCAAATAGTATAGAAGGATCAATTATGCTCATGGGATTTTGAGGTAGTGGCATAGTAGTATCCACACCATTTCCAAATATATCGTTAGATGGTCTTTTTCCAATGATCATCTCTAATAATAGTATACTGTAACTGAAGATATCTCCTTTGATGGAAACTCTGCTACTAGTGCCATGCTTTGCCATCGTTCATTCATTATTATACCAAGTATATAGGGAATTAAGAAGTAGCAATTATTATTGGAAGGTGATAGAGTTTAGATGGAAAGCCCAAACAAGTGAAGCTTGCCAAGAGAATTGGGAAATAAGCCCAAACAAGATGTTGCTAGAGAGATTCAATTCTTCTATGCCTCTTAAAACTTCCAAAGATTGAGGAATTGTTCTCTCAAATTGGTTACCCACAATACTCAAATGCTCCATGCTATACATTTATCGAGGTTGCTTGGAATTGTTGGGATTGGTGCCCTAAATCTCGTGGGTCTTGTAGTTTGTAATTGTAATGTACAAACAATTTATTTATTTAATAAAATATGAGATATTTTATTTGACATTTAGTAGCATTAACCCACAAACCAATAAATTAACATCCAAGGTTATCTTCTGTAACTTAAACATGTATGTAGTGATATACAAGTGGATCATGTTTAAGTGATAACCTAAAGGGTCTATAGTAGATGGATAAGGCTGGGTACCTTATCCTAGTCACACTATGAATATGACCCGTTTTGTAGATGTTACCATTGTTGTAATGTGCTACAAATGATCTGATCCTAATCATTCATATGGAGACATGTGAGTGGGGGTATTCTATACATAAGGGTTTGTGCAAGATAGGACCACGAAATGACTAGTCTCATTATATAACATCGTTCATAATAGAGACATACATTTCACCAGGATGACCATAGGTGCATGACCTGAATCCTGAGTGAGTTGTGAATTCTTGCTTATGAAGGCGGTCTTTTGATTTGTATGGATGAGAGTGGACAGATCATCGACTCAATAAACCTACCATTTTGGGGATTCGTCTGATTGGGGAGTTGGGAACATAACTACACAAGACGAAATTCAGTCATTCCCTAACGTTTGGGTAAGGAGATAAATTTCTCCCTTAAGGGCTGATTTTGGGGCTTGAACAATGTGGCCCTACACCATCTCTTGGCCCGAGAGGGGTTTGGTCATAGTTAGACTATGACTTATTGTTCATTAGAGGGATCAGTGATACTTAAAGAGTTAGATGTAACTATAGGGCCAAAATGGTAATTTTGGTCAAATTGTACTTAAGAGCAATTTATGAATGATCATCGCATTGTTGACTAGTTATATCTAATAGATATAGAAATATATCTGTAATGCGAAGAGTGTAACTATCGGCCTTTAGTAGAGTGATCGACCGGTAATGGTTGTTGAATAATTTAATTAAAGGAGTTTAATTAATTATTCAAGTACCATTGGAGCTTCAATCTACAGGTCTATAAGGTCATCTTTATAGCTTAACAGAGATTATTGAGAATTAATTTTGGATTAATTTGATTTGTTCAAATTAGTTGAGGGAATTAATTATATGTGATATAATTAGTATAATGTATTCGATACATTATAATATAAAGTTTATTTAGAGAAGAATTAAATATTTGAATATGATTCAAATACTAATTATATGAATGAGATTCATATAATTGAATTTAGTATAAATGTGATTTATATTAAATACCATGCATTATTGAGAGAATTAAAACTATAGGTTATATTATATTTGATACCATATAAACTATGAGTTATGAGTTATATTATATAACATATAGTTTAATATATATATTATATGATAAGGTAGTTATCATACATGTACATATATGTATATATGTATATACATGTACATATATGTACATATATGTATATACATGTACATATATGTATATACATGTACATATATGTATATACATGTACATATATGTATATATATATATATATATATATTAAATGATCTATTAAATTATTTTTATATTGTTATATCAAATTTTTGAAATTAATATGGGAGGGAGTTGTAACTCTCTCCCCCTCTTTTCTCTCTCAATTTTACATGGGTTATGTGTGGGTGGTTTATCCTGAAGTAGACCTATCATCTTCACACAGATGATTTTTAGAAAATTTCTCTCTGTGTATTAACCAAAAAGAAACACACAAATGAAAATTTCCCCTCTCAAACTCTCTCCTTCTTCCAAAATCTCAGAGCCCACATACTCCTGAGAAATTCTCATCCTAAGAGAATACATAGGTAATTCTTGTGATGGCGCCCTTTGGATTTACCGTTCGTTGGATCGTGACTGTACGTGATCGAAGAGGAGCAAATTCGTGAAGAAGATTTTGGTATTTTCAAGGTAAGATCTTCTCCTCCTTCTTCCTTGCATGCTTTAAATTAAATATTAATTGCATAAATTGTATTATGTAGTTTCATTGTTCTATGGAAATAAAAATTGGGCCAATCCCCGCTTCAGCTACAGAACTTCATAGTTCCTTCAGGAATATCACCTAATAATTTATTATCTGATACACCTAATTTTGATAAGCTAAGTAGTTGTTGGGTTTTTGGCAAAATATTAGAAGTGCAATTGTCTCACATAAAAAATATGTAGGAAAATCATGGGCTTGTCCTACATTGAAAATGTTTAGGAAAATCATGGGCTCGAAGCCTATAAAAAGAGTCCATGCCTTTGGTTTTTAGTGTCCCAGTTATAAATACTTTAAACTTAGTGTGCTAACTCTAATTAAATTTCTTTTGTATTCTCTAGTTTAAGAGTGTGAAAAAAGGTGTAAGTAGTTAAAAGCTTTGAGAGAGTGCTATTGTAATTGAGAATAGGGAGATAATTGTTCTATGTGATTGTAACAAGTTTTCACATAGTGATTTTTTTTTTTGTAGGCTGTGGTTTTTCTCCGAGTTGGGAGTTTTTCACGTAAATTCTTATGTTTTCAAATTTTATTGCTTTCTTTTAATCTCTCTGTTATTTTCTGTTTATTCATGTGGTAGAAGTGAGAGGTTTTTCCCAACAAGTGGTATCAGATCGTCAGGTTCGTAGTTTCTTAAATGTTTGAGTATGCTCTGTAGTTGCAACTTTATCTGAGCTTTCACATTAGAAAAGAATTCTTGAAACGGGTTGTAGTGTTTATGAATAGTAGTGTGAATTGTTCACTATTTGTTGTTTTGCTAGGAAAAGAAGCAGATGTGTCAAGCTTTATGAGTTTGGTAAAGGTTGATGTGGAGAAATTTGATGGAAAGATCAACTTCGGCTTGTGGCAAGTGCAAGTCAAGGATATATTGATACAAGATGGGTTACACAAGGCTTGAAGGGAAGACTAGGCAATGGTGCTTCTAAAGAGTTAAGCGGTGATAGTGGTCTAGAAGAGTCTAGCGGTAGTTCCAGTAAAGGTTCTAAGACATCCAAAATGAGTGATGAGGATTGGGAGGAGATAGATTTGAGAGTTGCAACTGCAATCAGGCTAAATTTGGTTAAGAATATTCTTGTAAATGTGCATGGAATTTCAACAGCTAAAGAGCTTTGGGAGAAACTTGAAGCAATGTATCAGGCAAAAAGCATCGCTGATTGGTTGTACCTAAAGGAGTAGTTTCAAAATTGCAAATGGTGGAAGGTACAAAAATATCACATCATCTGGTTATTCTCAATGGCATTGTTTATGAGCTGGAGGTGATAGGAGTGAAGATAGAAGATGAAGATAAGACACTCCAACTCATCTAGTCACTTCCTTCTTCTTATGAACATATGAAACCAATCTTAATATACGGGAAGGAAACTTTAGTGTTTGTTGAGGTTTCTAGTAAACTTTTGTCTGAGGAAAGAAGACTAAATAGTGAAGGATGTACTTCACAAGAGGATTTAGTACTGGTAGCTAACAAGTGGAAGAAGAAGAAAGAGTTCGTGCATAAAAGGTTTGCTGGGAATGTGGACAGTCTGGACACATGAAAAAGGATTGTCCTAACAGAGCAGGTTCATAAAAAAGCTCTGAGTTGGATGCTAACATTGACCCCATTGTCATGGAAGATGACAATCTTTTCCATTGAAGTAATACAATATTCATCCTCGTGGTATGTTCGCTTTACCATGATAGAGGATGTAATATTAGCGATTCTGCAAGTTTGCACACAGACATTGACTTCGCGGATGTGCAAGGTATGTGGTGGAAATTGTGTTGATGGTTGAAGGATTTCCAGGTGAGCCAAATAGGTGGAAGTTGCACCATAAATATTAGCATGGTTTATCGGCATGTGATGAAAAAGGAAAATCTTGGGAGGTGGTATTCCAAGTAGTTTACTTTTTATGGTGAAGTAGGTTATAATTCTATGAGATGAGAATTATGATTGTCGGTTAAGACAATAAATGTTGTAGAAGCTCTGGATTCCTCAAATATCTTGTCAAGGTGGAATTTGTTGGGTTTTTGGCAAAATATTAGAAGTACAGTTGTTTCACATAAAAAAGATCTAGGAAAATCATGGGCTTGTCCTATATTGAAAAAGTTTAGAAAATTAAAAAAAGATTTAGGAAAATCATGGGCTTGTCCTAAATAAAAAAAGGTTTTGGAAAGTCAAGGGCTCCAAGCCTATAAAAAGAGTCCATGCCTTTGGTTTTTGGTCGTCCCAGTTAAAAACCTTTTAAGCTTAGTGTGTTAACTCTAATTAAATTTCTTTTGTATTATCTAGTTTAAGAGTGGAAAAAAAGGTGTGAGTAGTTAAAAGCTTTGAGAGAGTATTATTTTAATTGGGATTGTAACATCCCATGTATTCGTAATTTTTTTTTTCTAATTCAGTATTTACTGAAGGAAAATTTGAATTTTATGTCACATGAATTTAATTTGGAGTTATTGTCAAAATTAAATTCAATTTAGAGGGGAAGTAGTTAATTTTGAATTGAATTAAGAGATGGATGGTTATAAATGGATTTGGAGTTATTGTCAAAATTAAATACAATGCAGGCTAATTATCGGGTGGTTATAGATGAGAAGAATATAACATCCCGTGTATTCGTTATTTTGATTTAAATTCACATGAATTTATCTCTTCCCTCCCTCCCCCTCTCCCCTTCACCTACAGCACACCCCCTTAAATTCTCTCTCTCTTTTGTCTTCACGAAGCGCTCCCACCCTCTAAGATTTTTTTCCTCCTCGCCATTCGTCCCTTTGCCCAACAGCCGCACTACCACTCGCCTCTAGTTAGCGCCTCGGCATAGACAGTTCCACTGCTCACCTCCAGCCAATCGCCTCGCCGTCTGCTAGATTTGAGCGCGCCGCTCGTCCGCCACCACTGATTTGCTGCACAGATTTTCTTTCCTTTGTCACTATTCTTGTTGGATCTTGGCTTCGAGATTAAAGTTGGTGTGGAATTTATTTGCTGTTTAGAGGGTCGATTTTGTTGGTGTTTTCGACACAGTTTGGTTACGTTAAGTTGAGTACTGCTAGTGTTTGATTGCTTGAGCTCGTCTTGGAATTTTGACTTGAGGTAAGTAATTTTACTACTTCAACTGCCCATGTGCCAGGCAACGAAATTTAAGGTATCATTAAAGATTAGCTTGGATATGAATGACAGGGCCGAAACCTACGTCGTTAATAAGCTTCAATTCTGGTCAAAAAAAAATTTATAATACGGAACTACTTGTATTTCTACAAAGACGTAGTAACAGTGGTAAGTCCGAGTCAATCCGCAGAGAAGCGCAATTGGTTTTATTAAGTTAATTATCTAACTAGAACGATAAATGAGGGGTTTTTGATGTGGAAGAGATAAATGTGTGAAATTGAAATAAAGTGCATTGAATATATGAAACGGTAATGGATTCATTTAGTTCTTGGATTAAGTAGTCATTCAATGTAAATTAAATCCTTGTTTTCAACCAAAATATCATATATTTGAATTATGCATGCATAGCTACCCGATCGATGCAAATTAACTAATCTCTATAAGCCCAAAAATCAATTAATCCGAATCGAGCGAGCGTTCTAATTCGTAATTAAGGCTGGAAAGTCGTGCCCTAAGTAACCTACATGTTCCTAGATGCAATTGGGTCTTCAACGGCCATAAAGAACTAGAAACACATGCATTAAGATTCAGGATTCAACTATGTTGATTAAGTGTCAGGACAACCGTGTTCAAATAATCAATTTATTCTTAAATCTAGATTAAACGTACAATAAAAAGATTCATGGACAGCCTAAAAAAACCTGAGAATGACCATTTAATCCGTGCTACAAGGGTAAATTCAAAGCATGGACAATTACAAGGATGCGTGTGAGCTTGAATTTAACTAGCGAAGATATGCGATCATGATAGGGGCGTTAATCCAACACATAAAAACAGGTCTAAATTAAACAAGATTAAAAAAAAAACATAATTCCGAATTAAAGCACAAAGATTTAATAGAAAACTCATCAAAATACAAAGAACATTCGATCTAAGAACTAAATGAAAAATTATCTCATTGATTCATAGACAAACCGATGGGATACAATCCAATACAAATTCATAATCCGAAAATAAAACAAAAACTAACCTAAAGATACTAAAAATTGAATGGGATAGAAGAAGAAGGATGTCTGACTTCAACCTCCATGCGTTTAGCTCCCAATTTCGGCATTTACCCCCAAAATTCAGCATTTTTCAACCTAGGGTCGAGAAGGGATATTTATAGGATTCATCATAGTGTTGCAACGCTGATGCGACGAGAGGGAAGCGTTAGATAAAAAGTCCAACGCTTGGTCCAATGCTCACTTGCGTGTGCGCTCAGCTCCATGTCCATCATTCTTCACAATGTTGCAACGCTCTAAGGAAGAATTGCAAACTTGATGACGGGAAATTAGATGTCAATTACTCGACAACTAAAATTTTGTGGACGCAATATGCGATGCATGTTCTTGAAGTATGCGTTGATTGTCATGCGTCGATGGTCATGTGTTGGAATGACTATGCGTTAACAAATTTATGCAATGACCATGCATTATGTCATAAGTTTTCTTGTGCTCATGCCAAGTATAACGCGAACACAAGTTTCTCGAGTGATCCAAGGTCGAACTTAGGGAAATGTAGCTGGATGGATGTGGTAATGTGCATGCGGTGGTTGAATAAAAGAATGGATGGGAGGTTTCTATGCTAACACTACTCCTACTCCTAAGTAACAGATAACGCAATGAGAATATGAAAGAGAGATAGATACACGACAACTTATGACATGAAAGTAAATGGATGGAAAAATAGATAAAATGTAGAGATGTCTTAATTGCAACCCTTAAGAGTGACCGCAAGGGAAACCTTAGTCAACGCAAGCCATACGGTCATGCTACACACACTGGAGCCTAACTCTAGGACGTTTGTGGTGTATCTGCGATATTTTCGGGAAGCCTATGCCTACCTAAACCTCCATAACCCGTTCAAGTGCTCTCCTGCATGAGCGTGCTAGCCGCATACCACCATATCCTACTTCCTGGACACATGCAATATCCTATCCGTAGGTTGCATATGCTGTGTGAAAGCGAACGGAGCTTATCTCTAAGTTCATCATTCTTGCCTATGCATTCCAATCCGCCCTCTCGGGTCTTAGATTTGGTTTTAGACTACTCTATCAAGTATGCCTAAATGATGAATGATGCGTTCATAACACAAGGTAACCGCATGAACTTTGCTAACATAAGATTATTCCTATCTCTAGTGAACAATAACTTACATTGCTTAATGCAACCAACCACTTACCCCCTCAGGCAGTTAATTGTTGCTGACTTTACTCATAGACAAGCATTGCGTCCACCTATAGACAGATGTTGCTACAACTTCACACTAAGCAAATAAGGTTTTCTCACACACTCACGTAATGCAAATCTCTCGATGGTTTGCTACATGCTTCATATCCCTAATCCACATGACTAAGTATGAGATACTCTAACAATCTCACTAAGTGATGCAATGAAAGTTAAAGATGCTAAATAAGAAGATGGAAATGGAGTCGAAGGAAAAACAGAAATACATTGAACACATCATGTATTAATTCCTTAATCATAAAATGTATACAATACAATATAAGAAAAAAAGAGAAAATGAAATGACCAGTTGGAAGCAATGACTTGCTTCTGACAGATGTGTTTTAAGGCTATCGGTGGTGCCATGGATGGGCGGAGGAGCTGACTCTCTCAAGATCTAGCTCTGGTCGAAGGCTCCGGTTATCACTCGGAAGGATGAAGGAGGTGAAGAACTCTTAAGCTTTTTCTCACGCATTTGTCTGGATCGCAGGGATAAACCCTGGGTTGCAGGGGTAATCCCCGGACCAGTTTGAATTCTGCTAGTCGGCTTCTTAATATAGAGTTTGGATTGCTGACAACATTAATAGACTGCTCTGAATCTGACATTCGTGGCGCGTTTAGTTCTTTCTAAATCTCTGTTGCTAATGGCGTGGTAAGTGAAATGTCAACATCAGCTTTTGATTTTCCCGAGATGTACGTTGATGCGTTCATATCACCAACCTTGCGTTGATCCCATTAGTATGCATTATTGTGTAGCCACAATCATGCAGTGACTACATTCGCTTAATACTCGCAACTCTACACGATGGCCGCAATTGCTTGACGAGCGCAACTCCCATGCGATGGACGCATGCGACTGATTACCACAACACTCATGTATTGATCAAATGCATTCGCCTTTGCGATGAGAGTTTCTCCACATGCTGTCGTCTATGCGGTGGTCCGGCTTTCGCGTTTGCGTCCACTTCTTGCGTTAGCTATAAAAATAAACATTGAACGCATAATAATGGGTTAGCCGAGATTCATCATGCTGAACGACGCAAGCTCATTTTCTCATGAATTCCTAATATAATTGCCGCATATTCTGCTTAACAGCCTTCATAATTCTAAATAAAAGGCCTAAGATGACATGCATTTCTGCATGTCATCAGCAACGCTGATGCTTCTACCTTCAAGCGTTGGAGTGAAGCATCAGGATACGTTGGGACGTTGACGATGAAAAACTTCAGAGCGTCGCAACGTTTGGAATAGCGTTGCAACATTGTGTACACTACAAGATACTCGCTATTCAATGCTGGACAACTCGATACTCAATACTCGATCCTCGTACACTCGGTAGCATTTTCTTGATTACTCGACAACCTTTTACTCGATGGTATTCGATGGTGCTCAATGGCTGGCTCAAACTCGATCGAACTCGATGACATTTTGGTCTTTTCAACTCCTTTGAAGCGCGAATGTTAAAATTAACTCCAAATTACTTCAAATTAACCCCGTTCTTTACCAAATGATTAATTCTACCTCTTGGTTGCTCGATACCTACAAAATAGAGAAATAAACATATAAAATCAACTAACAAGCTTGAATTAAGCTAGGAATATTAGCTCTTTTTGAGAGCTAACAATGAACAATGTGTAATTGTTAGCATGAACTTCAGTATGTGTGATATATGGACTTCTATGGATGTATGAGTATGAGGTGATGTATGTATATGTTGTGAGCCTATGTTATGATGTATGATATATTTATGAGATTGTTGTATGTACTGTTAGTTAGATACCCACTAGAGGTTGTGTTTCCTTTGGGATTCACTAGAGGTTGTTTTTTCTTCGGGATTCACTAGAGGTTGTTTTCCTTCGAGATTCACCAGAGGTTGTGTATCCTTTGGGATTCACCAGAGGTTGTATTTCCTTCGAGATTCACTGGATGTAGTAGGTACTCCTAACTAGGTAGGATGAGTTTAGATGTTCATTTATATGTGTTCCATGAATATTAAGGGCATATGTTCGTCCCACCAGAGGTCGATATCTAGAGGACATGGATGTCTAGCCTGACCTCGGTAGTCGGGTTACTTGCTAAGTATTTTTTATTCATCCTTTCTCATGTTTATGTTTCAAGTAAGAGTTGGGACGCGTTAGCAAATGACAAGCAGAATCCGTGATCGAGTCACTGGGACCAGTCTTATGCTTCCCTGCATGTTTTCGAGATTTCTTTTCATGCTTTTAATTTTAGTCTTGATATTTAGAACTCTTTGTTTTGGTATTCTTTTTTAGACTAGTAGTTTTTTAGATTCGTTTTCATGGTTATGGGTATCTTGTTACTTGGATTTTTATTATCTAGTTTTAATGAAATCTTTTAATTAACTCTATTTATTTGACATTTATTTCGCTATGAAAAGGTGTCGTTTTAAATTCCATGCATGCATGTGTATAGTAACGACTTAGCTTGAGTCCTAAGGAGTCAGATCGTTACAGAGATCGAGGGAGAGAATTGTTCTATGTGATTGTAATAATTTTTCACATAGTGGATTTCTTTCTGGTAGGCTGTGATTTTTCTCCGAGTTAGGAGTTTTCCACGTAAATTCTTGTGTTTCCAATTTTATTGCTTTATTTTAATTTCTCTTTTATTTTCGGCTTATTCCTACAGTAGAAGTGGGAGGTTTTTCACAACAGTAATCCACCCACTTCATCTGGTAATGTAACCAGTAAATGAGTTATGATCTAAGGCCAAAGAGACTGAAGGGAAAGAGAGACCAAGGAATTCGTTCCACTTAGGTTGTTACTAGATAGGTGAAGAGTTAGAAGGCTTTTGCATTTTCCTAAGCTTGATGGTATACTTCCCTCAAATTTGTTGTAACTCATGTCAAGTGTGATCAGTGAAGATAAGTTACCACTGGAGGAAGGGATTAGCCCAGTTAATTCATTGTTATGTAGGCCCAAAACCTTCAAGTTCATAAGCTTCTCTATATTGAGAGGGATACTACCATTCATGAGGTTACCTTCCACTGGAAAAAAAAACTTGCAAGTTAATCAAGTTTATAATCCCTGAAGGAATGCTTCCAGTTAACATATTTCCACCCAAAGTTAGCCCTGTCAGTTGGTTTGAAAGGTTAGCAATGGATGAAGGCAATACTCCTCCAAAATGGTTCGTAAAAGGTTGTTATCAGGAAAATCTAAGATTTGAAGGCCAGAGATATTAGCCAAGGACTTTGGAATAGGCCCATTGAAATTATTGACACCACCGGCAAAGATCTGAAGATTGGGAAGAATAAATCCGAGATTTATTGGTAGAGTCCCCTGCAATCAGTTTTTAGTAAAAGACAAGAGAGTGAGAAAAGTTATATTGTAGATTGTAGGTGGCACTACACCTGTCAAATTATTTATCAACAATTGTGAAGAACTCCAATGTAGATAGGCGCCCTATTTCACTAGTTGGAATGCTCCCTTGAAAATTGTTCCGCCCGAATGATATAAGCTAATATCGAAGAAAAATTTCCTATCCAAGGTGGGATAGATCCAGTCAAATTGTTAATGCCAAACCTGAGTGGTTCCAACTTGGTTAATGTGAACAATTGTTGTGGAATCTGGTCTACGAGCCCATTGCTACTAATCTCCAGAACAAGCAGCTCAGTGCAATGACTTATATTCGCTGGAACCTCACCTCTGAAGTTATTGAAAGACAAATTGAGATAACGCAACTGTAGTAGTTGACCAATCTCTTGGGGAATATGGCCCATGTTGTCTCCCAATCTGATTTCAGTGAGAAGGCGGTATCAAGCCACTGAGTCTTCGAGCTTCCAAGTCCAAAACCACTGCTAACACCAACCTAATCACAAAAATGGGTGGAATTGTTCCAAGAGCTCGTGATTCCAAGTGGGTCGTTGAGTACTCTTCTTTTCAAGTCAAGTAGAGCCAAGCGATCTAATTCATTTGCAGAAACTGAGCTCACAAATATCAGAAATATAGGAAACAAAAGTATGAACAAAATCCTGTTGCTATTATAGAAACTACGTCCCATCTGCAGCTGAGAAATGCTGGAGGATTTGTCATCACCAATACCTTCTCTCTCAATTTACTCGAAAGGATAAGCAAAATAATCCCACAATCAGATGAGCGGTGTGTTATTATTATTATTATTTTGTTATTTATCTCATAATTTTTATTTTCTTTTTA